>NC_139825.1:31979062-32519062 GCF_963691815.1 Echiichthys vipera | reverse complement strand
GGCTACCTCTCCTCCATTACATTTCCTCGCCTCTCTTTTGTCGCCCTCCATCTTCATTGTGAATACAGCCTGATCCTTCCATTTCTCCTTTGAGTCTTTCAGTGTACCTTCCGACTGTTAATAGCCTCTGTCAACACCACCAGTCTTTTCTCTGACTGTCTGTCTGCCTACCCCCTCCACCACCACCCCATACCCTTAAAAGGTGAATACTTTCAGCATCCTGCTTTTGTCTGTGTAGCTGTCTGTTTTTGACACTTGCTTTATAAACCCTCTCTCCCTCTCTTGTCTTTCTTCTCCTCGCCTCCGCAGAGACGGTGACCAAAAATATACAGTCTTTTAAAAATATTTTCCTTAAAAAGCACACTTGTATGCCTCCCTCCAGCCATCTAGCTTTTCTCTTGTCTAATGTCTCCTTTCATATTTCCCCCTTTCTTTTCCTCGTTTGTATCTGGCAGGCCGAAGCAAACCATGAGGTGCATTCTCCTCCTTATACTTATTACTTAATGTATTTGTCTCTTCCTATCTATCATCTTCTCCATCTTCTAGCAATCACACTAATGGACGGACAGATATTTGAGAGACATTTAAGAGTGAGTTTTCTAATGTCATGCTCCTGAGTCGAGTGCATGTGTCATGTGTCTACATTCATGCATATCTATAACTGTGACTGTCTGCTGTCATAGTCAAAGCAGGCGGTCTCTTGTCAGACATGTACGAAAACCAAGGGGGGCTTCTTATTCTCTTTCACTCTGTCTCTATGTGTGTTTATCTCTCCCGCCCCCTCACCAGCCTGTCCCTCTGGGGTGGGGCAGAGGAGAGCCCAGTGGACCATGGCAGACCTTGTCTATTTCCATCCCCCTCTCACCCCGTTCCTCTCTAACGACACAGGCGGCCCCCTGGTACCATGACTGACCCCCTCAGTCAGCTCTCATCAGCAGGATTGACAGCTGTCAGTCAATTGTCTAGGCTGCGTCGTGACAGGGTGGAGCATTGATAGACAGTCGCTATGTTTGCGTGCGTGTTTGTGTGTTTACCCTCATCAATAATGTGCTTCTTTAATGTCAGAGCAGTTTAACTTAAATTTATTGTTCATAAAACAATTATAGTAGGGTTCTTTACTGAGGCTAAGTATTATTTTTTTTGTACTAAATATAAAACAATGTGATGTAAAATATCTACTCAGCAGAATTAGGCTTGTTTGATTAATTCTCTAATGACTGATTGAACAGTTATTAAAGTCAGTCAGGTGAGATTCAGCTGCTCATTGAAACATGCCTTCTGTGTTGTGTTATCAAGTAGATAAACCTTTTGTCGCCAGTAGAAAAAGAGCAAAGCAGCGAGGATTTCTCAGCTCACCTCTTTGAGTTGTGTGGGAGCAGGCACATCCATTGTTTATCTGCATTATTATTCTCCATTGCCACCAGACCACTAATGACATAGCATTCAGATAAAACCCCTCTATTTATGGCAGACTGGATGGGAAGAAAACCATATTTTCCAACTGTGTGGACGACTAAATGGCTGCACTGTGTGACCCTGTCGTGTAAGGCAGGAAAACGAACTTATTATAATATAAGAGCATAACATTGGCATTAGCATTCAGACTACACTCAACCAGTGTAAAAGAAGCCCTTGACCATAAGGTAAAGAAACTAAGTAATACTTTAATGTTAAAACAAGTAAAAGCCCTGCAATAAAAAAAAGTACATAAGTATAACAAGCAAAATACTTAAAGTGAAAGTACTCATAATGCAAAATGGCCTCTTTCCAACTGTTGCATTTATTATGAATATAATGCATTCAAGGTGAAGATACTTTTAACTACTTCATATACTATTGTTTAATCCAGAGCTATCTCTGTAGTTCTAGATAAAACTCTACTATGCTCAAGAAATAAAGGGAACACTTAATGTAATTGATTCACAAGTGATTGTGAATCAATTTAACCTGCTCTGGGGCAATTGAAAGTGACAGGTACAATGCAGAGGCAAAAGCAAGACAATCCACAAAAAGGGAATGGTTTTGCATGTGGTGACCAGATAAATGTTCTCTCCTAATCCTTGCTGACTAGTTCTCTAGTTTTGTCTTCTGCGAGTGTCCTTGTCACTGCTGGGAGACGCTGTGGAGAGCGTTATGCTGCCCTCTGTACCTCCTTGTGCAGAACAATGCCAGGCCTCACATGGTCCGAGTGTGTAGGCAGTTACTAGATGACGAGGGCATTGATGCCAGTGACTGACCCTCTTGTTCCCCTGGCCTAAATCCAATTTAGCACCTGTGGGACACTATGTATCGGTGCATCCGAGTACCGCCACAGACTGTCCAGGAGCTCACAGATGGCCTGATCCTGGTCTGGGATGGGATACCCCAGGACACCACCCGCCGACCCATCAGCAGAATGCCCAGTCATTGTCTGGACTGCGTACAGGCACAGGAAGGCCACACACGCTACTGAGTTACATTTTGAGTTAGGATAACTGTAAACTGAACATAGTTCAGAGTACAATATTTCCCTCTGAATTTCAGTTGATGTAAAAAATAAAATGATCTTAAAATGGAAATACTCAAGTGAAGAATCCAAGAACTGTACTTAAGTACAGACTTTGAATGAATGTACATAGTTACATCCCACCACTGTTTTTCTTGCCTTTAGCCTACATTTTGAATCTAAAAAACTTTCATAATATCTGAATTCTTATGTTTCAATGAGACCAAGTGTTAGCTACTTATATAGCTAATTACATTGAATCTGCCCTTGTCTGCATCACATAGCCGAGGACTGTAAAATGACATATGTTCTCATGGATTAAATCTTATAAGGGTGTAAGGATGATCAAACATACGGTATCATAAGTATGGCACATGCATTAGTGACACACAGCTGTCACCCTCAAGCTTGTCCACACATCCTCAAATGAAACCTGTGTCTTTAGGGAAGCTGTCAAGATTAAAGTTCCTAGTTTGAGTCCCTGGATCATCTGGGGAAAGGATGATGGAAAGAATTATGCCCTTTCCTTGTCTTGAAAGGAGGTGCACTTGAAACACCTAAACACAGCAGCAGAAACATACTGTTCCCAATGGGAACCACCAGCCATGGATACACGTGAAGTTTCATCTTATTTATTTGCACAGATAATAAAACACAAAAAACTATGCTCTAAATGTGTTACATTTATCACCAGATTGTTATGTAGCGTTGTTTCCCTTAAAAATAAGTTGGTGAATCAACCCTTCAGCTGGATTAACAATTCATCAACATGTGTAATGAAATTCTTATTATCTGTAGGCAGTACAGTTAAGACTGTGATTTATATGACTATAAATTTACATATCAATAAGCCTTGTAGGAAATGTCTCATTAATTAGTCATCCCTTAATTGGCCCTGAAGCCATTTGCATGCTGTGTGTGTTAACCATGCGTTCATTAATAACATTACTGTGCGACCCCGATCTGCAAGCTAAGATTGGTTTAACCATTGGTGCCACCTCAGCTGTTGCACGGCACTGTGTGTGTGTGTGTGTGTGTGTGTGTGTGTGTGTGTGTGTGTGTGTGTGTGTGTGTGTGTGCGCGCGTGTGTGTGTGTGTGTGTGTGTGTGTGTGTGTGTGTGTGTGTGTGTGTGTGTGTGTGTGTGTGTGTGTGTGTGTGTGTGTGTGTGTGTGTGTGAGAATGATATGACACCCATGCCCATGCTGATGCACAGGCTGGTTCCGCTTTGATCAATGACGCCTGGCATTGGGAGGGGGGGCGGCTCGATGTGAGTAGGGGCGGGGGGGGGGGGAGGGGGTCTGAACCTCCCACTGGTACTGATGAAGACGAATGAGCTAACAACACATGACGGAATTGCTTTTGCAAATAGGGGGGGCTGAATGGTATATTGTGACATTGTGGTGAGGGCAGCTATTGTTCCAGCAGCAGATAGCCACCGTTTTACCTCCCATCCCTCCCTGCTTATTCTCAGAGACCCTTCTGTCTTTAATTACAGCCCCCAGACTCCTCCATGTCCTTATTAGAAGAGTTATACCACAAATCATACATCCACGCTGGCAGAGGACAACAGTAAATATTAGACAAAGCCTGAGGGAGGGGTTAACTGGTGCCCAAAATGTCATGGCCATTTTAATTTTTCATTCCAGTACCGCCTTATGGTCAGGAAAACAGGGAAGAAATACAAAAACTGGAGTGGAGTAATGAAGCCAGGCAACTGAAGGTCAAAGGAAGAGCTAGGAAAAATAGATAAAACAGGGAATAGATGAAATCGAGGAGAGGAGGAAAATGGGCCGATTAAGATATGTAATAATGGGAAAGAGGGATAGGGGGATGACAAATGAAGAAATAGAGCAATCCTCAGAGAGAGGAGGAGGTGTAAAGACATGTTAAATGGTGTGGGAGGCCTAAGAGTAAGGTGGAGCACGGTGGTCCGACCTGATGAATTCATAAAAGGCCTTTGGAAGAGGGAGGAGGAGCGAAGCAGAACAATACGAAAATGCAGAATTGAAATAAGAAAAAAAGGGGAAAGTTGGAGCATTATCAGTGAGGAAAAGCTGGACCAGCAGCACTTTGCTTTGCTGGCCAATTACAGATTAGTTTGTATGTTATAAAGTTAATATGAATAATGTAATTATATAACACAGGACCCCTCTGCACCAATAAGTGGACAAATAGCTGTGCAGGTCTACATTAGTGATTCTCTGCTGCAAAGAGGCGTGAGAGGGGGAGAGGTAAGGTGGGGGGTGGGCGTCTCACCCCGCACAATTTATCACAGCATTGCCATTCGCTCTCTGAAATATCAGCCTATTAAAACATTCATTGAGATGATTAAACTGCGATAAAATCTAACAAAATTTGCACTGACACTTTCAGTACATGATTTATTAGACCAGGGCTTTGCATGTGCCTCTCCAACCCCGATAAACACAGAGATGGGAAAGATCAGATGCTGCTGCCACCTGTTGGCTGACGGGAGTTCAGTCCGGTTGTTCAACAGAACCTGTTCTGAAGAAGAGCAAAGTTTTGACATTACAACGTATCTCTGATTAATTTTTGACTTTAGTTTTAATCCCATGTCAGTAGAGAATGAATGTTATGTTATTATGTCTTTGTTTGATATTTTAAATTGACATCTTTAATTTAAGACAATTTCCAGTTGTATAATTGTACTTTAGGTTTCAGTGTGTTTGCAAATAATAATAATAAAGTTTAAAATATATTTTTCTGAGATTTTTTCTTTGTTATTTAGTTCACCATAAGATGAAGTAGACTGAAATACTAACTATTTTTATTTTATTAACTATTATCCCAATAAATGCATTAATCAATTGATCTATAATCATATTCAGACTGTGATAGAAGAAGGGAAATATTCTGATTAAAGGAAGCTGATGTTTTTGCCTGAAAAATGGCAATTAATAAAAAATGAGGACATGCACATTTTCGTCAACTAACTTATCTACTAATTCAGCTTTCTGGACAAAGATCTAGAACGCCCCAGCATGATCATTTTGTCTGTGTGCTTGAAAAGACCATGTTACTAAGTTTCAAATATCTGTTGCAGATACAGAATGAGACTTACAGTTGCAATATGTGAATAAAGAAAAGGTGGGAATGAAGAGACACTTGGCAAGTACATTTACTTTATTGATAGATAACAGTTGCAACAGATTGTTGCAAGGGTTGACAGAGAGCAGAGAGAGTGTGGAAAATAAATAAAGAAGTGTAGCAGGTATTAGAAGAATATTTCATAATGTAATATTGAATGTGCAGCTTCATATGGTTCTAAATGTCAGAGAAGTTTCTATATGCAAATTCCAATTACATGTCCACATTTGGATACAATTTAGTAATCACTGAAAAACTATGTTGCCATAATACAAGTCATAAACAAACAATACCATTGTCTTTCACTCATTATCTAATTACTTACTGTATGTTTCACTTAATTGGAGTCTCTGAGGGGTCAGACTGTAACGATATCCAGTCCACATTCCACTGCATTAGCTGAGGTGGAAGTGTTTTGTGTTGAACTGGTGCTGTATTGATCCAAATGGTTTATTACAGGCTGTGCGAGTGTTAATACTGTCCGTGTAGACAGGAGGGGGGATTACTTGGAAATGGTGCTATTGATCGGGGTTTGCCTCAAGAGATGGCTACATGTCGTTCAATCCACCAGGGGCCTCACAGCATTGGAAAGACACTGCACTAACAAACACCACCAGAGACATGCGTTTATGACATGCTGCCTTTTGTCCACAGTGATATATATCCGCTTTAGAGGTCATTTTGCTGGTGGGAAAGTGTGATGTTAAAGGCGAGTCATGACCTTCACAGATGATGAATCCCCATCAACAGCAAATCACTTTGTTTAAAGCTTTTTTAACCATCATGATGCATGTGTTCGTTTTGGGTGTGTGCGCCGCTCTTGTACTTCTATCACTGAGAGTGTGAAGATTTTTGAAAAAGTGAGAACATTACTCACCTCTTGCGGATTAATATTTAGTTTAAGGTTTACTACTACAATTAGGTTTGTGTTTGTGCTTTCACATTGTTAGGCTGCTTGTGCTTTGCTATTTTAATCTCATCTGCTCTGGCATAAGAGTCACTCCAGTGTCACGAACACATTGCTGCATAGCTCGCTGTCCGCGGCGTGGCTGCAACGTCAATCAGCAGTGATTTAAATAACACTGACCCTGTTACCTCACACTACAGCTGCATGTATACTGTCACGTATAGTGAACATAAACACCAGTAATGGAGTTCACCAAAATTTTTAGGTGCTTTTCAGCATCAAGTCCTACCCCGTAATAAAGGGAATTATGGATTAATGAACTTTCATAGGTCATCTTCATATAACATATTCTGGTGTATATGGGAATAAAACACAGGCCGCACCTATATTTCTAAAAGAGGTGTTGATCCCACAGTATGGAATATTTTAAAGTGTTGTTTTATTGTGATATAAGTGAAATAATTTATAATAAAATAGTGTTAGAAATGTTACTACTTCTACCACTACTTTTTGTTGCCCTACAACCTGGAATTAACATGGATTGTTTGAGTATTTGGATCATTTAATTTACTGAACATGCCGACAACTTTGAAGATTTATTTATGTGCATAACTATTCACCCCCTTAAAGTCAATACTGTGTAGAGCCACCTTTTGCGGCAATCACAGCTGCAAGTCGCTTTGGATAAGTCTCTATGAGCTTTCCTCATCTTACCACTGGGATTTTTGCCCATTCTTCCTTGCAAAACTGCTCCAGCTCCTTCATGTTGCACTGTTTGCACTTGTGAACAGCAATCTTTAAGTCCGACCACATATTTTCAATCGGATTGAGGTCTGGGCTTTGACTAGGCCATTCCAACACATTTCCATGTTTCCGCTTAAACCACTCAAGTGTTGCCTTAGCAGAGTGTTTGGGGTCATTGTCCTGTTAAAAGGTGAACCTCCGTCCTAGCCTCAAATCACGCACAGAGTGATACAGGTTTTGCTCAAGAATATCCCTGTATTTAGCACTATCCATCTTTCCTTCAACTCTGACGAGTTTCCCAGTCTCGGCTGTTGAAAAACATCCCCACGGCATGATGCTGCCACCACCATGTTTCACTGTGGGGATGGTGTTCTTTGGGTGATGTGATGTGTTGGGATTGCAACAGACATAGCGTTTTCTTTGAAAGTTCAATTTTAGTCTCATCAGACCAGAGCACCTTCCTCTATACAGTCTCCCACATGCCTTTTTGCAAGCTCAAAACGTGCCATTTTGTTTTTTGCTGAAAGTAATGGCTTTCTTCTGGCCACTCTGCCATAAAGCCAAACTCTGTGGCCTGTACAGCTTATTGTCGTCCTATGTACATATACTCCAGTCTCTGCTGCTCTTCCAGGGTTACCTACGGTCTCTGTGTTGCCTCTCTGATTAATGCCCTCCTTGCCCGGTCCATGAGTTTCGCTGGGCAGCCGTCTCTTTGCAGGTTTGCTGTTGAGCCATGTTCTTTCCATGTGGTTATGATAGATTCAATGGTGCTCCTGGGGATCATCAAAGATTTCGATATTTTCTTATAACCTAACCCTGACTTGTACTTCTCAATAACATTGTCCCTTAGTTGTTTGGAGAGTTCCTTGGTCTTCATGGCAGTGTTCGGTTAGTGGTGCCTCTTGCTTAGGTGTTGCAGCCTCTGTGTACATGCACGGACAGATCATGTGACACTTAGATTGCACACAGGTGGATATTATTTCACTAATTATGTGACTTCTGAAGATAAGTTGTTGCACCAGACCTTTTTAGGGGCTTCATAACAAAGGTAGTGAATAAATATGCACATGTCAATTTTCAGTTTTTTATTTCTAATAAATAGTTTTAGGTATATATTTTTCTCATTTCACTTCACCAACTTAGACTATTGTGTTCTGATCCATCACATAAAATTATGATATAAAAAACATAACTAAAGGCTGTAATGTATCAAAATAGGTAAAAAGCCAAGGGGGAATGAATACTTTTGCAAGGCACTGTATACTTGAGGAGAAGGTGCAGGTGTGTTGTTGAAAAGTGCTTAAAATATGCCACGTTAAGTAAATAACTTTATTCTCTGATGATGCTCCTGTTATTCTGTTGACCAGCCTCTTATATACTCTAATATTACATTACAGTGTGTTTCTTGTGTTACATCCCCAGCAGTACTGCCTTCTGATTATAACACAGACATTTGTGAATTGTCTCTGATTACCCGCCATGCTTTAGCAATGAAGGTCATCACTCCACAATGAAGTCATATCAACGCTATTAATACAGATCAGATGCAGAATGGTTTCTGGAGAAGAGAGGTGCTGCGAGGATGTGGTACCTGGGCGTCCTCTCGGCCCAGTGGCTCCTCTCTGTCACTATGCTGGTCTGTCTACTGTTCTGGCTCAGAAAGAAAGGTCAAGGTATGAATATACAGTGCAGATATTTGTGTGTTTGTTACGGGTCATTTCAGTCTGTGCACTTATTATTTGAGTGTAATTGTAAGGCCTATAGTCCACAGACTGCATTTGCCTGAGCATAGACCGTGGAGACTTTTAACTTAACTTTGTTTTGTAAATTGGCATATATATTAAGGTCATGAATACACGAGCATGACGTGTTTCGACATGTTCAGTCATAGGGATGACTGTGCAGTTTCATTGCAATGGCGGCAAAAAAGGGGAGGGGCTCCTGTGTGTTTTATAGATAGCAGCACTGTCTGCATCCAGACATCTATTTAAAGACAACTCCAGAAAGTTGCCTGCAACAGACATGCCTCCCACTCTCACTGTCCTTATTTTGAGTTTTGTGTTTTTCATCTTTAATCAGTTTATTCTATCAATTACTGACCACATTGTGCTTTAAGTTCAATTTAATTTCACAGTGTTTTTATCAAGCTTGCTAGAATATACAGTGATACACTTGACAAAGAGACAGAAGTTAAGTTAATATTAATTAATTAATGAATGTTATTGGTACTCAACTTTCCATGACTTTTTATTATTATCAGTATTATTATTATTATAAAGCAGGTTTAGTTGTGTCAAAACGCTCAAACCTGGAAACTGGGCTTTTTCAGGAGGGGGCCTTTAACAGACAGGTGCTAAAACTGAGCGTTTCAGACAGAGGGTGAATACAGGTTTATTTAGACGGACAGCATGAGAAAAATAATTTGTTTATGGACATTAAAGCATGTAAACATGTTCTAGTAGAAATACAAAATCCAAGTATAGACCTGAAAATAAGCAGAATTTGTGTCCTTTAAATCTGCTTCATTTGCAGCAAGTACTTTAATAGTCACAAAAGCCACATCGAGGTGTGGCACTGAGCTGTATCTAATTATTCATCTGATTCATGATTCCAAACATGAATAGCTGACTAATACCAAATAACGCGCCTGCTACTGGTAGAGGAGTCAATTAAAAAAGTAACTGACAGTTGTGTCATGGGGGTTGAATTCCCCTCCATACAGAAATAAAGAATAAAAAATTACAAACAAGTAGAAATGGCCGTGTGAAGTATAGGCTTTGCGAGTGGGAGCCATCCATTTCTAATACCCAGAGGTCTTGTTTGTGTACAACCAATTTCATCTTCGAGCGAGAAATGCAACATCAATCTTTATTGAACTGGGTAGAGTATGTGACTTGCTGTATTCAGTGGAGACTATTTGTTTCTTTTGTTCTATGTTTATGTGCTTTTCTTCCAGTATGCATTCCTCAGTAAACCGGCCAATCAGCTACAGCTCATACCAAAATACACGATAAGGCCAGTGGAAGTAAACGATCCTGCCCTGTACAGATGGAGTTTGTTACATTGTGATCACATATGTTTGAAGGATGGACAGGTTTTCTATAATATCATATCATATTTTATCATAGCAGCTAATCAGTACAGCACAGTCATTTTGACACAGGTGAGTCTGGATCACATTCTGGGTAATGTGTGATGGTTCTTCTCCCTCCTCAGGTGGTGATGACCTCTCAGCATCTGAATGTGAAAGCAATTCAAGCTCTGATCCACTGAGGGATGATGGTAAGCTTGTAGCATGTAGAGTGTCCCTAACCGGGTGCAGGTGGATGACCTCACCTTACTATAATATAATTAATACCGATGATGTTGTACCTGCACTTTATGTGACAGCAGAAAGTATATAGTATACTCACGGCTCTCATGCACCTAGTTTAGATCAATTTCCAGATATTGGTGGGGTTTCACATTAATTATACGGTGGAAAAAAGCCTTATGATATCCACTGCAATTCAATGTGTTAAAACATTAAAAAATAAAATATGACAAAGGTGGTGGGAGATGAGGGGGGTTGTGTGTGTGTGTGTGTGTGTGTGTGTGTGTGTGTGTGTGTGTGTGTGTGTGTGTGTGTGTGTGTGTGTGTGTGTGTGTGTGTGTGTGTGTGTATGTGTGTGTGTGTGTGTGTGTGTGTGTGTGTGTGTGTGTGTGTGTGTGTGTGTGTGCGTGTGTGTGTGTGTGTGTGTGTGTGTGTGTGTGTGTGTGTGTGTGTGTGTGTGTATCTAAATGCGTTTGTGCAACTATGTGTGTCTCAGTGTCTGCCAAGGGGATAGTTGCATTGCACTTTTGCAACTGGTATTACTTTCCATAGCCGGCAGGCTGAGTTAGAGGTGAGAGCTCCACATACGGTGCAGCAGGGTGGCAGTAAGTCTCACACTCAAGGCCTTCCCTCAGCCAGCTTCAGCTCCAAGACCATGGCAGGAACGGCTTCCGTCGACCATACCAAGATGGGAGTGGGTCGGGCGATCGCTGTGCTGACTTCGGGAGGCGATGCCCAGGGTAAGTGAAGGGTCTCCAGGGTGGTATGTAAATATTGAGTGAGCATGTCTGTTGTTTGTTTGCTTCAGCTGGTTGAGAGGACCTGGTGTGTTGGAAGTCATTCCTTAGTAATTCAACAGCAGGGTTAAATCATAAATAAAGAAGTATTTGAATCGTAAAATGACCCTCAAACCTTGAAATAAAGAAGTATTATTTCTCTTCAATAGTTATGGAAGTCTTTGACTATTACTGTAGCCTCCATAGAGCTTCATAAGAACTATATAATCTGTTCTAAGATTTCTTTGGGTCACCAGAGCACAAGCCATTACACTTCTACACTACGCTTCTTGCCTAAAGTCTAGCTCTCTTGGTTCTGTCATGTTCAATCATTATTGCAGCTCCCCTTTATATAAAATATGACAACTCGTATCTTTTGTTATTAGTGATAATAATACTTTAATGACTGAACTATCTCAGCTATCTAATAGAGCTGATTTATGGAAAAGGGCAGCATGAACCACAGAGCAAGACCGCTTCTCCCCTGACCTTTAACTTGATGAGGGAATATCTCCACTGTGACCTTTGGGAAGTGTGTCAGTGACCCCACACAACCCTGGTGTCAGAGCGGGTGAGACAGTGAGCTGTTCTGCACTGAGGCAAGTGTGTAGCTGCACTGCTTGCTAACACCCCCCTTTCTTTTTCACTCTCCAGAATTCATATTCTTCATTACAACCTTACCTTTTTTGTCATCTTGATATCTTGATAAGTCCACATTTCTTCCTTCTTCCTCCCTCTCCCTCTACTGTATCTGTTATCAGGGCTAATTTTAGAGACATGACCTTTCTGTCATGTGTTTGTAAAGTGGTGAGGTGAAGTGAGAGGGCCGTCCTTTGCTTCCTGTCTCTTCTCTCCTCTTTTACACTGTAAGTGGAGATGCTCTTGGCAACATTAAGGCTAATCTATCCACATCTTGTCCTTTAAGTGACCCCCCCCCCATAAGGTTGAGGGTGCATGCAGCAGCCCAGTTGCTTTTAACTATCACTGACAGTTGAATTGTAACCAACAGTGAAAGTATAGTCTAACAAATATGATACTACAGTATTGTTTTATAGAGGTTTTCTTTCCACCACCATTTTCCCATTACTTAATTCTATCATTATGTTCCATATGTGTGTGTGTGTGTGTGTGTGTGTGTGTGTGTGTGTGTGTGTGTGTGTGTGTGTGTGTGTGTGTGTGTGTGTGTGTGTGTGTGTGTGTGTGTGTGTGTGTTCGTGTGTGTTCGTGTGTGTGTGTGTGTGTGTGAGAGAGAGAGAGAGAGAGAGAGAGAGCTCTGCCACAAGGTTTTGTTATATTAGCTAATGTGCACACACACATACACACACACTGTGCCTGCAGGAATGAATGCAGCTGTGAGGGCCACAGTTCGAGTAGGAATTTACACTGGAGCCAAGGTGTATTTTGTCCATGAGGTAAATACCGCTGTTCAAAATGTCCATCAACAAGTTCCCACAGCTGCAGGTGCTATCCTCAGTTTGCATGTAATGTCTGTCCGACTGTCCAAAACTCTAATTCACTTAACAATAATATA
This sequence comes from Echiichthys vipera, assembly GCF_963691815.1. Taxonomy (NCBI): domain Eukaryota; kingdom Metazoa; phylum Chordata; class Actinopteri; order Perciformes; family Trachinidae; genus Echiichthys; species Echiichthys vipera. The sequence continues at coordinate 32,506,197 of NC_139825.1, read as the reverse complement.
AACCGAAAAGTGACAAACGCACACAACTGAGAAGGTTGAATCAGCTAATGTTTGTCATTTTTGCATTTTAAATTTTTAATTAATTAAAAGGTTGACCAACTGTTTTCAGCACTATTCCATGGCCTGACAACTCACAAGATTAACCATACCATAAATAATCAGTAAATCCTAATATAATTGACACTTGAAATAGCTGCACATTGCAGAGTAAAAATATGCCTGCATCATTAAGCCTGAATGACCTCTATTCAACGAGGTGATATTCTTTTTTTGTTGACAGGGTTACCAAGGTCTGGTGGATGGGGGAGACCATATCCGCCTTGCTACTTGGGAGAGTGTGTCAATGATGCTGCAGCTGGTGAGAACAAGCACAAGGATGCAAAAACATATTTATCTGTGTGTTCCTCATCTCCACTCTGTTTTTAACTTGTGATCAGTGCGTTGGACGGATGATGTGTGTAACTCTAGCCTCCAGAGTGCAGTTCTGTAGGTCAAATGGTCATTTAAATGCCAAAGTTAATTAAATAGCTGAAGACTTATGGACCTTAGACATGAGCGATGATGTTTCAGATAACCCTACCCTTTCTCCTGATCTGCCACCTTGTGATTCTTGTTGGAAACCCTTCCTCCCGTCCTGACGTCAGGGTGGGACAGTGATTGGAAGTGCCCGCTGTCAGGATTTCCGCACCAAGGAGGGACGCACCAAGGCTGCCTGTAACTTGGTCAAGCTGGGCATCACCAACCTGTGTGTGATTGGAGGGGATGGCAGTCTGACAGGCGCCAACCAGTTCAGAACAGAGTGGAGCGAGTTGCTGGCAGACCTGGTCAAAGCTGGTGAGAGAGACTACCCCAAAATTCACTGTTCTAAGCAACACAACATAAAATGAAATATGTCTTTGCATATATCTGCCCTTTCATTGCTTCTGATGCAACAAGTCCTCATATCTAAACGACACACTAGGGGCTTTGTCAATAACTCCCAAAATTACATACAGGGTCGTTTAACATAAAGTATCGTTGTGGTACTTTTAAACACTTGATGTATCATGTTAATGTTGTAAAATGAGTGCCGTTTGAAACATGTCATTAACATTGTGAAATGGAACAACAATGAAACAACATGGTACGGTTTATGTGACAGGACTACTTGGTTAAGGGGTAGGAAAACTATGTCATAGCCTTATGTACGTTAGTTAAAGCAATTCTTACCTTTGTTGTATGTCTCAGCGATTCCCTCCAAAGTCCCACCCTCTTCCCCCTGCCTGACCTCTGGCGCTCCCCCGACACATGCGCTGAGAGAAATGTTGTGTTCGAGTGCAAAAGGAAGTCCAAAGTTTCAGACCTCCAACTAGACAAAGTGCAAAATGGAAGCTCCTACTAGCGCATTCGGGGGAGATCTTCCCACCCCGAGTAGGATGTTCCACTTTTGACAGGCCTTGCAATTGATTGATGAGTTCTAACACCTGGTGGATTTCTTTTACATTTTAGTGTGCTTTACGCTTATTAGGAGAATTTTAAGATTACAACAGAAGAGTGTAAAAATACCAGAAAGGTAAGAATAGCTTTGAAAATAAAAAATATCATTGTTGACTTTTGGTTTCACATGGGACACACATGTCATGTGTTAAGCCCCTTTTCACACATGCATTGCAAACCGGAGATTATCTAGATATTACCCGGCAGACCAGTATGTGAGAACGCACATGTCTGAATCAATTCGACATTAAACAGATTTTAACCTGCCAGTTTACAGTTTGTGTAAACTCAGAGTGAGCCCTGTGTGAATACAGTCGCTTGTTGTGTCGAGAATTCACAGAGATTGAGTAGGCATGTTGATGACATTTTAATCACAGGGCTCAGCAATACCAGCAGAAAACAAACATCCTAGCATGAAGAAAAGGGTAATTTATAGACTGGCTACATATCCTGCCTCTTGCTCCTACACGCCCCGCATGGCACAACCTCTCACCTAAACTAAACTGAGTATTTACAGTAAGTAAGAATTCCTCTGACACAGACAATCTCCTGTTGTGTGCTACATGTGTGAAACAGAAAGGCCCCTCCATCACCCCAGTCTTCCTCCATGCTCAGACTTTTGGCGCTCTAATACTACATCCCCTGACTTCCTCATTTGTTTCCGTGATAACTGATACGGCCACTAGAGGTCGCTGCCTAACAACAGACGTAAATACAAATCCTAATAAGGTACTTGCACACAATCGACCTATATGGCCATTTGTGGGGCGAGGACTGCCTGCCTGATAGTTTAAGTGCTGCTGGTTTAGCCATGTCGGTAATTCAGGACCCAATCATGATTTAAGAATTAGTGACTTACTGTAGGCTACATCTAAGAGTGTTGTCCCCTGTGGTCTCAGGTAAGATCACAGCAGCTGAGGCCAAGGGTTCCTCCCATCTCAATATCGTTGGCATGGTCGGCTCCATCGACAATGACTTCTGTGGCACCGACATGACCATCGGCACGGACTCTGCCCTTCATCGCATCATAGAGATAGTGGATGCCATCACCACCACAGCGCAAAGGTATGAATGTAACCATTGGTGCATTTATTTGATGGACGGACTCATGTCATATGGCACATGTCATTTTTAGAGTCTTAACACGATATGTGTTGTTCTGCAGTCACCAGAGGACCTTCATCCTGGAGGTAATGGGCAGACACTGTGGGTGAGTACAGCCCGTGTGTGCTCTGTGAGCAAGAGTGGCTTTGGGGGTTCATTTATCTTATCTTACTTTATGTGGTTGTAAAATAAATTGAAACAGTAGCTAAGCTGCTGGTTATACACTCATTTTTTGACAAAAATCCAATTTAGGATATGAAATATCAGCTTTGGATGCTTACTTTTTGGTTTTTCAAAAGACACTTGAGCCTTAGCGTGTGACTCTTTACCTGCAGTTACCTGGCTTTGGTGACAGCTTTGTCCTGCGGCGCTGACTGGGTGTTCATCCCAGAGATGCCCCCAGATGAGGGATGGGAGGAGCATCTGTGCAGAAGACTGACAGATGTAAATGTCCTGCATCATCTTTAATGACTTATTTGAATCTAGCTTTAAAAGAAAGTCTGCTTGTTCATCTCAAAGGTTCTCTCTGTCCCTCTCAGCAAAGATGCCGCGGCTCCCGTTTGAATATTCTCATTGTTGCAGAGGGAGCAATCGACCGCAAAGGTAAAGCTATCACGTGCGACGACGTCAAACAGGTCAGTAATAGCAGAATTCCAATAAGCCTTCACACAAATAGAGGCTCTTCTTATGAGAAATTAAATAATAATCTCTCTGTACAGTTGGTAACAAAGAAGCTTGGCTTTGACACCCGCACCACCATCTTGGGCCACGTGCAGAGAGGAGGAACCCCTTCTGCCTTTGACAGAATCCTGGTGATACGACACACATAGACCTTTTACATATTCATCAATTAATCATATTTATCATTAACAATGTGAATAAACACAAGTATACCCACTTCTCTAAGTTTCTGCTTTTTAAATTGTCATGATGCAGGCCAGTAGGATGGGAGTGGAGGCTGTGATGGCTCTGCTGGAGGCCACACCAGAAACTCCCGCATGTGTGGTCAGCTTGTCTGGAAACATGGCTGTCAGACTGCCTCTCATGGAGTGTGTGCAAGTGGTGAGTCACATCTACTTCAAAACAAAACATCCTTATCCAGTTTGTACAAAATGAACAGACGAACATGATTTCAACGGGCAAGAAGTTTCAAATTTATTTAGTTTTTGTTCTGATTCAATTCTCAGTTCCTTCTTTGTTTTTTGACCCTTTTTCACATCAGACTAAAGATGTCACCATAGCCATGGCGGAGGGGAGGTTCGACGATGCTATTAAGCTCAGGGGAAAGTGAGGCATGCACGTTTGCATTATCTATTTAAAATTGTCATGTGCTGTGTTGATTTTTAAATGTTTGTACATTTCTTTACAATAGGAGCTTTGAGAACAACTGGAACACTTACAAAATGCTTGCTCATGTGCACCCTCCTGACACAAAGGTCAGGAACTACAGTTGTACCATCTTATTGTACATTAATTGTCTCATAGTTAATAAGTCCCAGCGGAAAATACATTTATCCTGACAAATGTTTCTGTGAATGTGCTCATGACAGAGTAACATCAACATTGCCATATTAAACGTGGGTGCTCCGTGTGCTGGAATGAATGCTGCAGTCCGTTCAACTGTCAGGGCCGGGCTCCTCCAGGGCCACCAGATGTTGGCAGTGCACGATGGCTTCGATGGCTTGGCTCATGGAATGGTAAATTTGAGATACACGCACATAAAAAGACAAGAAGGCTTTTGCTTTAAAGAGGATACTTTGGAAGTGGGATTGCATAAGGTACTTATCGATAGTCAGTGTATTACAGTAGATGGCGCCCCTAGTTTGGAGAAGCAGACAAGAAGACAAGCATGTCAGCTAAGCAATGTGCTACTGAGCGGGAGGGCCACACAGCAAAAACGACCACCGAAAAGAAATCAAGATCAGTTTAACTCTTCGCTATATTTATAATATTTCAGACAGCCCTCTCTAAGGGGGAACTGAAGCCGTTATCTATACTCTCTTCAAAGACACCATAGTCCTTTGACAAAAACAGTTATTTTACCTCGCACAACGCTGCCTCCATCAGTTAGTATATTTGAGTACTTGTGTTTGTAAAGGAAGACAAAATGTGTGAAAATGAAAATAGAAAGTGAAAATATTGAAACTATTCTAGATAATGATTTTTTTGCTGGACCTTTTTTAGGTCACAATCAAGTCACCAGTGTGTTTCCGCAAACCACAGATTGTTGAATATCATTGTTTCTGAAACGCTGCAACCCGTTCTCATTCCCTGCCCATCATATACAGACCCCAGACACTCGTTGATGTTGTTAATTTACCAAGTAATAACTATCACTTAGGTTTAGGCAACAAAGCTTAATGGTTATGTTTAGGAAAAGGTTGTGGTTTGGGCTCAAATAAGTTTCTGTTATGTATCTTAGTTTCACTTTGACATGGGACAGGACTTTCTCCTGGGTGTGTGTGTATGACCCAACCATCCACCCCGGCCTTCTCCCTAAGTGGAGTTAGGGGCTCGTTATGCTACGACACTTGACTTCCTTAGCACTTGTTCAATGTGGGGGCGGCCGACTTTATTCTACTGTAGGTAATACATTGAATTTGGATAAGTACCGTCACACTTCAAAAGATCCAAACTATTGATTTCAAAGCATGATGGATCATGCACTCTGTCCCTGCACAGATTGAGCCTATCAGTTGGTCTGGAGTGGCAGGATGGACTGGAAAGGGGGGCTCCAATCTGGGCACAAAGAGGTGAGATATTTCAACAAACCACCCTGTTGACTGGTACAGTAACAATTGTGTTTTGAAGTGTGCGTTGACAGGTATGAACATTGCCGGTGTTGCTTTTAACTTAACATCAATGAGATGTAATCTACTATGATTCTGTGTTTTCCCTTTCATAAAGATCCTTGCCACATGAGTTCATGGAGGAGATCAGCCTGAGCATCACTAAGTTCAACATTCATGCTCTTGTCATTATTGGAGGCTTTGAGGTGAGCAGGGGAAACATAGAGGCACAGCCTTAACAGTGGGACTCAGCATTTAAATTGCATTTTTACTTTTTTCTTCCTCCCTTTTCATTTCTCTAGGCATTTGTTGGGGGTCTGGAGATGGTGCAGGCTAGAGAGAAGTATGAGGAACTTTGTGTTCCTCTTGTCGTTGTTCCTGCTACTGTCTCCAACAACGTCCCTGGCTCTGACTTCAGTATTGGCACTGACACTGCACTTAACACCATAACAATGGTACAATTCTTATAGAGCACACAAACAGCAGAGAATCCAAAAACTAGATATTACTCACCATATTCTTTCTCTCTCGTTCAGACATGCGACAGGATCAAACAATCTGCTGCTGGCACCAAGAGAAGAGTGTTCATTGTTGAGACTATGGGAGGATATTGTGGCTACCTGGCAACCATGGCTGGCCTAGCGTCTGGAGCTGATGCTGCTTACATTTATGAGGAGCATTTCAACATCCGTGACCTAGAGGTCCGTCCTTTACGAATGTACAGAAGGGAGGAAGCTAAGTGATGATAAACATCAGTGGTCTGATAGTTGATTTGTCTGCAGATGAATGTGGAACATCTGGTGGAGAAGATGAAGACCACAGTGAAGAGAGGACTGATTCTGAGGTTTTGGGAAATTAGCTTAATTTCTATTCTATAGTAAAGAAGAATCATCTTTACTCCCCGCAGCTCACTGTGGCTTTATATCTCATCCAATATTGTACTTTTGTTTCAGAAACGAGAAATGCAACACCAACTACACCACAGACTTTGTCTTCAGCCTGTACACAGAGGAGGGCAAGGGCGTGTTTGACTGTAGAAAGAATGTACTTGGACACATGCAGCAGGTGGGCTACTAAGTTCTGTTTGTTGTGGGCAGATTCATTATATTTGCCACCAGATTAAAGTTCCCAAACATAAAGCAGACTATTCCATGTTATTAGGGTGGAACGCCCAGTCCCTTTGACAGGAATTTTGGCACTAAAATGGGCATCAAGTCTGTGTTATGGCTGACTGACAAGCTGAAGGAATGCTACCGTCATGGTGAGGACCTTTTTTATACAAATGTGTTGTAACAAATCCTGTCGTCCCTGTGCTAATGTATACTGTATTCTTCACTTCGAACCTCCAGGTCGTATCTTTGCCAACTCTCCAGATTCAGCCTGTGTGCTGGGCATGAGGAAGAGATCTTTGGTCTTCCAGCCTCTGGCAGAACTTAAAGATCAAACTGACTTTGAGTAAGGCTTCATTTCTATCCTGTCAGTTTATTTTCTTGCTACTTACACTCTTTTTCCATCCAAATTAGAGCATTTATGCAGGTTTTTTAAACATGGAGAACACCAGATAAAAAGATGAAATAAACTCTGTAACGTTTAACGTAACAAACACGCCGGAAAACAGGGTTAGTAAATAATGGAAATGGAGGCCGGCAACCATTGTGACAGTGTAACGATGGTTGCCTCTTTTTTATATCTCTTACTAATTCAGTCTGTCTTACGACTTTGGAACGATGTTTTAGCAATGCTTGGGTGCAGCAGACATACAGAATTTGTGTCTGAGGTGAAAATTAGCATGTCCATACAGGTGTCATGTTTCCATCACTGCCAATCGGATCTGGAGGCAATAAAAATTGTATGACTACAGCAGAGTTATTTTTCCAAGGAACAAATGCCAGTTGTAACCTTTTCCACTAATGACAAAAGCCGCTAGTGGATGTTAGTGGGTTTTTTTATTCAGTAGGAAATGGGCTTTATTGTCTTCTGCATTGTCTTGTATTTACTCAGAATGCACAGTGAGAGTTAGTGGGCCAAAGACAATGTAACAATGCCTCTTTTTTATATCTCTTACTAATTCAGTCTGTCTTACAACTTTGGAACGATGTTTTAGCAATGCTTGGGTGCAGAAGACATACAGAACTGGGAAAAAAACTGGAATAAAGCTGCAGTTAATATAGACAGTCATATGCTCATGTCACTGTGGTTGTTCTACATTTGTATAAAGGCAGTTGATTGCTCACATGCCTTAAAGCTTAAGCCTATTGTTGTGAGTTTACTTTAGATAATTCTGCCCCCTAGTGGTCAAACATCTGTCCAACTTTAATGGAAAACCTTACATAAATGATTTGTCAACTGAGGATTTGAGAGTGTTGTTGAGAGTGTTTTTACTTTTCTCTTTGCACTGACAAATGTTGTCCTCCACAGGCATCGTATTCCTAAGATACAGTGGTGGCTAAAGCTGAGGCCCATCCTGAAAATCCTGGCCAAGTACAAGATCGATCTGGACACCACTGAAAAGGCTACGATCGAACACGTCATCAAGAAGAGAGGCACAGTTCAGAAGTAGTCTGCCTCACTGTCTTCTGTTAAATGCACTTTGTAAACTCTGTCTATGAAAAGTGCAATATAAATAAAGATGGTATATGCCCCCTAACTTTTTCGTGTCTAATGTAATTTCACAGAAGCCTCTTCTTTTGGTCTGCCTTGTGATTTGTCTTCTGCATCACAACTCTACTGTCTGTCCCTCTATTTCCACTTGAATTCTCAGTGAAGTGTTTAGATTATGAATTAGAGATTCATAATTATGAAAATAATATCTACCAGTTGTGAATGGATGTTTTTCTTTTGTTATCACAGTTAATTCAAAAGTGTTGTCTGTCTATGAGATTAAACTGTTTTGAGGGTGTGAAAAATGTGTGAAACCAATGAAAAAGTGTTAACACAATTGCAAGAGAAGACTTGTGCTGTGAAGTTTAATTTAGATATTAGACATCAAATCTACTTTTTATGGTATGTAATAAGACAAATAAGCAGCTGCAGGATTGACAAACTCCATTTCACCAGTGCCAGCCTACAGTAGCTGCACCTAACAACAGTCAACCCTGGCAACCAGCAATGCCGGCCACTTAATGGCTGGTACAGTGTAAACAGAATGTGACAGAAAGTCATTGTCAAACCCCTCAAAAAAAATTTAATATTAATTCAGACTAAATATATGTTTTATGGAAAAGCAATACTTTAATTCCGTGGGTTTATTATTTAAAAAAAATATATAGCTGTTAATGAAAATTCTACATATTCAACCTTTAAGGAACCTACATAAACAACAGGAGAAAAATGCTTTATTCAAAACACCAAACATTGTGACATCTGGAGTCGCTGGTTTGTATCAGCTAATGTTTGCAAATAAGATATTTATTTAATTCATTTTCACACCGATTCATGTGTGTCTCGGTATATATCGATGTGTTTTTGAGTAGGAGTTTCAGGAACTACGTTACCCATAAGCCCCTCTGTTTCCGGGTAAAATCGGACGTGCTGACGGATTGGTTAGCAACAATATTTAAAACTAGTGCGCGGGGGTTGTGGATGGTTTGTCACGAAAGTTTAGCAGCTGTACCGGTATTGAATTCTGATATTATGGACAACACATCAGGTTTTTATCTGCTGTGAACAAAAGTGTAACCACAAAGGCCTCCTGTTGAGGTAAGTCACGGTCTTCTCCCTTGGTGACGCTAACAGACGTTAAAGTTAGTTGAGCAGCGTCCTGTTGTGGTTGACGCTAATGTTAGCTCTCCTAAGCTCCTTCGCGTTATTGATGTTTTAAAATAACATGTTTCTCTTATAACGTGTCTTTTACAGCTGCCGACATGAAGTGTTTAAAAGTGGAAGAATACATCAAAAGGACTGCTTCTGTGAAAGAGACGGAGCTTTTACTGCGAGAACTAGAGGTTAGCATAACCACTCATGGTTACTAATAACGCAAAGTCATTTCAGTAGATTAGGACAACTATATAATGTATAAAGTTTTGTGTGACAGGGTCGCCAGAGCCTGTATCTAATAAATAGGCCCAAATAAACGTTTTTATTAGTTTATATTTATATATACACTGGAGATCAAAGTTAACAACAAAGTATTAATACTTGATTTATTCTGAAGTATTGTTATTTTTTATTGTTCAGAATTTGATAGAATATCTGCTGTGGCTATACCACTGCTGTACTAGCATGTTTTTTCAAATAGGCAGGGCACTTCAACAAAGCAGTGAGCAAAATTAAAGAACAGTAACCACAGTGTCAGAAGGGAAGATTTAAACAATGTTTCCTTAGAGCTATAAGATTAAAAAATGAACAGGAAGTGTAGAGGCCACATCTTTGAATGACTTCAGCACATCTGCACCCACAGGACATCACTAGTTTCTCTCACTGCTCTGGTTTGATCTTGGTCCGTTCTGCTTCAGTCTCTTCCACAGTTCACTAACTGGAGTGGGTTTCTTAGGTTTAGATCTGGACTCTGGCACGTCCTCCCTTTAAATTTAACTGACTTCTTTAGACACTTTAGGTCCAGTCATTCCCCAGTCTGCATACACACACACTCACACACACACATATGTATACCAATGTATTATTTTTTTATTTTGCAGAATTATGTGAAGAGTGGATCAAGCCTTCTGGGTCGCACATTGTGTGACAGGGTCATCAGAGCCTGTAATCATCAACTTGGAGTTGAGTCCCCTAATCTTGACCATGTCAGGCAGTTGGTCCAGCTGGTGGAGCTTTCCCTTCAGGGCTATGATACGTCTGCAGCACTTGTTGCTCAGAGCAGTCCACTGTACATTGAAAAGATCATTTTCCATATTGTCAAGAAGCTGAGCTCCCTAGAATCTCACAGTCTATGTAGCCAGGTAGCTGGGTTGATTTACAGCAGGCTTACCCTGGCCCAACAGGTATGTATCACTTTTACAGAGTTAATTTACATGTGTATTCTGCACTGCATTTCTCAGTGTCATCATTAAGTTACCACTGTTGTATGGTCCGTAGGTGGATGACTATTGTGTTCTTGTGCGGAGCTGCTTCTCCGTGCTCTGGAACGGACTATCTGCTGCCAAAGACAGGGAAATCCTGAATCCCCGTGACAAACTCCACTGTCAGATTCAAGCTCTGAGCTTCCTCTTGTTGTTGGATACAGAAAGTGCAACCACCTCTTTCTCCAAAGTCGCCACATACACAGAAGATGCCATCTCTGAATTTGAGGGTGGCTGTGAAGCGGTAACCAAAGATGATGCTTCTTTTCTCCTCCAGGAAATGCACACATTTTTCAACAGATGCCGGACTAGCGGTCAAGGCTGTGAAAGGGATGGGTCCAAGCAGTCTACTGAGATATCAAGTTTACATATGCTTTCTAAAATAGGGCTGATTGTAGTGAAGGTGCTTTGTAAGGCCGGCCACTATGATCTGGCTTCCACCTTCTTGAATGACATTGAGAGCAAGGTCACAGACTGCGCTGCTCAGTGCACAGCTATGGTGCTTGGTCAATGGGCAGTAAAGATTCATTCTACAATGAAGGCTGGTGGGGAGGGTGGCCAGGCTTTGACAGAGTGTGCCAGGGCCTTGAGGTCTCTTTCAGCTGACCTGGGGGACAGAGAAGCTCATGCAGTCCTGGAAGGTTGTGGACTAGTGGCGTGGGCTGTCGAAAGTGGCCACGGCAAGGGATTAAGCGGACCTGTGCTCCTGGCTTGGTTTTCTTTTCTTGAGGAGCGCCAAGAACGGATATTAAAGATGCTAAAGAAGGTGTGTGTAGTTACTGACCAGGAAAATGACTTGTATTCTGTTTGTGTGTGTGTGCTAAAGGCAAATAATTTAGAGATACATTTATACAGACCAGTAACCGGTGCTTTGCTTTATTTACAGAATTCAATATGCCAGGCTGAGGGCAACAGACTGCAACAGGCCTTTTGTTTCAGTATTTACCAAGGCTTTGTATTTGCCTATGAGAGCATGCTCGCATCACAGGTGAGACTGCATCTGTAATGTCCAATTTCATGATGAATGATGATAATGACAAAACTGAAAATAAGAATTATGAACAGAGTCACTAAGTTACAACGCCGCTCTAATCATACTCTGATTTAGATTTTAGATCTGATTGTGATTTGTTGTTCTCAGCTGGAGAACACTGACACACTGGACAGAGTGCTGTTGTACTGCCAAGCCACAGCTGGACTGATGATGACTGAACTGCGTAAGCTGTCAAGTGAAAACCTTCTTGTCAAAGCAGGTGATTACATTCTAGGTTTTGTTATCTGATGACTTGAGTGGTTCTGAAATACGTGCTTATATTACAATATATATTAAGTGTTATATAACAATAACACTTAATATTGTTTTTATTATGTTGTATGACATTTTGTTCATTTTATGATTACCTTGTGTCTTGCAGTGATTGCTGTGAACAACTTAGCCTGTGGATTTTACAACCGGCGTCTCTATGACCAGGCCTTCACACTAGTTGAGATTATCTGCAAGGATCTATGCAAGAATTGCCCGGTCTCGCTCTCTGTTGATAGGGTAAGCTCTTTAAGTTTTTTTTTGTTTAATCATGCATCACATTGTCCAAGTCTTAATAAATAAACACTATATATCATGTTATCATGTATTTGAATATGTTATGTTAGGTGGGAGCAAACTTAAATTATCCTGAGGGGAAATGTGTTTTTATATGTTCATTTTTACATTCATCTGAATTATTGACAAAGCTTTTGACTCCTCAGTTGAGCCGACCGTTCATGCTGGCTGTGCAGACGTCTCGGAGGGCGGAAAAACTGGAGCGAGCGCTTTACTGGGTGATCCTGTGGCTAAAGGCTCTGGGGGACAACATCACTACTCATATGGCTGAACCGGTCTCACTTTGGGTGAAAACAAAGACAGACGCAACCCGTAACTCAGAGGAGGACATCCGTCTCAGGTGCGGATACATTTTAATGAAGGGACATTTTTTGTTGTTGTTTGTAAAGCTATCCGAGAATGTTGATTATGGGATATTAATGGACGAAAACTTGTCCCTTCCTGGAACAGGACATTACTTGATGGTTTTGGTCCTGACGTCCCGGATGAGCGAGTAATGCTTTGCCTTTTGGAGGAAGAGTTGCGTGGTTATAAGGAGGTGGCAGGAGACACTGCCCAGGAGCGTTACAACACACTCTGTGATCTTTTGGACATCTGCCATGAGGAAAGCTCCCACACTCATCTACGTGCTGTCTACCTCTGTGAGATGGCCCAGGTTGTGTGTTACCAGGATTTCAGTGAACAGACTGACTGGTATGAGCTATTTTAATTAATTTATTTTAACATCATTTCCATTGAATGGTGCTCCTTCATAAGTAGAAAAAAACTTTTTGTGTGCTCAGGGCCAACAAAACAAAGTCAGTCTGGGCCCCGCAGGGCTAACGTGCAGCAACCTATTGTCTCATGTTTATTTTGTTCATTTGTAACTAAACAGCACAGCAGCTGATTTTACCCATGAAGCTTTACGGCTACTTGATGAAGAACCAGAGACTTCAGAGAATGCTGACAGACTGAAGGATGACAAGGCCCATGCTTTACTTTGGCTCTATATCTGCACTCTTGAGAAGAATCTTCAGGAGGTGAGCTATAAAATGAAGAATACTGGACTGGTAATCAACTGTAATCTTAACATAATGCACTGACCGACTGTCTTGTGATAAATTAATGATGGATTTTTTTGGTCAGGCCATTGAAAGAGACAAAAAGTTGCAAGAGTTGCGCGAGCAGACACAGTCGGCTGCTAATCCCATAGGAACCAATGATTTTGATTATGAAGACAAGCAAAAGTCACAAGACAGCATCCTGGTCTATGAAGGACTGCATTTCAACCTGGCTGCAGAAAATAGTAAGAACACTTCATATCATCAGTCATCTTGCTGTAGACCCCAGCATGATATGTTTTTTTTTTTTTTTTTAATTGTGCCATATTCGGTTGTTCTGCGATTATTATACTTTTTTTTTTTAATTTCCTTTTAAGAGTTGTGCAAGCCTTTGGAAAGAGCACTGGATGAGTGGTCCAGTCTTCTGCAGAGTCAAGTTCTGCCTTCTGTCAGAAACCCCAAACAGACCTGTAGATCCATCGCTGTGACTGCGGCTCTCTTCAAACTCATGGGAAAGGTAAGGACACAGAATGTGGTCAGGACCAATGTTCAGGGTCTCTTTGTTGTTTTTAATTTCTCTCTCGAACCCAAAATTGATTTTGATCTTCTATCAAATGGGTAACCACCTCACGATGTTCTTAAAGCATTATTATGAATTAGAGATGTGCATTATACGTTTGTCTCGGTCTTGGTTATATGGAGAATATATAAGTATTATATTATATATTATAACATTATTTTCCCTAGGTGTGGGATACAGCAATACAATAAAAAAACGTATTCTTTTAAATAAAATTGGTTTAAGAACTTTGGAAAGCAAATACTTTCATTCTAAATTGTACAAAGAGGCTTAGGTGTGTAAGAAGTATTTCATGTTGTATCCTGGGGTCAGGTTGTTATGACTAATGTTCACATAGTTATTAGTAATAATCTTTGAATCTTTCAAATCTCTTTGTTCTCTTATGTAGCCTCTAAAGGCTTTGGAAGCTTATCAACTTGCGATCGGACTTTCGCGTCTGCTTGCCGATGCCCAAGGATGTGCCAGCTGCCTCTGTCAATCAGCCAGTATCCTTCTGGATATGGGCACCCCTGAACTGGCCTTGGTAATGCAGTTTTTGAAAAATGTATTTGTAGCAAATGTTCTTTCTATCACATCTCACTTTGTTTATTGTGCCTTTTTTTTATAGACCCAGCTAGAGCAAGCAGACACGTTTCTTCCCTCTGTTACCACTGCTGATGGACCTTCTTCTCTCTCTGTACTGGCTATTCTTTTGAAAGCTCAGTACTGCTACAGCACAGGACAGGTAGGTAACACTCTCTTGTATTGTTGCATTGTTACTGTTTTTTTGTCTGGAGTAGGGGATTTTATCAAATTGTCCCTTTCCTATTTGACCATATGTCAGATGGATCGTGGAGTACCTTATCTGTGTGAGGTGCTTAAAGAAGTGAACGAGCAGAGGCAGTCAAAGAGCTGGTACCTTCTGCGTGCTCGGACGCTCCAGACCTGCAGCTCCTATTTGAGTTTAGACACTGCTGCATTGCCACAAGCCCAGCGAAGCAGTATCACACAGCATGGTGAGCTTAGGTGTTTACTAAATTTAATATAACCAGAAGGTTAGAATGTAGAAGAGTTGTGTACAACTAAGGACCTGTGATTGTGTCTCAGGTACAAATAGCCCAGACGCTGCCCTGTATGAAAGTCTGAAGCTTCTCTGCAGCCTGCTGGTCACTTTAGTAGGGAAGGGCCTATATGGGACCAACGGCAGCAGCTCAGACATGCGTTTCATCGACCAAGGTTTGTTTGTCCCACATGGACTGACATGCATGGAATATCTGTTTCTTGTCTCTTTTTAGTCCTGTCTGCCATTTTTATTCTCTCCGTTTGATCTTTGAGCAGGAGATAACTTGGTGCTGAAGTGGCAGCTGCTGTCGGAGCTGTTACACTGCTCCATGAAGATGGTGGCTGTGAGGAGCAGCTGTGGGGCCATCCATGATGCCAGACTGCAATGTCTAGAATCTCTCAAGCTGGCCATCAAGCTGCAAGCACTTAGCCAGTATGTATGTTCATTGTAGTGGGTAAAAATGTAAATAGTTGATGCAGGGTCCAAAAGATAGCTTGTGCCCTGATATTATCAGCTTATACTGGCCATTCTTAAATATTGTTTTCTGTAGTGTACAAACTACACTAAACTTACCAGCCAATTACAACCGGTTCCTCCTTTATTTTTTTGTTCGATGTAAAGCTTGAGACAGTATTTAAGTATATTAATTGGACCTGAATATTTTAAAATACAATATATACAGTATAGTTCTGTTCTGTATTGATTACAAAAATGTAATTGTTATATGCTGAGTTACAGTTCATCCTATACCACAACTCTACACTCCACTGCAATCCTATACAACACTCCTGTAATAAATCTTAATTATGAGAATCTTCTCATAGATGTTTTTTAAGACAGTCATGGGGGTGCTGATTCAACTCTAAAGAGGTGTATTTTGTTGTAACATTGTCAACCTAATTAAGGTTGATATGCTAACCATATTCATTTGTTTTATTAGTACTGTACATGCTATACTTATAATAGGCCTAGAACACAGCACAATAGATGCAGTCAGGTCACACTGCACACTTGGTTTTTGGATGGAATTCACTCTTTGCTTTACCCGTGTTATCATTGTTTCAGCTGTGCTGAGCTGCTGGTGATGAAAGCCGAGTTGGAGCTGATGCAGGGGGAGAGAGGAGAGAGTGGATTTGATTTAGACAAAGTCAGAAACCTTCTGGAACTCTGTACAGGTCTGTAAAACACAAAGCTACACTAGCTCAAATAAGGATGGCATTGGTTCAATATTATTGTTTGACTTTGAGTAAAATTGTATTATGATTTAATCACATTTTAACACATGTTTTGTCCATGTTCATTCCAAGTAATTTGTATTAATTCGCTTGCAAAATAAGTTACTGCTGTTTTTATATGTGTTAGGACTGGAGCATGTCAGTTTCCTTGACTAGTAATTAGTCTTGTTTATATGTATTTTCTTTAGATTTTCCTGATCAGGTGCAGAAGGCAGAAGTAAAAATCAAACCTAGGAAAAGTCGTCTAGTGCAGAAATCTCAGTCACCACTTCCTGCATTGGAGGATGATCTTAAGGACCTCCTGAGCACAAGGTGGACTGGCAAAGAACCTGTAGTGAGTGATCTGGGCAGCTCCCCGCCTCTTAAAACAAAGCCACGCCGCTGGCTCTCATCCCTGGCACATGAATCTGACTGCCAATGCTCCTGCTGCGCTGAGCCCTGTCTGGGCCACGCCACTGCTCGCTGGGCAGCTGCACAGGCTGATCTGATTCTCCAGCTGGATCCCAATGAAGCCAAAGTCAGTTTGAAACTTCAATCTGCAACATTAGCTCGCTGTAAGAGTGTTGTTGCCAAACTTGGGGGAAAATTGGCTAAACTCTTCCCTCCCCATGGCCCTGCCAAAACTTACTCTAAACCCTCCCTGATGCAGGATGTGGTGGGCCGCGTTTACCTTCGCATGGCCCTGTCTGGGCTGGACCCAAAGCTTAACAAGGTCTGTGGTATATGGAGAGTGCTGGAAGCGGGCTTGGCGTTTGTTGATTCCACACCCTCTCCTGTGCTAAGACCTGTGAGAGCAGGTCTAATGGCAACCAAAGCAATTGTGACATTGGTTACCTTGGCAGAAAAAAAGGGATGCGCCCCAGAGGAGCTCTTCTCAAATGCTTGGACTTGGAATGCGCCAAAAGAGGATAAAGGGCTGAAATCGGAACAGAAAGCGGTGCCTACTTCATCTTCACTTAAGAAGCCTAAAGAGTCCATTAAAAACACAGATATTCCTGACAAAACAAAGGAGGCAAAGAAGTTTAAGGTTGTAAAGCCCAGGATTCAAGTGACAAGCTCCTCAACCAAAGGAAAGAGACTAGTTCCCATGACACCAGTGATGGTCAAGTCCAAGCAATCTGTTGAGGACCTTGGCGTTTATGACTTTAACACGGTGGTACCTACTTTGGCATGTACTCCTATTAAAAAGGTAAAGGCCCATGCTTCAGTGCAGAAAGCACCGAGGACTGCCCCTAAACTGCAGTTTCATGTATATGAGGAATTGTCGCCAGTTCAAGACAAAGAGCAGCCTGTGCCCGCCGCTCCAAGACGCATTAATAAGTCACGTTTCAAGGTAGGCATCTAATCAGAGTAGTGTTTTTATTGTTGCAAAAATATACTTTTTGTGTTTTTTATTATATTTAATATTTTACAGAAGGAGTTCAGTGATGAGAGTGACACAGAAGCCAACACCCAGGCAGAGCCGAAACAAAAAAACGATGTCCCTAAAAAGCAACGCAGCACCAGAAGAGCTGCACAGAGCATTAAGACAGCCCCAGATCCACCTGCAGAGAAGGCCCCACCAAAGAGGCAGACCAGGGGTAAGAAGGCCACCGTAATGCCTCAGGCAACTTCTTCTTCCGAGGACGAGACTTTGGTCTGTCAGTCTGCCTCAACAAGAAGAGGAAGAACCAGAAGAGAGCTGTCCAGGGCAGAGGCAGATTCCATGGAGGAGCCAGACAAGATGAGGACCATTGAGGAGGAAACTTCTGAAGTTCTGAACATAAGCATTGAGCAGCTCAGGACATCAGACACCGAGACTGAAGACAACCCCGCTTCACGTATAGATATCGGTGTGTATTTTTTGTACATGGTGAAACTTCCCATTAATTTAGAAATATGACTTTATTATACTATATTTTATAATTTAGATAATGGCTAGATTTCTAATCTCTTTCTTGACTCTCTTGACATAGATTTTGAGGTGTTGCGTCGGGATTTGTGTCGGGATTTCGAGAGGAACAACTACTCTGAACTGAGGAGCAAAGGCCATCTGAGAGAAGGTCCACAAACCCTCCTCTCTCATTCAGACCCCAGGCCAGGTGAGGCTCGACAGTGCTGCAGCTGCCTTGCACGACACTGTATCAAACACTTTTGTACACACTTTTGTACGAGTCCTTTCATTGGAGTATAACTCAAAATCTGATCAATAATTGATAACAACGGTCTTACAAAAGAGGTATTTCTGAAGTGTTCAGGAAGAAATTGATCTTAAACAATGTATATGTCTGAGAAGAGGGGAACATGGCACTAAAATCTTTTTTAAGCAGGGATAAAGTCTTAATGGTAGCTGTCTCATCTTCTCGCAATTGCTGTTTATCCAGTAGTGTCTGTAATTTCTCTTTCTTCTTCTCAGACAATCTTTCTCTGGAGGATGTTGAGTCATTGCTCCGCTCAGCCTGGTTGGCCCTACAGCACTTCCCCTCCCCAACCATCTACACGACCCTCTGTGCTCTTCTAGCCTTGACCAGGGGCCAGCACGACCCCATAACTACAGCAATGCTGCACGCCCAGTCTTTAGGCATCACAAGTCGTCATCGCACAATCAGGCATTTAGCCAGTTCTCTCAAGTAAGCATATGTGTGGCATTATAGTGTCATGTCATGATTTCCCTCTGATCAACACTGAAAATTGTTTAATTCACATTGCTCTGATGTGTCTTTCGGGCAGAAAGCTGAGAAAGGCGTCCAGCGAGCTTGCATATAACATGGAAGCTCTGAGTCTAGATGAGCTCAGTCCAAACGAGTCCAAGAACTCTAGGGAACAGAGGTTGTCCCAGTTGGAGAAAATCTTCTCTTTCCCGACAGCTGACTCCCCTACTTTCCCCAAGAGCCACTGTCAAGAGTTTATTCAACAAATTCAACACCTTCCCCCAGGTAAAATATGAAACACTGTCTTGATCTCAGTAGCAAAGTGGGATATTTTCATGTTTGATTCACTAATGCATTATGAGAGGTTATAGCAAAGTTTGTCACTCCCTTTTTGCTACTGTTACTCATACTATACTGTTAATTTGTGGTGCCTAGTTTTGTAAATGTGCTCTTTTTTGTCTTGTCCATAACTTGATTTAATTCAGATTACTAGGTGTGTTTGTGTGCGACAAGCTAAGCAAAAACAGAATGTGATCTGCATTATGCATGTATTACTCTGTGCATTCCTTTTTCTTATACAGGGGTGACGGTGTGTGTCATTTCTGTGCTTGGAGTAAAACCTGGGGAGATGGGTGACAGCATCCTACTGTCACGACTTGAGAAGGGATCTGTCCCTGTCACTGTTCACATCCCCACCTCTAAGCAACAGGTGAGGGCGGTCAATTATGGTATGAGTAAAATAGTAGCTACAATTTGAAACAAGACAATTGTATTGTAAATGCTTACGGCTTTAGCAATATGGTGACACAAGTGGCTTAAAAATCATTGCCATGCTCACTCTCCTACACTTCACAAGCAGTATTAAGTAGTTTGTAAACTACTGCACAGTAAAATACTACATTATGTATAAGTAATTTTTTTAAGCTATGACACCCTAAGTTTGACTTTTGTAATTTTCCCTGTGCTCTGTTGTGTGTTTTTCTCCGTGTGTTTTGCAGCACCCCATCAGTTGGCTGGTGCAGGAGATTGATAGTATTCAGGTGGAGCAGAAGGTTGTGAGCTGTGTGTCTGAGAAAGCCAAGTGGTGGGAGGGACGTAGAGCGCTTGACTCTCGAGTTGAGGTAAGTGGTGAAGAGCAAGGGTTCTGCTGTGGAGTCTCAGAGGGTTTCACAATACCTGCATTATACATGTAGGCTTACTTAAAGTTATACACTTCCACTCAGACAGGACAAGAAAGTCGGACACAGAAACAATATTGTTTTGTCTAAACAACCGTATATCTTTATTTCAGCAAGTGTTGAAGGACATGGAGGGATTGCTGGGATGCTGGAGGAGCTTTCTTCTGCCCCTTTCTCTGGATCCTGTGCTCTCCGAACAGGCCCAACACCTTTGCAAGCCCTTGTCTGCAAAGGGAAAGACAGTCAGTGAGGAAATGTTGAAGGCGAGTGTTTTTTTTTTTTTTTTGGTTCTTTTAAGCTCCATGGATCTTTAGCATCAGCATCTGATCTTCCATTCTGTCTCTGCCTCAAAAGTAGGTGTAAAATAACAACAAAGCAACAACCACTAACACGTCTGACTTTTGTGTTTCAGGCCGTGCTGTCTGCCTCTCCTGTGCTCTCCCAAGAGGATCTGAAGAGATTTGCTCTGGGAGTTTCTCCACAGTGGGACACAGAGTTTGACCAGCTTTTCTATGCAGCTGCGTCCCGGCTTGCCGAGAGAGACGAGCCCCGCGGTCACGTGGTTCTTATCCTGGACAAGGTTGGCTTCATTATCTCTATGAACAAATCAGACATTAGGAAAAATTCTGTATTTAATAGAGGGGCTTTTTGGGAGAGAAAAGCCCTCCAGAAGCACTGTGCCAATATTCCCATTGCAAGTTACTTTAATTCTAACATGTAGGCGTGTCTCCTTTTATCCCATTTTCTTTGCAGTACCTTCAGAAGCTGCCATGGGAGAGCATCTCCATCTTAAAGTCTTGCTCCGTCAGCCGGATGCCTTCTCTGCACTCACTTATTGGACTGAGCATTCAGAAAGAGGTAGGCTCCATTTCTGTGCCAAGTTGGCCTGTGGTGCAGATGTTATTTATGTCAGTTAGCTTCAGTGGTGGTTATGGATATTGTTTTTTTTCTCTTTTTAGACTGACTCTCAGTCCATCCTGAAGCTTGGTGTAGATACAAGACAGGTGTTTTATGTGCTGGACCCTGACGCCAATTTGGGAAACTCTCAAGACCAATTCAAGGAATGGTTTAACAGGTGAGACTAATACTCATGGAAACCATTTGATTTGTCTTTGTCCGTCTAATTGCTTCACATTTACTAAATTACCATTCTCATTAAAGACTGGATTGGGGCGGTGTGTGTGGAGTTTCTCCTGACTCGGGTCAGCTGGAAGAAGCTGTCGCTACCAAGGATCTTTACATGTGAGTTTGTGATCCTAAGTATCCGAATAAGATGTGGAAATATTAGTTACAGTTCACAACACTGCAAGTTATTCATTTAAAGTCCATCAGAAATTTGAGGGAGATTGCAGCTAAAATAATGAATAGATTATTAAAGTAGTTGATTGTCAAGCAGCAGTTTTGATGACTGTTATTTTTTCAGCAGAACTTCTAAAACTTATGAATTGGGAATATTTGCTGTTCTTCTGTGACCATAAATGTATTGTCTTTGGGCTCTGAACTGTTGATACAAATTATTTGAAGAAGTAATACAGGACTCCAGACTTGAAGTAGAAATTTTTCAATATTCTGACATTAAACAATTAATCGTTTAACTGAGTTGGCAAATGCAATGAAATTAATTGTTAGCTGCAGCCCTGTAACAGATCCTTGTCTGTTCAAACTGACAGAAGTCACACAGAAGAAGTGTTTAAATACCTATTGTAAAGTGTGCTGAAGGGGGTAACATTTAACAAACACTTTGTGTGTAGTTTTAGATTAATGCAAGGTTTGTTTTTTATTAGGCTCTTTGATTTGATAATTTGTGTTACTTTGTATCTTCTCTGTCCATGTCCCTCTTACCCCTGGATGTATTAGTTACGTAGGTCACGGTGCAGGTGCACGATTTCTCAACAGCCAGGCGGTCCTGAAGCGGCAGATGAGAGCAGCTTCTCTGCTTTTTGGTTGCAGTAGTGCTGCTCTGGCAGTGCGCGGAGACCAGGAAGGACAAGGCATCATCCTCAACTACCTCATAGCAGGCTGGTGAGATATGGCTTTCCTTGCAGTTTACTAAGAATCCATTAATATTGTCATAATATATTTCTATTTATTATTTCTCTCTAGCCCCTTTGTTTTGGGAAACCTGTGGGATGTTACAGACCGGGACATTGATCGCTTCACCAAGGCCTTGTTGGAGTCCTGGTTATCTGCTGGGTCTGGAGCTCACCTCCTGGATTATATGGGCCCATCACGTCAGGCCACAAACCTGAAACACCTCATAGGAGCTGCACCTGTTGTCTATGGCTTACCAGTTCACTTGCGGTAGATGACCTGGTAAACAAAACTAAAAACAGGATGCAAACAATCTATACAGTATCAAAAATTATATTGTCTCAGCACACAAACTGGGGGACATCATTTTAATTTGAAGTTTAATACTTGTTTTTTGCAGGTTTTGAGAATATTAAAGTACAGCATTTCTCCTTCACCTTTATTTAAACCAATACGTAAACAAATGCTACTATAGTGTGAATGATTTTTAATCTTACTCATTTTTATCAAGTGTTTTAATGCGTTGCCTGAACAACATTTTTCAAATAAATTTGTTTTCATTCAGTCAGTGTCTGCATTGTGGAAATTACTTTGAAATTGGTCATATTTATGTGAAGAGTTTGGGGGAAAACCTGACAAGTTATATTTAAAGTATTAACTTCTAGGAACGACAAACGTGCTGTGGGTAATAATAGTTACTTTAATTTGGAACAAAATCAGCATAGATTTTGTTCTACTTCTAGTAGTTTTTCCCTTGTGACATTATATTCTCATTGCATATATTTATATTTTAAATAAATAAATAGTTCAAAGAATTTTCTCACACTTTTTTTTAACCTGTATAAAGTTAGCTGTAGAGCATTTTATCCAGACCTCATGAGATCAGGGCTACCAGTTAAGGATTTACTGATCAGACTTTCAGTTCTGATTCTGACACCCGCGCTTTGGATATCGGCTGATACCTATCTGATACCAGTGTTTAATTAGTAAACTGTTTGCCTTACTGTGTGGAAGGCAACATCACGCTTGACTTAAACATTGCTTTCCTAACTTTGTCAGACAAAATATAGCAAATGTATACACGCAAATTAACTGAGCTACTTATTTTTTAAATAGTTATTTTATAATTAGCTCACCCCCATTTTTAATGATACTCGGTCCAGCAATTTGAGATTGGCATTAATTCATCCCTACTATCAATATTAATATATGGTAATTAAATGTTCAGTATCAGATGAATGTGTATGATGAGATTGAAATGGAAAAAAAACATTTATCACAACGTCCTGTCAAAATTAATGTACAAAACAGTTGTCACTCCCATATAATTCTAAATTAATTGACTTTGTGTACACTTGTAAATGCATGAATTAACACCACTTTGCAAAGTGTCAGAGCTTTTGTACAACGCTGACTGGACATTTTGAGAAATCTTTACTTCCATATAATGTAACATTTAATTATGCATGTGTGTGTATTTGATACGACTCAGATTTAGAGCGAGAACACATTTGTATTGTTTAGAAACGTTCAATTACCAGCAGCGTTGTAATTAAAACATGATGGATGAGTCATTTCCCAGCCTCCACAGAGGGGCGCTGTTTCACACTAATGACCATAGACGTCATAAACACGACGCCCATCTCCATCACCCGGAAACGCATCATCATCAAGGGTCATTTGGCGTCGCGCTTCCAACCATCATGGCGGTGAATCTCAAAGACCTCTCCCTTCCTCAATTAGAGGGACTGAAAACCCAACTAGACAAGGTAATATAAAAAAACATTTGATATCTTTTAGTTACAAACTGTTCTTCGATGAGTGTGAGTGTAAACGGGAGGACGGGGAAGCTAGAGCCCGCACACCTGAAGCTAACGGTACAAACGGTCGTTAAATATCCAGTCACCATGTGAGTTGATGGATTGTGTTATCTGTCCATCGTTTCACACATTTCAAAGCTGTAATGCATGCTTTAAAAGGTTAGGAGTGGGCACATTTTATTTGTTGAAAACCAGTGAGTTTGAGTTACATTTTATTTGGATTCAGACTACTGACAAGTGTGCTAGCTTTGTGTGTTGACCAGGGGCGTGTCCAGGCTTTTTGACTGGGGTGGCCAAAGTGAGGCTCTGACTAAAACTAGGGGTGGCTTGTAGTTTGTGCGTTTACAAGCCTACACACACACACACACCTGGGAATAACATTAAACTATTGATGTTCCAACTGCCCACTGTTGGGTCTACCGACTATTTGTCTTTCAGAGGCTTTAGTGAGCTCAGGCGTAAATCTAGAGTCAGGATGGTTGTTGAATGCCCCAGGTCTTGAGTTTGTGGTTGTAAGGTTTTTTTTTTTTTTTTTAAATGCGCTCACTACAATGAAACGACTACTCAGAAAACTAACATCATCACACATGATTATTACTGGGCTCATTGAATCCACAAGAGGCTCAGCTTTCCAGAAAGACCCAATTTATGACATTGGACGCTGTTTATGGAACCCAGTATACAGAAATACTCAAATTCACCATTTGAGAATGAGACAAAGTAACACATTTGAGCTGCATGAGAAACGACAGGTTTTTTTGCTCCAAACTTTCTGAATTATCATAGTGGGCATGTAGGTACCAAAAGGTGTTAGAGGTCAAGAGGCCCCTTTGAAAATGACCCTGCCTGTTTTTACCTAGCCAACATTTAGCCTAACGTTGGAGTGATATTTAACCCCCTTGCGGACAAGTTAGCGTGAGGTGGTTTCTTATGATACCGATATATTCACACTAGTGGTTGGACACGATTTAAAAAAAAAAAAAAAAATCAATTTAAATGGATTTTGATATGACTTAATATATTATAAAATTAAAACAGTGCTTAGTACGGTATATTCAAGAAAAGTGGAAACCTAACATTGCTAAAATATTTAGAACAATATCCTTGGCATAAAACAAACAGTTTAACAAAGAGTGCTCAGGGTGCTTGGAACAAAAATGATCCATAGACTAATGACAGTCCCTCCTAGGAGCGTTGTCTGTGCTAATGTTAGCTACAACATGTTCAGCATTCGGGTGGAGCGGAGGCTGAAGAGCTCCGGTGTGAGGGGAATTTTTGCACAGCCGCACTCTTGTCCATGTTTCCACTTCATCCTTTCTTAAGCCCAGTTCAGACCAAAGATTCGCAACGCAACTGTTTTCCAACATCGCAGGGGAAAGTTGCAGCAGTGTGAACTGAGCCGTCTCGTTGCAAATCTAATGGCTGATGTCGTCGCCAGCGCTTTAACTCTTCAAATCGTCAGCAGCTGGTTTCATAATGTGACACGCGTCATCTGTTTCAAAGCAGTGAATCAGGGAAATAAACAATATTTTCTCTGTTTCATCTTTGTATAAATGCAGCTGTAGTGAGTATCTCACTACATCTGTCCTCATTTACATTTTATAATGCTACAAATTATATCCATCTACGGAAAAAAAAGCCTGAAAAGTCAGAGGTCAGAACGGAAGTACAGAGGGCCGTTGCTATGAAGTTGATACACCGTCTCGTCGCATTGGTCATAAGGTAGCTTGCAAGTAGTTGTTGCAAGTTTTATCTCGTTGCTTTGCGAATCTGTGGTCTGAACTGAACTTAAGAACTCAAATGTTCGCCTACTGAACCCAGCAACAACTCATCTCGCTTCTCATCGGTTTCATTTCTCTTGTGTTTCGTCCTGTGCCTCAGTATTACGGCCGGGCGAATATGATGAATGAACAATGAACAACATTCCGCACTGAGGGCAAAAATAAATTGAGATTAATTGCGTTCTTTTTTTGTTGCATTCTTTTTTCTGTAATTAATTAACACATTAAAGTCCCAGCCCTAGTTCACACCGAATGACGCAAATACAATCGCTTCAGACGCTTGTATCGCGCCACTTGCTCGCATTTGTCACATTTTTTAACATCGCTTCATTCGCGTCCATCGCAGGTAGAAGCCAAGGTGGCTAGCTAACTGAAGCTAACCCTCGGCTCAGCTTACTCTGCTGTTGTGCTAAATGGAAAGTGATGCTAGTGCTAACAGGGGTCTGAATGCTTCTAAAAGAACAGAAATTAGCTCTCAGAGGAAGTGTGTGGCTCTTAAAAGAGCGTGTGTAGTGTAGTACTGTGTTGTAGTGAGATCAGGCCGTTAGTGATTTAACCTCTGAAGCTGTACAGGTGCTGCCCGGTCTCCTCCTCAGCTTCACTCGGCACTGCCGGCCTTCTTCTGGATTTCCGGCAGAATAGATGCCTAAAGGCACATCGCTGCCATCCACAGTTCCTAGTTATATCCATTACATTATACCCACAGGAACAGAGTGGTTTCCCCCAAGGACAGCAACAATAGTGGCTTTGGTGAGCTCCTGGATGGCGCTTACCGCAATCTCAACGCTGATTGGCTGTCGAGGCTTGATGTTGCCTGAAAAGTCCAATATTTATATTTGTCATTATTTGTAACTTTATTTGCACCTCGTTTTGCCGTGCCAGACACTCCATTAGCGCCGCTTCTGCCTGAATTGCATGTCATCACGCCATTTACATTGATTTTCAATGTAGAGTTGTCGCTCAATTTGCGTCTATCGTGTTTGGAGTAAACGCCCCTTAACACCTTGGGTGGCCAATGAGATTTCAGGGTGGTCCAGGCCCCCCTAGAAACGCCCCTGGTGATGATTCTCGTAACGTCTGTTGTTTTGTGTTTTACAGGAGATTGAGTTCTTAAAGTCTTCAGTAGGTCAGCTCAAAGTTCTCTGTGCAAAATTTGTTCAAGTAAGGGATGGTGTGAACTTCCTGAATGAAAACAACAAAGGTAAGTAAAACGTGTTTTATGACTTTGTCCCCCACCACACTGTTAACGGTCTTACTGTAATGATTGATAAAGACATAATTAGCTTAACACCGGTTCTTCATTTACTGTGATAAATAATGCAACCCTCTTTTTTTCATACAGGAAAAGAACTGCTTGTGCCCCTTAC
The DNA here is from genome assembly GCF_963691815.1 of Echiichthys vipera. Lineage (NCBI taxonomy): Eukaryota > Metazoa > Chordata > Actinopteri > Perciformes > Trachinidae > Echiichthys > Echiichthys vipera. Next base: position 32,479,506 of record NC_139825.1, on the reverse strand, counting down.
CAGCTCTGTATCCTTTCTTCAGTGGAACAACCAGCATTTCATGTTTTCCTGTTTATGTGTGATGTACTTTTTGTGTGTCTCTTGAGACATGCATACTTGTCCTTAACATTTCTTCACAGATGTACGTCCCTGGAACATTATGCGACGTAGAGAAAGTATTGGTGGATGTGGGGACAGGATACTTTGTTGAAAAGGCAAATATATTTGCTTCTGAAAGCCCATAAATAATTTAATCTTTTTACTAAATAATGCATTCGATGACTTGTGTAATTTTTATTTTTACTCCATATCTGTAGACAGTGGAGGACGCAAAGACATTCTTCAAACGTAAAATAGACTTCCTCCTGAAGCAGGTAGAGAAAATTCAACCAGCTCTTCAGGAAAAACATGCCATGAAACAAGGTAAGCCCATCTATATTTTTGTATAAATATCTCTTTTTCCTTAGTGTAATGCATGTCATCAGTTTTTATTTCTAAGTCATATTTTAATGCTACATATTTTCTTATTGTTGTACTAATTTAACAGATTTGACATGGCAAGTCCAAAGCATATGTTAGCATTATTAAATACTAGGTTTTTTTTGCATAGAGGTTCTCTAAAATGTAGAAAGAGTATTTGGTTTACATTTGTAGAGTTCTGCAGGAAGGATGTATTTTTGTAGGTTCTCTCAACAAAAATACAATGGGTTTTTTGAATGGATTTTAATCTCGTATGAGATATGTGTGTTGGCCACAGACCTTATTTAAGGCATCTAATCAAAACCCCATTAAAAAACCTGTTGACTTTTAAGAGGAGGGAACGAGGAGTGCAACAATGCAAACTCACTTGTGGGTTTTACACTTCTCCTCCCTGCTGTATTCTGTTGACATTACACAATAGGGCAGGGCAAAAGGGTCAATCTTCATTCTGGCTAAAGGCCATTTCACATCTTAATAGCAATATAGTATCTGTTCTGGTAATTCAATAAATAAATAGTCCTATATGAAATAATCACAACCTATTTTCTATACTCCAGAGTGAATTAAATACTAAACTAATTAAAAGTAGTAAGAGTATTTTCTGATTTAATTATGAACTTTATTCTAAAATGAAAGTTTCAAGTGAAATTATAGAGAAAATAAGTGTTTACATGCATGCACACAATGCAATCAGGTTAAGACAATAGTTTGATTTAACTATACTGGGATATTCCCATAAGCAGGATTCTTGGGTGTAGACATGCATGAGTTGAACAATAAAGCTGAATGAACGCACACAGGTAATGGAACTTAAAGGAGTGACAGGAAGGTTTCCAGTTGGAGTCCAGTTTGTTAATCGTATTGAACAAACTGAGTGGTAGTGTAAAGTATGATGTTAAAAAATAAATTTATATTTCACATAAGATTTTCTGAGAGATTCAAGAACTTGATTTGAAATTGCAAAAAAACAAAAATGCAATTATGTCCTCATCAAATAGTAGCATAGTATTTCCACACTTTTTTTTTTTTTTACAAAGAATAATTAAGGCCCATTTTACAAGAATTAGATTAAATGAGGCATATATTACAAGAATAAAATTAAAGTGAGTAAGGTATAAATAATAATAATAATAACAAGTACAACACATAAGCAGTGATCGGTATAGTAACAGTGAAAATACAGTCGAGTGTGCAAAACATCAGCAGCAGCCAAAGTCCAGTGAAGGTGCAGCGGTCGCATATGAGTTATGTGAAATTTGAGTTCATATGTGCTTATTATTATTATTGTTGTTGTTATTTTAGTTAATGTAAGATCAAGTTTTGTGTAAAATATTCTATATTTTATTATGACAGTGAACTAATAAGCTCACATACACATTACGCACCTATTTACTTAACACATTGTGGTTTGTCTTACAGCTGTGATTGAAGTAATGAACATGAAGATCAAGCAACTACAACAGAGCCAGCAGGTGTCACAGAAGGCTGTGACCAAGGCTCAGTGAGAACATGTGTTTGAACTCTTCATCATTTGGACTGATTTCTAAGTTTGTGTGCAAATTACACACCTGCTGTTGTAGGACAAAACATGTCCTCCACTAATCTAATGAAATCATGTTAAATACTGAAGAATAAGGATTGTTTTTGGTTCTATCTGAATAAAGTGCATAAAAAAACAAATGTCTACTTGGTCAGTTTTAATGAAATTAGATGGGTGTCCGATTAGTTTGTATCATTAGAGGTCGCTGTGCATTCAAGGAACGTTTTTTTGTTTGTTTTTTAATTGTTGTGTATTCATCAGTATGGTCCATTACCAAGACCTCTTTTTTTATTATTTTTTTATTAGTTTTATAAGAATTTTTACTAATGTAAGTAAACTGCATCTTATCAAAGACCCTGCAGACTCGAGTGTTTTCCCTCATTCTGGTTAATTTGACTCCTCAGGTCGAGGTCAGTGTTAGTCAGTGAGGTTAGTCTTTAACATGCACACACTTCTGAGAATAGGTATAATCACCTGTGTGCATTAATCATAGATGCAAAAGGCCTTTAAGACACAACTGATGGCATTGTAACTGCAGTACTATAACATTTGTTTAGTGTGTGGAAGATCTGGTGCAAATCTGTTCTGGCACTTACACCCTGCATTAAAGCACAAGTCTTATGTAATGCTTAAGTCACTTCCATGAGTATATCAGAATCTGAAATACTTTAATAATCCCAGGGGAAAAACTTTTTTGTTAGAAAACTCCAGATGTACAAACATAGATACAGACTAAAGATATATTAGAAAAAAAAATCTAATTTAAAAATGAATTTGTACCTGTATTATGAAGTCCTGCGGATCCCTGATCAACTTTTCAATACTATAGTTTGTGTACAATTTTGACAATAATGCAATAACTGTCAAATCAAATATTAATATTTAACATTAGCAATGGAGTGAGGACCTCGGTAGAAAAAAACAATGTTGAAATGAGAGTCATTTACAGTATGTATGGGATCAAATCTCACATGCTGATTAGTAAAACTTCAAACTTTAAATAGAAAGTTAACAAGTTTAAAACATAGACTATAAAGACGGCTCTTAATTGTGGACTCAAGTATTTATTTTTTCTCCAAAACTTTCTAACAATTCAATACATTACAACTTCTAGTAGGAATATTAAATTTGCAGTTCTCAAGAACAGGACCAACAGGCTCAGGCCATCATCCTCTAACTCCTCACTCGGGGTGGAGGAAATAAAGAGGACAGCATATATATATATATATATATGTATATACAGTATATGTATATATATATATATATATATATATATATATATATATATATATATATATATACATACATATATATATGTATATACAGTATATGTATATATATATATATATATATATATATGTATATACATATATATATGTATGTATATATATATATATGTATATATATACACACACACACCTGGACACTTCTTTTTTGTGCAATATCTTTATCCACCACTTAAGTGCAATAATTTAATCTTGCTGCTCATTTCCGTCATATATAGTCAAACATATTTATCTTATACATTTCCGCTACATTTAACTTTTCTGATTTAACTTTCTGTGAATTTTATTTTACCTGTATTCTTACATCTACTTAATTTATATTTGACTAAAAATGTATTGGTTTTTTAAATACTTTCTGTATTTAATTTATTTATTTGAGTTTATTGGTTATCCTATACTGTATTTGTTATATCTCCCTTGTGTTTTTTGTAGGATGCTGGAAACTGAATTTCCTTGCGGGAGTTCATCCCAAAGGGATCAATAAAGAGAAGTCTAAGAACATAAACATAAGCAAAGCAGCAAGACTCTATTGACAATACATGTAGAAATAAAAATAAATAAAGTACATAGTAGATACATAATATAGTGGGAAAAAACTTCAGGCAAGGCATTATCCCCTTCCAGCAGTCAATATAATAATCCTCAGGTTTCTATACACAAATCAATGTATCACACATTTTGTATTTTGAGACCCTATCAATGAATCACAGATATTCTTATAACAGAAGAAACTCTTATTCAAAACACCAAACACTGACATCGTATGGTAACGTTTTTTGAATAGCAAGCTGCTGTAATTTTTTCAATAACTCTATTTATAATGTAGAAACCAAGACAGGGGGAAAGTTAGACATAAACTAACATGAATGGTTGAAAGGAAACTGCAGCAACCAAATACAAACATGACATAATGAGGGAGTCATTCTCTGCCCTGGTTACTCCGGTCTCGTCCTCTCCACCCAGCTCCGGAGCAGCGTGCAACCGGCGGGGGCGGAGTACAGCCTGTCGGGGCGGAAGGTGGCAGAGAGAGGACGCAGCAGCTGTCACACGCTGGATGACCTTACGGGATGACGAATAGAGCTTAAAGACACATTTCATCCAATGGGAAAGGCAGCGAAACAGTCCTTAGTGTTGTAAATTAAAGCTTTTTAAAGTTGTGGCCGTTGGAATAACGTTACCGGGGAGACGGTTGTTAACGGCGACTGGACACTCTAAAGTGCGCACGGTCAGTCATTTTTCAAGAGTAAAGCCATCGTAAAGGATAAAACCAACGGGGACGTTAAATCTACCGGGGCTGAGAAGGTGATATCTTAAGAAGGAGAGGACCGTAGCAGCATGGTGAGTCTTTCGGGCCTGGATAGAGGACACGCTATAGCTAACACGCAACAACCTGTTTGCGTCCTTCCTCCCGTGTGACTCGACCGCGTCAGTCCGCTGTAGTAACTTTACACTTAAAGGTGTTAGATTAATCCTCCTGCGCTTAAAAACGGCATGTGTTATGTGCATGAACAGTTAATAATGTGTTACTGTCAACCTGTCATTAAACGAGCGTAGGTTAGAAGTGTAAAGCTGGCCCTAACCTGTCTGCCAACTAGTAAACTAGGCTAAGCTAGTTAGCTAAAGGCAGGTACTTTGGGGGTCGTTAGTCCCAGTGAAAGACTTAAAACAGCAAAACAAGCTTAACCATACCCGACAAAAACACGCTTTAGAATATGAAGAATTGGGCGAAATTGACATTTAGCGTGGTAACAAGTTACTCTAAACGTATCCTACAGTTTTAATTGATTTACGTTTCATTTGTAGCGACGACTACTCCACGTGATTTGTGTTAGATGTTATGCTAGCTGTTACACAACTGTCGTTGACGTTAAATGGTTATCAGTAGTTCCGCGTTAAAGGTCATGGCAATGCAATAGGCATCTACTTTAAAAGATGAATAACGCGGGGATGATTTATAATTGATTACGCCTTGTGTCCTTAATCAGATTTATTCAGTAGGACTTGAAAGAGACACGAGTTGTAGTATCGTCGCATATGGTTGTGTGGGCTCGTCGGGCACCATGTGCTCTTTCTTCCCGACCACCAGAGCGGATCTACCCAGCCAGTTAATTTTAAACCAATTTTGGATAGCAGACCGGTCGGACTTAAATATTGTCAGACTCATGTTTTGGTTTGGCAGCATCAATGACTGAAATACAATCGATGTTTTTGCAACGATAACAGTAGCATGTATGAAAATGCCTTCTTAAGTCAGGCTGCAGCTCAGGGGCGGACCTGCGCCATGTACGGTCACACATGGCCGTTTGAGAGGCGGGTGAGAGGGATACGGAAGCCAATGAAAACTCAGTTACATGCATGGGGCGAAGAGCTGAAGCTGAGACGGAAAACTGGTTTACTGGAACTCTGTTTAACTATTCATTAATTTAAATAATTCTCCCCTGGGATTATTAAAGTATTTCTGATTTGATGGTTAGAGGTGGAGGGAGTCTGTTCTGGATTTTTGGGGGCTGAATGCGTTTATTTTGAGGTATGGTGTTGAGTTGTTATACTTAGTAATTGAATATAATTCCTGAGTCCCCTTCACGTCTTTTAAAATATAATCTATAAAAAAGTGGTGGATGTTTCTGTGCAAAAGTTGCTTTCTATCTATTTTTTGAGTGACTGATGTTATACAAATTATCTTGCTTGAAGGGTGGAATTTAACATTACCTGCAGTCATGGGAAATATGTCCATTAGCAGTGATTCGCAAGATGTGTGTGACTTTTGTCATTTGTTCTCCATATCTAGGAAGGTGATTTTTTTCAGAGATTGTCAGTTTGACGATCATTAGTTTATAGAAGACACAATGTCACACTACACATCTCCTTTCACATGATGAGCCATATTTAAAAATCCACAATTCCACCAGTCTAACCTCCACGTCCTGGCATGGAAACTAAAAACCATATTGAATAGCATTTTTGCACACACATCTGAAATCAGTTTCAGGGTAGGGAAGTGTCTGACTTAACATGTTACAATCCATCATGTAAAATCTAACTTAAAAAACATTATATAAGAAGATCAAAACTCTTACTGCACTATTCTGTCTTCTAACATCCTGTGTATGGTGTGTAATCAAAGCTATTTTCTGCAACTCTCATTCAATTTTAAAATCATGCAGGTTACCACAAAGGGAGCAGGTCTGAACCCCAATGCTAAAGTGTGGCAGGAGATCCCTGCCCACCAGAATGACATCCCAGAGGGGACAGAGGATTCTCCGTGGCTGCTCACCCACCCTCCTCCCACCGAGATGAATGACGGTATGATTTTATTCAGTTCTGCGTGCCGAGCACTTAAGTTGATCAACATCTTATCCTAACGTAAATTTGTCCCCCCACCCCAGTGACGTAGCACTAATATCGGGATAGTCTATGTATAGTACACATGTATAGTATTTGATAAGTACAGATAGGCATGGCTTTTGAGAAAACGGTTGTTACTCTTGTCTTCATCGTTATTCAAAAGACCAAGCATGGCAATGTTTATTTAGAGCATTAGATGCTGTTATCTAAACATGACAGTTATTTCGCAAACATTGCCTCCACTGTCCTAGGTTACACAGACGCTCCCTCGCCAGGGGGAAAAGGGTATGACATGGAATATCCCGACAGCACTGCTCACTATGCCTCTGTACCCACAGAGGGCATTGTGAATGGCACTGACCACCCTGACTTGGGGTTTTTGGTCTTCGACCCACAATGCGAATCAGCCATAGATGGTGATGCTTCTAAAGAACAACCAATGTCTGAGGAGAACCTAAGAGAGTCTTTGAAGAAACAGCTTGAGTTCTGCTTTTCTAGGTGAGTAGTGAAGCAATGTTCAGAGTCCTCTTCTTATACCACAAATTGCAACTGTTTGCATGTTTTTTTACACTGCTATCTGGCCTTAAATGCTTTATTGGTGCTGTGGGGCATATGTATGCCATACATGCATGTGAATGTATACATAGAGCTACAAGAATAACCAGTAATGAATATTTGAATTACCTTGGAATGTGCTGGATAATCTTCAAAGAACAGCTATTTCCTCAGTGGAGTATAACCGATACCTAAAGTTCTCTCATTTAGGGGTAGGCCTATAAATCACTGACCTATCAGCCGTTGGTTGAATTTAAATTTCAAATGATTGTTTTAGTCCAAAGTTGTTTTGGCTGTTTGCAGAGAGAACCTGTCTAAGGACCTGTACCTGATATCCCAGATGGACAGCGATCAGTTTGTTCCCATCTGGACCATTGCTTGCATAGAGGACATCAAAGCCCTTACCACTGACATGGACCTCATTCTGGATGTACTGCGAGGTACCAGTTCTGCTGTTCTGCCTGTATTTCTGAGAAATGCTTGCAGATTAACTGCCACTTTAGTTTATAGACAGAATCCATATAAAAATTGAAACCCTTCGAAACTTAAATCTTTTTATAACATCGGTGGAATGGGTTGAACAATGCATGTCTTAAGTAAAGGGTTTCCTGCAGTTGTTTATTGTGGTGGTTCCCTGTCTCAGTTGAATAAGTGACGACCTTAACTACAAGTAAAAAACAAAACACTGAACGATATTTCAAACTACATAATACATGATATGCGAGAATATTGTTTAGAGTGGTCACAACAGAGGCGGTGGTGTAAGGTTCCAGAGTCACCAGTAACAATTAAATGCAGTACGTCACTGCTAAGATCCCGACAACATGATGTTGACTTGACACCTTAGTGGTTCTGCCAATGGGGGGTGCTTTTTTGGCTATTGTGTCTGAGGTTTCTGTATAATGTGAGGAGCACGCTCTTGCTTTGTCCAGTGTAAGCCCCTGAAGAGTTTTTGCAGCTTCGCCAATTTTTTTCTTTTTTTCTTATCATTGTTTGTTGTCTGAACAGGGTTTGATTGTGTTAAGAATGCTGAGAAAGCTTGCCAGACTTTGCACTCGGTGTCTTTAAACGTACTGACATAAATCAAATAAATACATACAATGCTGCAGACAGGGATTGCGCGCATTTCTGTTCAGTGAGACGCACGTGCTGCTCTCGCACTGCTCGCCCCTCGAGCTGAGACGACGATACTCAACTGTCATCGTACTGTATTACTCTCTGTTGTCACTGTGCTGTGGGGCTCGGCCAGAGATGATGTTGTGCTGGCTGAAGCCAAAAGAGGGGCAGTCTGAGTGCGCCCAGCACAGAGCCCAGCCCCAGTACGACCCACAGAGCCTGAGGTAACGTTAGGCATTTAACGTTAAATACAGAATCACCACCGCCATTCTCAGCAACTATAACGATGCACGCGAGTCTCAGGGCAGAAAGCTTTTAGTGGCAAACGATGCCAGTTTTAAGCTAGAAAGCCAGGAAACTGTGGGAATTGTGATTTTAAATAACTACTGACACCAATTTTTACTTTAACCTCCCACACATTCAGACATGTTAACGTACCCTCTGATATTATTATGTTTAGATATTCCATCACTTTCATCTTATTGTCTTGACTCTAGTAGTAACTGGAAAGCAGATTAGCATTGTCTGCTACCAAGCTAACGTAAGCAGTTGTACACGATTATACTGTTGAAACAAGGTAATAACACACTAAACTGTATACTCACCACACCGAGATTGTTCGGCTTTTCTGGTTATGGTGGTAAAAGCAAATTATCCACAAGTTATCCACTATCAACACAACAGGTAGACTGTCAGAGTTTACGTAAGCAGGGCTATGAACAATTGCTTTTAATGGCAGTCAGTTTATTATCATCATTTATCATCACACCTGATACTTAAACTTGCTGGTACAATGTCCTCATGACGAATTAAACCAAAAAATGTACTCACTAAATGGTGGAGTAGTGGCAGAAGGTCACGTAGACCGCAGTTCTGTGACTGAGGGTGTTGGTTGTCATCTTGAGTAGAATAAAATAGCTTTTATTGTCATTGTATTGCATACAACAAAATTGTGCAACTCCTTTTGGTGCATTAAACAAACAATAAGAACAATTAAAAACAATATAAAAGAGGATCAAGCTAAACAAATCTAGTATGGAAATAAATATATTATTTTATCAACATAATGTATTGTGTTTTTATTATATTATCAGTAAGTAACAACTCAAAATGTAAAAAAGATTTTTGGGAAAAATTCGGGATGGTTCAAAATGTTTTTCGGGACGGTGGTGAAAAAAGTTAGTTTTAACCCCTGGCTGCAGATGTACAGAGAGAGAGATGCAAACAAAACTATAAAGACTGATCTTGTGTGTAAAGTTATATTTAACATTCATGAAAAACTAAACATAAAGGCATTCACAAGGACAGCTAACGTTTCGCATTGGTCACTATGGCAACCGTCCTCCTTAAACCGGAACGGCGGCGCTCTGCGAAGTAGCGTTTACAACAGGCTGCTTTCGGCTCCAACGCTGAATCAATGTTGTGCTGTTGTGGTATAACAGTTCTAGTTTGTGGTGGACACATTGCTCCTTTTTGGCTGATTTTTTAAGTGTGAAATGATCCCAAATTTTCTCTGGATTTTCCGGATGTAGTGGTGTGCATCCGCAAAAACTGTCCGTGTGGAACAATGATCCCTGCGCTGAATAGGCCGCATAACGCGCAAGATGGGAATTAAACGAATCATCGAGGCAGAGATTTTGCCTCAATGAATTGTTGTGATCGAGTAACTCAAGTTACCCGAGTTATTGTTTCAGCCCTACTTCTAGATGGTGAAAACATGTATAATGTAGGTTGTGTCTTTGTTCAGCCTCTCCTATGGTGCAAGTTGATGAAACTGGAGAGAAGGTCCGCCCAAACCACAGTCGCTGCATCATTATTCTGAGAGAGGTGCCAGAGACAACACCAGTTGAGGTAAAGAGAGTTCAATACTGAATACTAAGCACAGTGAGTCCTCCACAACACCCACCTAGTCCTACTAAAAAGGTGTTCCCACATGCTTGTGCTTGCTCACAAGATGATCAGACAAAGCTGCTGACAAGAAGTCCTTTCTAGACAGTGATGTGACTCCACTGCATTCTGATGTTATGTAACTTAATTTGTCATAGTGGGTATATAATGGCTCACTGTCAACTTATTATCACAGAGCCTGCAAGGTGACCTGATGGGAGCTGTTGTGTGACTTCAGTGATGGAGGGAGTAATGTATATGTACCTTGTGTTCTTTAACAGGAAGTGGAGGCTCTTTTTAAGAGTGAAAGCTGTCCAAAAGTTTTAAGTGCTGAGTTCGCACACAACAGCAACTGGTACATAACATTTCAGTCAGATATGGATGCACAACAGGTATGTATCCACATTAATAACATATAGCTATTTTTTGACCAACTTGCTTTATAATCCTGTTGAATGCTTTTTTATTTATTTTTTTATACTGTGTATATACTTTTCTACCAACATCTACCATGTAACTAGCTGTTGTGACTGTCATTTGCTCTGGTTCCATTATTCTTTGAAAGCCAAAATGACTTCCTTGACCTTGGTGCGGGTGCAAGCCTGTTCACTTTGTTAAATTTAGTATTTTAAAGGGATATGCTTTCAAGAAATTGTAGAACATATTATAGCAACTTCATCATCTTATGTGCAAGTAACACTTTTACAGTTATAAGCACTGGACATCTCACTAGCAGCCTGGGAGTGATTTAAAGGGATCAACACAGAATTTTTACAGTATTGTGAATATTTAGTTCTTTCCTTTTTTGTGTGTCTCCAGGCTTACAGATACCTGAGAGAGGAAGTGAAAACGTTCCAGGGAAGACCGATCATGGTAAGTGCTGTCACTGAAATGGATAACTAGTAATTAACTTGATTTAGTGCGCTTTTATTTCAGGCCGGATCACTGCTTATTTTTAGATTCTATTTTAGAGTAGTTTGGAACCCAACAAGCCTGTGTTATACAAGACTAGTTGTGTGCTGTCAGCTGTCACGTCACTCCTCTCTGGCAAAACCGTAACCTCAGGAGTGACCTTGGGATTTGTGTGCACAGAGACTTGATAAGCAAGAAGCTGTTTTTACAGAACTGTTGCGCACTTATATCTCCAGACAGTTTGATAGCTCTCCTTATCACATCGTGCCATTTGCCTTTGCATTTCAGGTATCTAATACATCTCTCTTTCAGCTGGACTTTGATTTGACCTTGTGTGCCCCTGATAAAACAAATGAAACTGTTATGTAATAACGGGACTGTCTAAACCCCAGTGATGATCAGTATCGCGCTTGGAAGGACCCATATGCACTGTGGCTGGCTGGGAGGAACTTTTCATCTGTTGCTCCTTATCAATCTAAATGATAAATCTCTGCTTCTACTCTATATCTCTACTCTTCCTCATCCTCTTTTACTCTCCTTCTCACACCCTCTCTCTCCCCCTTCTTTCCCCTAATCAGTGCAGTGTTGTATGGCCTAATGACCGTGAGATTATGAGATCTGAGGGGACTTTAGGATGTTAGACAGATTTACAACACAACTCATCATAGGCACAGTGGAGGTGACTCATCATCATTGCTCACTCTTAGCAAACATACCTAATTATTTTCTGTCTTTCTCTTTCCCTCCCCAGGCCCGCATTAAGGCCATTAACACATGCTTTGGTAAGAACGCCTTTCGCAGTGTGGACTCAAGTGTGTACAGTCAGCCTTCCCAACCACAGGCTCAGTATGGCTCCCCAGTCTACATGCAGCAGGCATATAGCCCTCAGCAGCAGTACCCTGTATACCCTGTGGTGTCTCCCTCTTGGAACCCTTCGGTCATGCCTTACTTTGAAACCCCACTGGTGAGAACTTAAACATATTGTTCAGAATGGCCCTGAAAGTTATTTTTGTCCAGAACACATATATTTTTTTCACAGTGCTCAAATCGGTGTCTATTGCAATTAATTTAATATTCTCAGCTTACATCCATATATAGATGTATTGTTCAGAGAATCTGAAACATTTTTATAGAGCGTATAATCTAATTTGATTTCCCACTGCTGTTGTGGTATCCAGGCACCTTTCCCACACAGTGGATTCATAAATGGTTACAGCAGTTCTGAGAACTACAAAGCAAACTCGACCTCCATCAACACCCATAGACCCATGAGCGTGAACCGGTAGGTGCAAGTCAAAATTACATAACTCTCATTCATGGTGATGCCATGCAGTCTTGAGTAGCTCTTTTTCATGAAATGTATATCACATTTGAAGCACATATAAAGGATTTTAATTTGCCTAAAGTATCAAAATGGGCTTTTCATGATAGAGCTGGCATTCAGTAGTAAGAAATGTGTTCTTTGTGTTTGTCCAGAGACCATGTTAAGGGTCACCCTAGGCCTGGAAATGTGTCCCCTTCATCTTCTTTAGCTCCAGGGACCCTAATGGATGCCCTGTCTGGTCCCTTAAGTCCCCAGCCCCTCCTGACATTAGGAACACCATCTGGCACCACTTCAGCCACAGCCTCTCTACCGTCCTTCAGCCTTAAAGACACTTCTCCAAAGGCCACTACACCTAGTGGACATCTAAGCGGGGCTGCGCGGGGCAGGTGAGCGAAGAATATCCTTCTTATTAACAAGGACATGAAGATTTACAACAAAATATGACAGGCTGATGTGTATTGGGGCATGTTATGTGTTAAGAAATCAAACTTGTTAATGGCTAAAGAATAAAATGTAGTATTATTATTATTATTATTATTATTATTATTATTATTATTATTCACAAACCGTTCCGTGGAAATTCGACCCATTGCATTCTTTGTGGTGGTGTTTTTATATGTAAAACCATCTAATGTTAAGGATCTGTCTTTGTTGTAGGAGAGGTAGCCACAGAGGCATGAGGAGGAAAAGAGAAGATGAAAATGCCACGGTCAGTACATTTATTTAATTAGTTTTAAAATAAAGTGTAATTTTTGTGTACACCAAGGAGGTCATTACAGTATCTCCAAAAATGACTGTGGCATGTTTTACACAGTGTTATCTTACCTTTGACTTAAACTGTATTGGAAATTACAGAGGCCTGTCCCTGACAAAGTACCACCTTCACCAAAGTTTGACCTGGCAGCTTCCAATTTCCCTCCTTTGCCGGGATCCGTGGTCAGTATGCGGGGAGAAAAGATGCCAGAGATGCGACTTTCTGATGTTGTGCGTGGCCTAAAGGTGACCAACAAGGTAAAAGTCTTTTTTGATACCTTTTACTCTGGGTGTTTGTGTAAGCAGCATTTAAGTTACAGTTGTTACAGGAAAAATCTGTCAACAAAGATTAGACACCAACAAGTTTTTTCTGTGGTTTTATTCTCAAAGCATTTTCTGCAGAAAAGGGCTGGGCTCTAACTTTCACAAACACAGGCTGCTAGAGAGACAGACCCAGAGCAGTTCAGGGCAGTTCTCATTTTATACAAAACATGAATACATAATCAGCTTTTAGATGGGTGACGTACAAGGTAAAGCACTATCATTAGTCACATTCATATCATGATTTCTCAGTAGCATACGAACAGGCAATAACCTTCGTCATACTTATCGTATCGTATCGAAAAAAGTAGGTATCTCACAAGGTACACAGAGCTGAACATTGTATGCTCCAATAAAGAACTTCTGCGTCACGAGGATGTAAATTGTAATTTCCATCACACAGTTGTATACATGCACATTATTTTAAATTCTCAATTATTTCAGCCTGCGAGCCAAGAGGTGAACGAGACCAGACACACAAAAAACTCTGAAGATGCTATAAGCAAACCAGATTCTGCCATTCTGGTTGCTAAACATGATCCTGTGACACCGCTCACAGTAGCACCACCAGTCTTAAGGTAAAGTTTACTTCACGTTGATCAAATATTTGTAAATACAAAGGGCATATATAGAAAATTATGTATCTGTTACTTTTAATGTCGATTTAGTGTTTCACCTCCGGTAAAGGAAGAGGATCAAGCCGAACCTCTTATGCCAAAGGAAGAAATCTCTTCGTCCTCGCAAGCTCCGTCCCCAACACCCTCTGAACCGCCTCCTGCCACCTGCAGCCAGTCTGTTTCTACAGAAGCACCTTCCCCAACTCCCCCAACTCCAACATCGGAGCTGGTAAGGCCAGCCGTTTCAACATTAGCTTTTAGCTTCCTGTTGACTCATAGGTCATGCCAAGGCCCTTAGGCTTTGCCTTGTCTATTGTGGCAAATGATATGAAATACCAAAGGTATTCGTATGAAACTGCCTTGCTCCTTTTTGTGGAGGATGGCACCTGTAGCTGGGATTCACAGCACTTTCAATGGATTCAGTTATGTTTTAGAGTAGGGACAAAAAAGTCAAATGTATGAAAACATCTTAAGCAACATCACACTACCAACATAATGCCCTTGGCTGGTCATAATCGTCACTGTTGAATTTTATTATTTTGGCTCATATAGTCTCCAAGTTTTTGTAGCGTTATTGCACATGTTGTGCATTTGTTTTCTTGATCATTTATTTTCCATCTTGATTTTAGAGTTTCACCTATTATTCTCTTACCAGGGGGAAAGAAAGCTCAGCTATGCAGAGGTGTGTCAGAGGCTGGCCAAGGACCCGCCACCAGCACAGGCACCCTCTCCCTCCCCTCCTGCCTCTTCAACCAGCCAACCGCTGCAAGAGCTCAAGGTCAACAGGGTTGAGGAGCCTCGGCTCAACTCCAGGCGCACTGCAGACAAACGAGAGAAACCTGGGGACAGCCGTCCTCCTCGTCAACCATTACGTTCCTTCAGAGGGGCAAATGGCCAAATCAGATCCGGAGGGCTGAAGTTCCGGGAGCATAAGAGAGGCCTGAACACCGATAAACCATTTTCCCCACACCGTGGAGCCAGACGCAGTGGCAAAGAGCAGAACATTCCCCCAAGGTCGCCAAAATAACTCAAGAAAAGGAACCTTTAAAACATGAACTACAACAGAAAGAAAAACAATATATATGTAAATATTTAATATATGTAAATAGACAGATGAATATATTTCATTTGATCAACTTTTTCAAAGAATATTAATATTGTTGCAGACCTGAAATTATTTAGAAAGACCGTAAGTAGAAATCCCTTATTAGGAAAATGCATATGGTCTGACAGAATTGATAAAACATTATTTGTTTTAAGTAACATCACCATGACGTTCTCAAAAGATGCTTTTATAAACGAGCAAAATCTGTAGTGTGTTTAAGAGAAGTAGAAAGAGGGATCTTTTACTTTTGAATATAAGGTAATGTAGCATTTATCAAGCGCTGTCAACATCCAAAATGACAAATCAGGCATGATAGATTTGTGGTTATTGTTGGCATTCATCTTTTGCTTTTTGTCAAATTGGTTTGGCATTGAAATCAAGGAAATAGGATTATGAAACTGAATCTGTGGCAGAAGAACAGGAACAGTGGGGGTTGTGATGAACAGAAGGTTTGAACTTGGATGATAAAGCAAGTTTGAAGAAATTGCATCATGTAGAAATAAACTACAAATGATGGTGATGAATACGAAGTTACATGGATTCAGAATATTGAGTTGTGTTTGTGGATGAGATATTTGATCAATAATACTAATATTTGAAATAAGCTCTGCATTCTTAATGGAGTAGAAATGCTTTTTTGTTGGGGGGGGGGTTGGTTCAGGTTTTACGCAATGATTTAACTCCTTTGCAAATCCATATATCTTGTTGAGGGTTATTAGCCCTCAGTCGGAGCATAATGACTGTCTCCATGTTCTCTAAGACATCAGTAATGCTGGTGTGTGTCTCAATGCATGACTACTGGGTTTGGGCTTAACTTTGGTTTCAAGCCCAGCTTCTGATGTGGATATTTCTGTATTTTCAGTTTCAGAAAAGTTTATAGACTAGGGGGATGTATCTTAAAAAAAAAGCTGGCCTTGATTGGTGACTAGCATCTGCATGTGAATTGCTAAAAAATAATGGATGATCTGAGGGACCTTAGGAGGAGAAATTGGATTTTCTTCCACAATATAAATGTGTGTCCTTTATGAATATAGCTATTTGATGTATTATCTGTTTTGACTGGATAGATAAGGCATTAGAAGAATGTAGTCCTTTTGGCATGAAACCAGTTTGAGCTTGATTTAGGAAATGTCTTTATATAGTAGCTTTCTTTGAGCGTGAGTATATACTGATTTATTTGTATCTGGGTTGTTAATGTACTTGTTTTTCCTGCTGTAGACTACTTTCATTTTCTATCAAATTCTTTTTCTTCTCATGGTATTCAGTGTTGTGTTATATTAGTCAAATGGTGTGTGGACTGATCTAAGAAAAGCCACTGGTGACTCAACAATTAGCAGAACATGCCTGTACCTGTAGTTTTGTGAAAGGCACTATGATCTTGAGGTTTTTAATCATTACAGAAGTAAGAAATAGAACATTTGAAATGCTCAACTTAACATGTTTCATTTTTGTGTTTTCATTTCATCTGAATTGTCTAATGTTGCAAATGGAAATCAACAAAAGATGAGTAAAGAAAATGTTGTCTTTATAAAGATTTTGAGGAGAAGGGAGATCAACATTTAGCCTTAGATAGTTTGCCTTAGTGTTTTGAGTCCTTTGCTTGTTGGGACTTGACTGCAGTGTACAGTATTTTATGTCGTTAAATGTAGTTCAGTTGTCTCCTTTGTGTGTATATTTCTGTGATAACTTGTGTGAGAGAAAATAAGATTGCTTCTGCTTCAGACTACATTAATCTATTATCTCAAACCAAACCCCCTGTGCCTTAACAGTGTTTCAATACAAAGAGTGCAAGAATTGTGAGCACATCAATTTGTCACACTGAACATGGCTGCTTAGTCGGTTGTTAAAATCCAACATTAGCAGACGCTCGGAGACACTAGATCCGGCTCAATGTTAATCTTGGTTTGTTGTCGGTGCAGCTGCAGGGCTGGGGCTGGTTGGAGTGGAGCTAAGTGTCTGTATGTGTGTTTGTACATTGCTTGTCTATGATCCAGTTTATTTTGCTAGCTTGTCAATGTAATTTCAGTCTTCTATCAGAATCCTGCTTATAACTCTCAATCAAACATAAGATTGCAATTAGCAAAGTACACACTGGTTTATGAAGTGATTGTTATGGATGAGGTATGAAAATAAAAATGTATTTTTTAGCAGCTGTGTCTGTCTGTATACATCATAGTAATGCTTCTGAAGGGGAATTGCATCTTCACATATGACAATAAGTTGGGATCAGACAACTCCATGTTTAACTTTAATTATTTTATGCTAAACTGACAGGACACAGGGACAGTGACAGACATCTCATCACTCACTCACTCATCTTCCCAGGGGGCATCCTTACTAGATGCCCGAACCACCTCAACTGGCTCCTTTCAACCCAAAGGAGCAGCGGCTCTACTCTGAGTTCCTCACGGATGGCTGAACTTCTCACCCTATCTCTAAGAGAGACTCCAGCCACCCTCCTGAGAAAACCCATTTCGGCCGCTTGTACCCGCGACCTCGTTCTTTCGGTCATGACCCAACTTTCATGACCATAGGTGAGGGTAGGAACAAAGACTGACCGGTAGATCGAGAGCTTTGCCTTCCAGCTCAGCTCTTTTCATCACAACGATGCGGTAGAGCGACTGCAGTTTCTCTGCTCCATCGTCCCCTCACTCGTGAACATGATCCCGAGGTACTTGAACTTACTTGGGGTAAGGACTCATTCCCTACCTGGAGTAAGCAATCCACCGGTTTCCTGCTGAGAGCCATGGCCGCAGATTTAGAGGTGCTGATCCTCATCCCAGCCATTTCACACTCAGCTACGAACCGATCCAGTGAGTGCTGAAGGTCACTGACCAACGATGCCATCAGGACCACATCATCTGCAAAAAGCAGAGACAAGATCCTCAGCCCACTGAACTGCAACCCCTCCCCACCACGACTACGCCTCGATATCCTGTCCATGAAAATCACAAACAGGATCGGTGACAACTAATGCAAATTGTAAATTGTACAATTCCAAGTTATTGTTTTTTATTGAACAATTTAAATGTAAAAAAAAATACAAGGTATACGATAAACAGCACATTGGTGACATAGTTAATAAATAAAGAGTACAAAATAATAATACAAATAAAAACCAGGCAATTTGATAAATAAAAGTAACTAAAAATAAATAAATAAAAAAATAGATTCAAAAGGGGCTTCAGGGGAAAACTCAGTAAGGTATTACTTTTTTTGTTATTTACCAAGATCAGAGATTTAAGCAAAGAGGTCAGTTCCAGGAGCAAATTAAGGTACAGGTTTTTCAAATGTTTGTTTGTGAATAAAGAATTTCGCTTATAGGATAAGGAAGTGCATCAGGTGTTCAAGGCTAATATCTTCTGGGTTATTATAGTAGCAAATAACATCTTTAAGGGTCAGAGAGTAGACAGAGTTAGCAGCACCCCAAAACGTTTTATGTCACAATAAAATAAAAAAAACACAGATGTGACATTGTTGACAAAAGGTGCAGGAATAATCAACATCTATAAACTTAGCAATGATACCACTAACTGTGTGTGTGTTAGTGGTATGTGCAGTATTTTAAACAAGTCCAAGTCGCTCAGCAGTTCCGTTCAGTTCCGTTATGTAACACTCTCGCGTTGTTTGTCTAATGGAAGAGTGTCAACAACGGCCAGGCAGCAGCAGCAGCGGCAGCAGCAGCAGCAGCGGCACTACTGTCCGGAGCAGGGAGGGGGGAGTCAAGAGACGGCTCAAACGTCTGGTGAGTTTAATCACACTTCCTACCGTCAAACGAAAAATGTGCTCTTTTGCCCATTATATTCTGTCAATATCCATGAGACGCAATGCTTTCATGCGACCGTAGATGAGTTATGAGGACAGCTTTCTTTAGCATTAGCGTGCTAACGTTAGCATCGCCACTAACCAGAAGCTTTAGATTAGCATTAGCTTAGCTGGTTGTGTTGTGACTGGTAGCTACAACTACAATTTTCCCCTTGCGAGGCGTATCCGGTCGTCCTTTTATGTGTAATTAGTTCCCAGGGCGTTAGCCTCCAGGTTTGTTCTACTGACACGGCTGTCATGTGTCTTAAACACGACATGTCGTTGTGGTTAGTGATAAGGTTATGACATTTTAAGGCCCCATCATCTCTCATAAAGTCTACCCAAAGAATTGGCACTAACCTACCCACAGTCCGTAACCTATGCCACCTAGCTAGCTGCATGGCCGAACGACCTCGACAGTGATGGGCTTGCGCCAAAGACTTGATGACACTGAAGGGTAGATTGCACGGTAGCTTGCTTTGGGTCTGCTGTCTCTACGATCACCGTTTAACACTAGTCCCGATTTTAAGAGACCGAGAGCGAAGCAAATGCTGCAGCCAGGTGGGCAGCCTCTACCAGTTCTCGCTGTGATGTTTTTCTACCTTCTTGGTGACATGTGAACACAATGCATCGCGTTAAACTGATTGTTGTTCTCAACAGGTGCATGAGAGTCGTGTTTTATAGACTGACCAGAAAAAACTCGAATGCAACTGTCCTGCAGCATCAGACCCTTGCTTCTGTGTAATCTTTGTATTGATCAATGAAAAAGTTACACTATTGAAACATCAGTAACATTTTAGCATTATCTGTAAAATGTTCTGTCTTTAACTTGAGGCTGTGAATGTTCTCATTTGTCCCGGTCATCGTTATCCCCAAAGCAGTTTCAGTCAAAAGCAACTGGACATGGTCATTTGTCTGTGGGTGGTAGGGGGGAAAACTCATCAGTTCATGAAAGGAAATCCAGGTATTTATCCTCTCACAAGGCCAATGATGTCCCTGGAACACTTTGTGCTCCAAGTGCCAACGACCGCTGTTAGAGTGACAGTCAATGGTTTTGACTTTGTTAGTCTTCTATTGGGTCTTAACAACAGTCGTTTGAGTCACAGGAGGCCATTTGTGAACAGTTGTTCTTTGAGGTTAGATTGTTCAATCTCCTGGGAAGGGATGAAAGGGCAGCATTGTAAATTGGAGATAAGTGGTGTCTCAGACCTCCTCTGTTTAGCGATGGTTTCTTATCTCTCATTGAGATGTAAATGGTCAGCAGAGTCCAGGCCTGAGGCGTTAGCTCTCTTGTGTTGGGTCATGCATTTATGCAGTGGTTGTTTTGTTTCTTCAATGTAGAGATCTTTGCATTCCTCGTTGCATTGAACAGCATAAACCAGATTGCTTTTGTGGTTGTGTGGTGTTCTGGTGCTTGGAGTTATCAGAACACTGCAACACAGAGCTGATAATATACCCACCAGCTCACAGGCCCAAGGGGAAGAATGCAAACACCTGAGAGGCGCCCTCACAACTTGTGGTTACCCCAGAAGGACCTTTGTGAAAACGGCAGCTGCTTCCAGAAAGAAAACCAAAGTGGTTGAGAAAGAAAAAGAAAACAAGAGAAACAACATAGTCTAGTACAATGTAATATGTTGCTGGGGTATCAGAGAAACTTAGGAGGATCTTCAACAAACACTGCATCCTTGTGTATTTCAAACCCGGTAACACACTCAGACAGAGACTAGTACATCCCAAGGACAGAACACCACACACCCACAAAAGAAATCTGGTTCATGCTGTTCAATGCAACAAGGAGCAAAGATCTCTACATTGGAGAAACAAAACAACCACTGCATAAACGCATGGCCCAACACAGGAGAGCTAACTCCTCAGGCCTGGACTCTGCTGTCCACTTACATCTCATCCCTTTGTTGACAACAATGTCCACATCCTGGACAGAGAGGACAGATGGTTTGAAAGAGGAGTAAAAGAAGCCATCTAAGTAAAAGTAGAGAAACTATCGCTAAACAGAGGAGGAGGTCTGAGACACCACTTATCTCCAATTTACAATGCTGCCCTTTCATCCCTTCCCAGGAGATTCAACAATATAACCTCAAAGAACAACTGTTCACAAATGGCCTCCTGTGACTCCAACGACTGTTGTGAAGACCCAATAGAGCACTAACGAAGTCGAAACATACTTCCCACCAACGACTGCCACTCTAACGATGGTTGTTGGCACTTGGAGCACAAAGGGTTCCAGTGACATCATCGCCCTTGTGAGAGGTTAAATATCTGGATCTCCACACTAGATAGTTGAACCAGTCCCAGCCTGGTCCTGGGTATGGACCAGTCCCAGCCTGGTCAGATGCGTAAATGAACTGATGAAGCCTCTTGGATGAGGAGTGAAACGTCTTCCTAGACAAATAACCAAGTCCAGTTGCTTTTGACTGAAATTGCTTTGGGGATATTTAACTTGAGCATTGGCTGTTTAAAGGCCTCCCTGTACATAAGTGAATACAGACAATAACAAGTTCCTCTCTTTATACATATATATATATTTTTTTAAATCTTTTCCAGAACATTTTTCTGAGATGGGGGATGATCGACCTTTTGTTTGCAATGCCCCTGGATGTGGGCAGGTATGATCGCTAAACACATTCATTCATATGCATATCTCCACCTATCAACACCCCCAGGATGATCAAGCTGTATCTCACTGTTGTCCATCTGCACAGAAAACAGTTATTGTTCATCTCTCACATTCATCTATAATTAAGTCTTTTTGATGGATTCTGGATACTGCGTGGATACTGATACTGATACTTTATATTCTTTACATTTATACTATACTACTATATTTCCTTACTGTCTGTGTTGTTTTTGTAGAGATTCACAAATGAAGACCACCTATCAGTCCACAAACACAAGCATGAAATGACGTTAAAATTTGGTCCTGCCAGAACAGACTCTGTTATCATTGCAGGTAATAACATTATCATTTACATGAGTATTTTTTAAATGAAGCTGAACTGAAAAGTAACAAAGTTGTAAATTCTCTGAAGATCTGAATTGATATGCTACTGTGGTGTCTGTTGGGATGTAGATATTTCTGTCCCGTCACCCTCTTGACTGACGTAATATATGCTTTTTTTCTGTCTTTTTTTTTCAGACCAGACACCCACACCTACACGCTTCCTGAAGAACTGCGAGGAGGTCGGGCTATTCAATGAGCTCGCCAGCTCCTTTGAACATGAATTTTCCAAAGCACACGAAGACGACCAGAGGACAAAACATCCGGTGAGAAAAAAGGATGAATGCACATGTTTAATGAACAGCACACTGTTGGTTTCCTCGTATTATCAGAAGGAAAATTATATTACAACTTTCTTATTGTAGCTGATCTAAAAGGGTATATTCATCTTCTGCTCTTTGCTCAGGCTGCACCTTTACAAACACCGTCGGAAGTAAAAAATGAGGATGAGGGTTTTTTACAAGTGGATTCTTCCTCTCCTGGAAGTCCAGATTCCTCCTCCAGCATGTCAGACAACAGCAGAGACTCGGGGGGGAGAGGCAAGGTACAAGTGTTGTCACAAACTCTGTGGCTAACAAGCTGGTTTACAGATTTACTCTTGCTTAAGACTTCCCACTTGAACAATCAATGATTTGTTCCCTTTTCATACAGACAAAATACATTTATGAATGGAAATTATATGGTATTGTTTTATTGGTCAACAGGAGATTACCACAAAGCCTGTGGCGAGCTCTGCCCCCACTCCGACCATTGTGCGTCCAGGCTCTCTTCCCCTTCACCTGAGCAACGACGCGCTACACCCAACTCTGCCATCTCCTACATCTGTCATCACGCAAGCGCCGCCCTCCAACAGACAACTCAGGTAAACTACAGTGTGTTCCTCTTGTTTGCATTTCTTTAGGCCAGGGGTGATATTTGCAAAAAAATCTTAAACTGAAGTAGTTCCTGAAAAATATAAACAAAAAAATGTAATTCTCAGGGAGTTGTTTAATGTCAGCTTAGTGAGAAAATTGAGCTCTGAATAATTGGAAATATTTCATTTCTCCTGTAGGGATAATTATTGGCTATCTTATGTCAAACCATAAATGCCCTCTCTAGACACAGATTTGCCATTTGCAAACTACCTAATCAGCTAACGTTACGAAGCAAACAATACTAGATCCAGGACATATGTAACCTGACACCGCCAGATGGATTGATTCACATGATTCACATTTGCACTGCATATCCATCTGGGAACTCTCTGTTGGAGATCTTTTTGGAAGGGGCAATAAGACTGGTTCCATATGTCTATCACCACCTATGTCGGTGATAGACAGCGGCTTGCTCTATATCTGCGCTCATTCCATCTGTGGGAGCCGCCATGTTGTTTACACTGAACAGTTGCTCCACCTGAACTCTGGAGAAAAACACACCGGGTACGCAAAAGTGGGAAGCAAGGTCAGGGCTATAGAGGAGGGTCGAGACGGGACCGGCTTATGGAGAGGAGAAGATTTAAGCCGTGTCTCTCCTCTGTTCTCATGGGCAATGTACGGTCTCTGTACAACAAAATGGATGAACTGACGGCGCTAATTCAGAGCCACCTGGAGTACCGTGAGTGCAGTCTGATGTGTTTCAAGGTGACATGGCTGGACACAGACGTTACAGACGAGAATGTCTCTGTGGATGGCTTCCACACCATTCATGCTGACCGTTACTGCACTGAGAGCAGTAAGCGGAAAGGAGGGGGGCTCGCCATTCTAGACTCAGACTCAAAATCAGGGAGACTAAAGATAATTATAGGAGAAAGCTTGATAGCAAACTCCAGCGAAACAACATGAGGGACGTGTGGACTGGCATGAGAACCATCACCGGGTTCCAGAAGACTGGTAGCACAGGGTTGGAGGACCGTGCGGACCAGGCCAACGAACTGAACCTATTTTTCAATAGGTTTGATACGGCAGCCAATCCCCCACATGACTCAGCTGCTGGCGGCCCCTTAAATACTGCGACTTTACCTCCCCCCCCTCCTCCTCCTCCTTACAGACTCCTTAGGGCGTGATCACACTATCCTTTTGGCCGCGGCCAAAACCGTTTTTTCAGCTAAAGTCTAGTACCTTTAAGTAGTGTGAGCGCACCCGCTCCGCGCTCAACTGGGGCCAGCTGGCCCTCCACGGCCCGCTTGAAATAGGTGGGCTTTAGCGGAGCCGTTTGCACATGTACGAGCACGAGCGTGCACACGTGTACGCGCACGAGCACGAGCCCTACGGCAGTAGCGTTATGTCCGCCTGTTCGGACATGTAAATAGAAGGACGGACCATACGCGGATATTTAACAACAACAACAATGGTGGTGAAAGGTTCATGTTGGTGTGGTGCGGAGGTGGAGTGTTTACTGCAGATTTGGTCGGATGAAAATATTCAAAAACAGTCGATAAGACGCACAAAAACTCTGAGGTCTGTGGAAAGATTTGTAAACAAAGCCACACACACGCGATCAATGCGTGTGACGTGTTACGGCTTGAAGGCGTATGGACAGCAAGAAGTATTGGCCGAGGCCCTGGTAGTGTGAGTACAAACGGGGCTGGGGCGCGGGGGGAGAGGGAGGGGGGACAAGTACCCTAAAGTCCGGGTCTCGGTCCGGGAGGATAGTGTGAGCGCGCCCTTACTCTCCCCTCACCACCTCACTTCACACCTACCTATTCCACCCCTCCCCCCTGCTCTACATCATGTCCTCCACAACCCGACGACCTCAGCCCTCTCCCAACGGACACCTCCACAGTGTCCCTCACGCCTGACCTGGTGAGAAGACTGTTGACAAGACTCCACTCTGGCAAAACTGCATGCCCAGATAGTGTATTTCCTAGGGTGCTTAAAGCCTGTGCCCCCCAGCTGTGTGGAGTACTGAGTCAAGTCTTCAGCCTGAGCCTGCACCTCCAGAGAGTCCCTGTGCTGTGGAAGACATCCTGCCTTGTGCCTGTGCCAAAGACGCCACTTCCCAGTGGCCCCCAGGACTACAGACCGTTGGCCCTGACATCCTACATCATGAAGACCATTGGAGAGACTCGTCCTGGAGCGCCTAAGGCCTAGGCCCTTCACTGATCCACTACAGTTCGCCTACCAGCCCAGCTTGGGAGTTGAGGACTGCATCACCTACCTGCTGAACAGAATCTACAGTCATCTGGACAAGCCTGTGAGCACAGTGAGAGTCATGTTCTTTGACTTCTCCAGCGCATTCAACACCATCCGTCCAGCTCTACTGGGTGAGAAGATGGCTGCGATGCAGGTGGTAGCCCCAATCGGTTCCTGGATTGTGGATTACCTGATCGGCAGAACACAGTTTGTACGCCTAGAAGCTGTGTGTCTGACAGGGTGGTCAGCAACACTGGGGCGCCACAGGGGACTGTCCTCTCTCCCTTTCTCTTCACCCTCTTCACCTCAGACTTCAACTATTGAGTCCTGCCACCTTCAGAAGTTTTCTGATGACTCAGCGATAGTTGGCTGCATCGGAAAGGGGGATGAAAGTGAATACAGGACTGTTGTGGGCAACTTTGTCACTTGGAGTGAGCTGAATCATCTGCAGCCCAACGTGACTAAAACAAAGGAGCTCGTAGTGGATCTGAGGAGGCTGAAAACACCTGTGACCGCTGTCTCCATCCAGGGGGGCCTTGTGGAAACTGTAGAGGAGTATAAGTACCTGGGGGTGTACTTTTCATAATAAGTTGACCTGGACTAGAAATGCTGTCTACAAAAAGGGCCAAAATCGACTCTTCTTCCTGAGGAGGCTGAGGTCCTTTAACATCTGTCGGACGATGCTGATGATGTTTTATGAGTCTGTTGTGGCCAGTGCGATCTTCTCCGCTGTCACATGCTGGGGCAGTGGGCTGAAGGTCGCCGACACCAACAGACTGAACAAACTGACCAGGAGGGCCAATGATGTCGTGGGGGAGAAGCTGGACACCCTGATGACCGTGGCATAGAGGAGGATGCTGTCCAGACTCCAGTCTATCCTGACAATTTCTACCACCCTCTCTACGACACACTGGCCGCAGAGGAGCACCTTCAGCAACAGACTCCTCGCACCCAGATGCACCACAGAGTGGCAATGGAAATCTTTCCTGCCTGTGGTCATTGAACTATACAACACATCCCTAGGAGAGTCGTTGGAGTGACAGTCGTTGGTGGGAAGTTGGTTTCGACTTTGTTAGTGCTCCATTGAGTCTTAACGACAGCCGTTGGAGTCACAGGAGCCCATTTGTGAACAGTTGTTCTTTGAGGTTAGATTGTTGAATCTCCTGGGAAGGGATGAAAGGGCAGCATTGTTAATTGGAGATAAGTGGTGTCTCAGACCTCCTCCTCTGTTTAGCGATTGTTTCTCTACTTTTACTTAGATGGCTTATTTTACTCGTCTTTCAAACCATCTGTCCAGGGTGTGGACATTGTTGTCATTAAAGGAGTGGGCTTTCTCCTTGAGATGTAAGTGGACAGCAGCGTCCAGGCCTGAGGAGTTAGCTCTCCTGTGTTGGGCCATGCGTTCATGCAGTGGTTGTTTTTGTTTCTCCATTGTAGAGATCTTTGCGTTTCCTCGTTTCATTGAACAGCATAAACCAGATTGCTTTTGTGGGTGTGTGGTGTTCTGTCCTTGGGATGTACTAGTCTCTGTCTGAGTGTGTTACTGGGTTTGAAATACACAGGGATGCAGTGTTTGTTGAACATCCTCCTGAGTTTCTTTGATACCCCAGCCACATACGGAATGACTATGTTGTTTCTCTTGTTTTCTTTTTCTTTCTCAACCACTTTGGTTTTCTTTCTGGAAGCAGCTGCCGTTTTCACAAAGGTCCTGCTGGGGTAACCACAAGTTGTGAGGGCGCCTCTCAGGTGCTTGCGTCCTTCCCCTTGGGCCTGTGAGCTGGTGGGTATGTTATCAGCTCTGTGTTGCAGTGTTCTGGTAACTCCAAACTTGTGTTCTAGGGGGTGGTGAGAGTCAAACAGTAGATATTGATCTGTGTGAGTGGGTTTTCTGTATACCCCAATGTGGAAGCTCCTGTCATTCTCCATATGAACGTCACAGTCTAAGAAAGGCAAACTGTTGTCCTTGACTTCTTCTCTGGTGAACTTGATGTTTCTGTCACCAGAGTTTATATGTTCGGTCAAAGTTTGCACCTCTTTGGATTTGATTTTAACCTCTGTGTTGTCAACATATCTGAAACAATGGCTCCATGTTATTCCTTTGAAGGAATTCAAAGCCTTGTTCTCTACCTCCTCCATTTACATATATGCCAAAATAGCGGATACTGGTGAACCCATGGCACAGTCGTGTTTTATCTTTTAAAAGTGCCATTAAACTGAAAATATGTGGTGTTCAGGCACAAATCCAGTTGGCAAATGTGGTCTGGTTTGAGATTTGTTTGGTTGTCTAATGAGTTGTCCTGTTTGAGCCGCTGTCTTACTGTGGCCAGAGCCTCCATGGTTGGAATACAGCTGAACAAGGAAGTCACGTTGTAGGATACCATGGTTTCACCTGGATCCATTTTTAAGTCTCGGACTTTGTTCGCAAAGTCTTTGGAGTTTTGGATGTGGTGTGGGGTGTTGCCTGTGCTTCACAATGCTGTAGGTGACAATGGGCCTGAGCGGGGCCCCCTCTTTATGGATCTTTGGGAGTCCATATAAGCAGTGGGTTGAGTCCCGGGGATAGAGCCTGTAATATTGTGATTTGTCAATGACCCCTTCTTTTTGCAGTTGCTGCAGACACTCTATAACCTTCTTTTTGTAACCGCTGGTAGGGTCTCGTTTCAGAGTTTCATAAGTGTTAGAGTCACTGAGTAGTGCAGAGATCTTTGCCTGGTAATCACTTGTGTTGAGAAGAACTGTGTATCCACCCTTGTCAGCTGAAAGGATTGTGATGTTGTGGTCTTTGCTCAGTGGTGTTGCTGCTTTTCTCTCCCCAATGGTGAGGTTCGACGAGGAGACCTTAGCTTGTGACAACATCATCCCGTATATGTCTGGGGTATCAGAGAAACTCAGGAGGATCTTTAGCAAACACTGCATCCTTGTGTATTTCAAACCCGGTAACACACTCAGACAAAGACTAGTACATCCCAAGGACAGAACACCACACACCCACAAAAGCAATCTGGTTCATGCTGTCCAAAGCAACGAGGAATGCAAAGATCTCTACATTGGAGAAACAAAACAACCACTGCATAAACGCATGGCCCAACACAGGAGAGCTAGAAAGCCCACTCCTTTGATGACAAAAATGTCCACATACTGGACAGAAAGGACAGATGGTTTGAAAGAGGAGTAAAAGAAGCCATCTATGTAAAAGTAGAGAAACTATCACCAAACAGAGGAGGAGGTCTGAGACACCACTTATCTCCAATTTACAATGCTGCCCTTTCATCCCTTCCCAGGGGATTCAACAATGTAACCTCAAAGAACAACTGTTCACAAAGGGCCTCCTGTGACTCCAACGGCTGTTGTTAAGACTCAATAGAGCACTAACGAAGTTGAAACCTACTTCGCACCAACGACTGTCACTCTAACGGCGGTCGTTGGCACTTGGAGCACAAATGGTTTCAGTAAAATCCTCGGCTTTGTGAAAGGTTAAATACCTGGATCTCCACACTAGATAGTTGGACCAGTCCCAGCCTGGTCAGATGCGTACATGAACTGATGAAGCCTCTTGGATGAGAGGTGAAATGTCTTCCTAGACAAATAACTAAGTCAAGTTGCTTTTGACTGAAATTGCTCTGGGGAGGGTTTTAATTACATTAATATTATTATCATTTTCTTCACATTTTTTTTTTTTTTTTTTGATTGAGGTCTAATTTTTATATTTCTCCGTCATCCTCAGCTTCCTGATCTAACAACTGATTTTGTCAACAGCTCCCCAACAAGCGCTTATCCACTGGTGAGGCACCTCCCCAATGGGCAGACAATCCCTCTCCTGCCCAGTCCTGTGCAGATGACCGGGCAGACAATCCCTCTCCTGCCCAGTCCTGTGCAGATGACCTCAGTTATATCTGTAAGCCTTTTTCATAACTTGGTAAAATATATAGTAAGTGGCGTTTTTCTAAAAAAAAAAATCTTTAAATTTACCATATTCCTTCTGTTTCTCTTTCTGTCGTGTATTTGTTGTAATGTGGAGCTTGCAAGGCCAGTGAACTCGGTGCCTAATATCCCTGGGATTCCAGGACCTCCAGTTGGCGGGGCCAGCAGTGGGTCTTCCTCTCCGTCTGGGTATAGTCTACACTCTGAGACCAAGATGGTGAGATTATTAGTCATATTGGTATTATTTTGTTTGTTGCAGGCTCTGAAAAACAGTGTTCACTTAAATAAACAATAAAAAAAAAAAAAGGCTTCTACGCTTAAAGGGATACTATTTTAGTCCAGTTCTGTGTCATGGCAACATGAGCAGTGTGTATTAATGAATGGTGTTTGGCTTCTCTCATAAAGAAAGAAAAGAAAGGCATGCCTTTATTAGTCCTGCAAGCGGATATTCACTTTTCACTCTATTGTTGTTTTATTATTTAAACACACATACACAGGCCTCAAGTATGCACACATGCACAAACAGGTCCTATACATTGCATTAATGGAGAGATGTCCAAGCGAGTTGCTGAAATTCCCCACGGAACGAAACATCGGAGGTCTGCCAATATCCGCAGCACGTCATTTGGCATAATCTTGCTAGGATATGTAGTAGTTTTTAAGTTTTAAGTATTCTCGTTTAAAACTAAAGCGTTTGTACTAACCAGATCCTGTAAAAAAAATAAAATAAAAAATAAATTCAAATCTGCGCTTTTTGACTCAGCTGTCACCTGACATGACAACAAAAAATGCCCAGAAACTGCTTGGGGTTCAGCAGGCTAAAGAGCTGTAAAAATAGTAATTCACCACATGTGATTCCGCACATTTTTAGTGAGCCTAAAGTTAAATGAGCTACATGGAGTATTGTCTGTGTGTCTGTTGTAGCGGCTGAAGGCAGCTCTAACTCATCAGGGCCCAGGAGCACAAGATGGGGCTGGTGGGGGGGCAGGATCCATCCCTGCTGTCCCTCAGCGACAGGAACAGAGCCAACAACCCACTCAAAACTCTGATGCACCATCACCTGCCCAACCCCAGGTCACCCAGGAAACGTAGCATAAGCTTACATACAGATCCTAACTAGGATCAGACAAATAAATGCTGACAGGTTACATGGGGGACCTTTTTATTGACATGAATGTATACATTGTAGGGATGTAACGATACACTGAACCCAGGATCCGCTATTCAGAGTATACAATGTGAAATTTTTTTTTTTCTTTTTTTACAAAATTAGATTAAAGACAAATTGAGTAAAAATTCCCTTTTATTAAAATCTACAAAATATAGTTTCTCTTTAGGGCTGCCACTCATTTCTTAACTCTGCAATTTCCCAGTTTGGGATCAATAAAGTATTTTTATTTTATTCTACTCTATAAGAAATTTTATTCTATTGATTAATCTATCGACTATTTTATTGATTAATCTAAACAAACCATTTTCCTCCAGAAAAGTGTTTTCATTCATGCTATACGTTCATTTTTAATTTAACAAACTGTATGTCAATGTATAATGCAACAAAATCTAAAATGTAAACATGTTTACATATTAAACTGAATAACTGTAGGTTCAAATTGGCAAAAGCAACTGCTCTGCTCTGTGTGTGTAGCGCCACAACCACACAGACCACCATGAAATTTTATTAACACCGCTCAACAGCACTGCCGCTGCACATTTAAATCTTCACGCATTTAATTCCAATTTTTAACTGTCTCTCAATGCATCATTACATCCATAATACAGTGACTTGCATCCAGTGTTTTAGTCTTGGATGCTTAGGTTTGAAACAATACAGAAAATGTGTCACTTCTGAATGAAAGCTCGCCATTCAGCGCCTACATGGTGTCTCTGCTGTTAGCCCATAGCAGTGATTGTATTCCTATAAAACAAAAAAAATGGCAGTAATGCACTTATTAAAAACCTTCAGTGCCACATCATGTAATTTAATTGTGCCTTTTGAGGAAAATCACAAAATTATAGTAATTAAACTAAAGGTGTGCAAAACTCAGGACATGCACCTAAAAGAGTTTGCTGCTTTCCCCCCCTCCTTATTCCTCAGGTGTCCCCTGCTCAGCCAACAGGGGGTCGGCGGAGGAGAGCTTCTGAAATGGACCCTGACGAGAGGAGGGAGCGCTTCCTGGAGAGAAACCGCGCGGCTGCCTCCCGCTGCAGGCAAAAACGAAAGCTGTGGGTTAACTCTTTGGAGAAGAAGGCAGAAGATCTTGCCAACATGAATGTGTCCCTGTCGGTGAGTCGTCCATTTCCTTTCTCTGTCGCTCCAGGGTTGTTACAGGACTTTTTTTTTACCATGCGCACATATTGCTCATGCTGGGAATGATTTGAGCGTTCTGTGTTGTATGTTGCCGTCAGACTGAAGTTAGCCTACTAAGGAACGAGGTGGCGCAGCTGAAGCAGCTCCTTCTGGCCCACAAAGACTGTCCGGTCACTGTAATGCAGAAGAAGGCAGCTTTCTTAGGTAACCATTGAGCTGACCTCCATTCTTCCTGTATCACTGCTTTTGTCAGGATCCATCTATCATCTCATCCATCTAATACATTCTTTTTACTCGCTCACCTCTCTTAAGGGTGAATGTTTCTTTCTCTGTCTTTAGCTGCAGGAGGTGAGGAAACCTCCAGGGAGACTTCCAGTGAACCCATCGGCTCCCCAGCGGCAGTTATCCAGCACGGCCCGTCACCACCCGCCTCGGCCTCCAGCCCAGGGGCCACCATCAATGGGATGAGTGTCCGCGCTGCGGAGGCGGTTGCCATGTCGGTCTTGGCCGGCATGGGATCGGGCCAGCCGGGAGGCGTTGTCATGGCGACGCAGCCACAGTCAGCCCCAAGATGATGTGCTGACGCAGGTAGCCAGGATGAACTCGAGTGGCATTTGGAGGCCGGACTGGTGCAGAGCGTTTGAAAAGGAGGGACCCGCCCCCTGAAAAACCCTACACCCAACTAAGATACCCTCTCCCCTCACAGCCAATGATAATCACACAGACACGGCACAGTGCCTCTGTCATCCGCTCCAGTCACAGCAGGCTCCCTGTTCAGAGACGCTTCATCACTCTCCGTATGTAAATATGAATTTAATGTCAGACACTCACTCTGCAGGGTTTGGGGTCATTTTTTTGTTCAGTCGTGGCCATTGGAAAAGGTTTTAGATTGGAATGAAAAGTATGAATGAAAACTTTTTATGTCAAAATCATCAGTTTATTTTCATTTCACTTAAAAATGCAGCTTCAGTCCAACTTCAGTTCCACACGCTGGCTGTGATGAGGTTTGTT
Source organism: Echiichthys vipera (assembly GCF_963691815.1). Classification (NCBI taxonomy): domain Eukaryota; kingdom Metazoa; phylum Chordata; class Actinopteri; order Perciformes; family Trachinidae; genus Echiichthys; species Echiichthys vipera. The sequence goes on along the minus strand of NC_139825.1, from coordinate 32,447,116 downwards.
GCTTTCCAGGCTGACAATTTTACTTGTATTTTTCATTTGTATGAATAGATTTTTATGGTCATCGACACAACGTTTGCTGATGCAGTGAAAGTACAGTGCGAGATTGGCTGGCTGATTTCAGTAAAAGGCAGCCTGGAAAGGTTTTTTTTAATGCTCTTTATGTTTACTTTTTAACCTGTCTTTAAGTTTTCTGTCTGTGTTCCTGAGTTCGTTCTCCTTAAAATACACATGACGGTTTAGTCAGCTGAGTGCATAACAAACCAAATTATAAATGTGTACACAGTTTACCCTGTGAGTGTGTCTGACTTTTTTTTTTTTTACCATCAGTTGTAACCAATTTGGAATGGATGGATATCATTACATTAGTCATGTGTGCCTGTGAATGTTCTCATTTGTCCAGGTCATCGTTATCCTCAAAGCTATTTCAGTCAAAAGCAACCAGACTTGGTTATTTGTCTAGGAATACGTTTCACCTCTCATCCAAGAGGCTTCATCAGTTCATGTACGCATCTGACCGGGCTGGGACTGGTCCAACTAACTGGTGTGGAGATCCAGGTATTTAACCTCTCACAAGGGCGATGATGTCACTGGAACCCTTCGTGCTCCAAGTGCCAACGACCGTCGTTAGAGTGACAGTTGTTGAAGGGAAGTAAGTTTCGACTTTGTTAGTACTCTATTAAATTCTGTAGCTGTAATCAACTCCACTATGGGTACCTCTTTTGGTGTCAAGTACAAGCCCTTGGCTAAGACCTTCTCTGGGTGGGTAAAATCTGTCTGACAAATTCTTAACCCATCTATTGGCAAAAACACAGAAATACTCACTTGGAGGCAAAAACTGACACTCCGGCACAGAAAGAAACACATAAATGATGGGTTAAGAATTTGTCAGACAGAGATCTTACCCACCCACAGAAGGAGGTCTTAGCCAAGGGCTTGAACTTTGCCATGACACCAAAAGAGGTACCCCTAGTGGAGTTGATCACAGCCACAGAGTCTGCTATAAAGAAAAACAACCTTACTGGAACTGAGGCTGAACAGCTAAGGTTAAAAGTGTCAGCAGCGTTGTCCCAAGCTAAGGTCCTGCCATCCAACCTCACCATTGAGGAGAGAAAAGCAGCAACAGCACTGCAAAGACCACAACATCACAATCCTTCCAGCAGACAAGGGTAGATGCACAGTTGTTCTCAAAACAAGTGATTACCAGGCAAAGATCTGTGCACTACTCAGTGACTCTAACACTTATGAAACTCTGAAACGAGACCCTACCAGTGGTTACAAAAAGAAGGTTATAAAGTGTCTACAGCAAATACAAAAAGAAGGAGTCATTGCCAATTCACAATATTACAGGCTCTATCCCCGGGACTCAACTCCCTGCTTATATGGACTCCCAAAAATCCATAAAGAAGGGGCCCGGCTCAGGCCCATTGTCAGCAGCATAAACTCGGTCACTTATAATATTACCAAGCACGTTGCCAATATTCTGGCACCACTGGTGGGCAACACCCCACACCACATCCAAAACTCCATAGACTTTGTGAACAAAGTCCGAGACTTAAAAATGGATCCAGATGAAACCATGGTATCCTACAACATGACTTCCTTGTTCAGCTGTATTCCAACCATGGAGGCTTTGGCCACAGTAAGACAGCGGCTCACACAGGACAACTCCTTACACAACCAAACAAATCTCAAACCAGACCACATTTGCAAACTTCTGTATTTGTGCCTGAACACCACATATTTCCAGTTAATGGCATTTTTTAAAGACAGAAACACGGCTGTGCCATGGGTTCACCAGTATCCCCTATTGTGGCAAATCTATACATGGAGGAGGTAGAGGACAAGACTTTAAACTCCTTCTAAGGAGTAACCCCGAGCCATTGTTTCAGATATGTTGACAACACAGAGGTTAAAATCAAATCCAAAGAGGTGCAAACTTTTACCGAACATGTAAACTCTGTGGACAGAAACATCAAGTTCACTAGAGAAGAAGTCAAGGACAACCGTTTGCCTTTCTTAGACTGTGACGTCCATATGGAGAATGACAGGAGCCTCCACATTGGGGTATACAGAAAACCCACTCACACAGATCAATATCTACTGTTTGACTCTCACCACCCTTTGGAACACAAGCTTGGCGTTATCATAACACTGCAGCATAGAGCTGATAACGTACCCACCAGCTCACAAGCTCAAGGGGAAGAACACAAGCACCTGAGAGGCGCCCTCATAACTTGTGGTTACCCCAGCTGGACCTTTGTGAAAACAGCAGCTGCCTCCAGAAAGAAAACCAAAGTGGTTGAGAAAGAAAAAGATAACAGGAGAAACAACATAGTCATTCCGTATGTGGCTGGGGTATCAAAGAAACTCAGGAGGATTTTCAACAAACACTGCATCCTTGTGTATTTCAAACCCAGTAACACACTCAGACAAAGAGTAGTACATCCCACGGACAGAGCACCACACACCCACAAAAGCAATCTGGTTTATGCTGTTTAATGCAACAAGGAGCAAAGAACTCTACATTGGAGAAACAAAACAACCACTGCATAAACACATGGCCCATCACAGGAGAGCTAACTCCTCAGGCCTGGACTCTGCTGTCCACTTACATGTCAAGGAGAAAGCGCACTCCTTTGATGACAACAATGTCGACATCCTGGACAGAGAGGACGGATGGTTTGCCACTCTAACGACGGTCGTTGGTACGTGACATCATCGGCCTTGTGAGAGGTTTAATACCTGAATCTCCACACCAGATAGGTGGACCAGTCCCAGCCTGGTCAGATGTGTACATGAACTGATGAAGCCTCCTGGATGAGAGGTGAAATGTCTTCATAGACAAATAACCAAGCCCAGTTGCTTTTGACTGAAATTGCTTTGGGGATATTAGTCATGTATGTATCAAAGCCTATTGACTGCATGGATTACTCAAGGCTGCAGAATACCACTGTTTGTATGTGCATCATCATACTATCACTGTATTGATCGGCTTTCCTTCCTGTTTTAAAACATCAAAGGATGCAAAAATTAGTGTTATGTAAGGATTCCATCCTCAGTCCTAATAACACGTAACACATTTGAAATGGTTAGCTTTAGAAGACCTTTTAATGATAATCAAACGTGATAGATTTGAAATCATTTACCCAGTCATTTCAGTTGAGGAAAAGAGTAGTGCAATATATTTTTCTATATTGAATATCAATGTTCTTTCATTTATTTGTCATGTGTAGCCCAGCCGCTGAGAGGTGACCAGAGAAAATGTGAAGAGGAGTATTCTCGAATGAATGAGATAGGTGATTAGTGCACACCTGTAGAGAATTACAGATGTCCTAGTCTTGGGTGCTTTCCAACATTTGAAAAGCCCTCTAGTATCGCGAAGTAGACGTTAATCATTTTGCAAGGATCTTCTTTTTGAGATTTTGAGTTTTGAAATGCAAATTATTTTATACCGCAGTGTACTTCCAAAACGATCATGTTTTTCCCCCCTTGCCACTGTTTGTGTTGTTTTTTAAATAACATGTCATTGTTTCAAGATGTTCATTTTTCTCTGTGGGCATGTCAGGCTCTTTTCCCATCATGTGATTGGTATGTTCCTTTATTTTGTTGAAGAGTATAGATGTGTTTCATGTGTTTAACACAAGTTGAACCACATAAAAAAGGTCTTTAATATATGGAGAGAGTTTGTCAAATACTCAGGCTTCAGGATGGGAAAAATTACTTGTGTATAGTCTCAACTAAAGAATATGTTGTCTCGGGCAAATAATAAAAATAATTAATAAAAAATAAGTTTCCACCTATCTCCTCATTAGCATTACGTTCGGAGAATTAAGCATACATTTTTTTTCCAAATGATAAATACCTAATGATCAATACTTAATGTAGGCAATTTCCTTACATATATCTGCCTAAAACATTAGCTTTAAGACCTCCTTGTATGTAAAAAGGCATGCTAACAGTGATGAACACAGAATTATCACAAACTTTTCAAACCAAAACTGCTTTTTTACTAGATTGTAAACATGTTTATTTCTGCTGCAGTGTTGCTGGAATTTTAACACCGGGGTCTGTGGGGATTGACTGACTTTTGGAGCCATTATCAAAAGGCCATTTCAGGCACCTGGGGTTGCTGCTTTACATTTACAGTAACTGTTAACCAGAGTTTTACCTGTAGTATCTTCCATATCATTGTTTTGATGCCCACATTACTTGGGGTAGGCAATGTTGAGCAACAAATCCATCTTTCATCATGTTGTAATTCAAATGTTCTAAGAAAACTTGACTTCTGCACTCACTCAGCTTAAAATTCTGGTGTTTTTGGGGAGGATTGGTTTTCAAGATTACAAGTGAAACGGTTCAGCTCAGTCGTTTCGTGTTTCTGTGTAGCAGGACCACGCTGAATCTATGGGAACAGAATTCTAATGAAACCGCCCCAGATTTTCCGTAGATTTAATACAAAATAAAACTCAGTGTCTACCCATATCCACCACAAGCAAAAAACATTCAGCTAACTTCTGCAGATTTTCATTCGGGATCACCGCTGAAAACTGAAAAGTATCCTCAGATGCCGTTTGGGTCTGCTGTTTAGGAGTCTAACGGCAGGTCCTGAGTGTATTGGGTGAACTGAAAGATTTAAGGCCATTAAGGAACTTAAAAACTGATAAAAATAACCTTAAAATCAATACTGGACCCATTTTTCACACAACTCATCTCTCCTTAACATTCTGAAACCAAAATGGCATTTTCAGAAGGATGGATCAGGAGAAAATTAACTTTGTTTGAGACCTGTTTCTGTCTCTGCAACAAAGTCTTGCGAGGTCTGTAAACACAGCTAAACTAACGTCGTCTAAAGTTTTACAATTCTAAACATGGCTGTTAGCTGTGTAAATATCTAATGTTGGCAAATGAAAATATAAATAAGTGATGTACATATAACTTTTCATCCATCCACATTTATTCAAATCAAATTAGCTCTATTTACAGTATACTGTATAGCACCTTTCATACATATAGAAATACAGCCCAAAGTGCTTTACATCAAAATAAAATAAAACAAACCCCCTTGACATCCCATCTCCTTCAATCGTGTAACACACACAAACACTGATAGGCTGAGTGAGGAAACACCATCCTAAGGTGGCCATCCCCACCGAGAGTCATCCAAGCCCACTTCTACAGGGGAGGCCACATTAAGCCCTGGGTCAGGACTCCCCAACTATCCAGGACCGGACAACCCCCAGGACAGCATCCCCGCAGGCAGGCCAGACAGAGCTCTCGGAGTGGGGGGCCCCCACGAGGAGAACAATGGAGCTGGAAACTAAGAGACAATAAATAAAAATGAAAAACCTCCTAAATGTTAATATGAATAACAAAAAAAACAGTGCATTTCAGTCCTTATCCAAGGTGGTGTAGGTTTGGTTGATATTGTTTTTGTGGAAAGTGGAGCCACTGAATTCAGGGCTGACCTAAGTTTACTGTTGAAAATGTTAATGATAAAATCGCAGGGTGCAGGTAAAATGTCAGCAGTGCTATTGTAAAAAAAATCAATAAAATTTGCAGCCACTTCAGAAGTAAGTTAGCACTTCCTCACTGTTCTCACGTTTCAAACAAGGCTGTGCCCACTTAGGAGACAGGAAATGTAGACCCTTGCATTGGCACTGCCTGAGGTCTATCTCCTGTATAGAGAATCTTTGTTTTTACCTATTGCAGCTTTGACTGTTCTGATTAAGTTTTGCTCTCGTGGGTCCATTAATGGCCACAGCAGGAAGCTCTTTCAGGGAAGAAGCTCTAAAAACCCACTGTACATAACCTGCCCAGCATCTAACCTTATGAACATAGTGGAGCATTTAGCAACTAAAGAGCCAGATGTTTCCCTCAGGAGTTGCTGAAGAGCAAATATGACATGGCCAGAAACATTGCTCCAAATGAATGCTAATATTTCTCTGTGGCTCCAGCTGTTGGATGTGTAAATAGGCTACTGTTAGCTAAGTTATTTATTACTATTTTACTTAAAATCTCAGTGTTGTGTGTTTGTACCTTTCTGCTGCCTTCATGTGGCCACAATTGCAGTTGTAATGCCGTCTTTAAATGGGTTTGTGTTTACTTTCCCCCCTCATGTGGTATTCATGACCTCATAAGTGGAAGTTTTCTGAAGGCTCAGAGTTCGCCAGTTGTTTACATGACTTTCCTATGTCGGAAGTTCATGATCTCAATTTGAAGGCAGAATACCAACTATCTACTGTTTAAAATATTAAAGCATTGTATATAAATACACTGGAGATTAAAATTAGAGAACAAGTTATTAATACTTGATTTATTCTTCTTCAGAATGGCTATACCACTACTGTAGTAGCATGTATTTTAAATAACCAAGGCACTTCAACCAAAACCTTTATTTTCTAAAAAAAAAAAAAAAAGGGGGGGGGGGGGAAATTAGAGAACACTTTCAGATTCCTCCCAGTTATTGGTGTTAATTTGGCACCTGGTGACAATTGACTTCATTGTCGGACACACACTATTTATCTGCAGCTCTCCTGGTTACTTTGAAAGATATCAGCCGCTCTTAGGTGACTGAAACCGTGAGACAGCAGGTCGTCTAGATGAAGGCCAAAGGGTTGACCCTCTCAGCCATCAGAGAGAGGTTGGACGTTCACAGTGATTTCAAGAATATTGAAACTTTACAAGGACAAAGATTAATAATATCACTTTAATATCACTTAAAAAGGCCGGTCCATGTAAAACAAGAGCACTAGAGGACAGGATTAATAGGGAATCAGTTCAACACTGCAGCTGGAGTTGCTCTCCAATTCAGTTCAGTGCCCTGTGCTGAACAGGGCAAGGATCTGTCTCAGCACAGTGTCTCGTCATTTAAGATAATTTGGACTGAAAGCCCACTCTGCAGTGACCAAACCTCTCATCAGCAGAAAGAATAAAAAGGTGAGACTTGTCTTTACTGAGGAGAATGTTGTGTGGACAGAGAAGAACTGGTCCAGAGTGACTTCAGTGATGAGAGGACGTTCAGTTTTTTGTGTCTGATGGGAAACATTATGTTCGGGGTAGGACTGGGGGGAGACTGAACCCAAAGTGTGTAAAGAAGGAGGAGGAGGGAGTGTCATGGTTTGGGGGATGTTTTCTGCAGCAGGAGTTGGGCCTCTTGTACAGCTACATGGCAGGGTGAACACAAATGATTATGTTTACCTCCTTCGGCAACATGCAATACCTTCACTGCTATTGTCTCCCAATCAGCTGCAATTTTTATGCAAGACAGTGCCCCCTTTCACACTGCAAAACAGGTTAAGCAGTTCCTTGAATGAATGAATATTGAAAGAATGAAATAGCCAGCCCCGAGTCCAGATCTAAACCCCAAAGAGAACCTTTGGAAAATCCTCAGCAACAAGGTAATGTCATTTTTTAATCCTATAGCTCTAAGCAAACATTGTTTAAATCTTCTCATCTGACACAGTGATTACTGTTCTTACATATTTCTCATTTTTTTGGACAAAATTAAGGTATATGCCTTGGTTATTTAAAAAAGAAAACATGCTAGTACAGCAGTGTTATAGCCACTGCGAATATTCTATCAAATTCTGAACAATAAAAAAATAAAAGTATTTCAGAATAAATCAAGTATTAATCCTCAAAGCAATTTCAGTCAAAAGCAACTGGACTTGTTTTTTTGTCTAGGAAGACGTTTCACCTCTCATCCAAGAGGCTTCATCAGTTCATGTACGCATCTGACCAGGCTGGGACTGGTCCATACCCAGGACCAGGCTGGGACTGGTCCAACTAACTGGTGTGGAGATCCAGGTATTCAATGATGTCACTGGAACCCTTTGTGCTCCAAGTGCCAACGACCGTTGTTAGAGTGACAGTCAATGGTGGGAAGTTGGTTTCGACTTTGTTAGTGCTCTATTTGTTCATAACAACAGTCGTTGGAGTCACAGGAGGCCATTTGTGAACAGTTGTTCTTCGAGGTTAGATTGTTGAATCTCCTGGGAAGGGATGAAAGGGCTGCATTGTAAATTGAAGATAAGTGGTGTCTCATAGTATTAATACTTTGTTCTCTTATTTGGATCTCTACTGTATATATTTTGTATGAAAATATAAAACAATGATTACACGTTTTTTTTCCGGTGACGTCATCACACCGAATGGCAGCCTAAACCAATAGCTCCTACGAAGAAAGAATAACTTCGCCCCGTTAAATCGTCTAATTTAAAAAACTGGGATAATACTTGAACTGGCAAGTGGGGCAACAATGGGAAAAAAGGATGGAAGCAAAAAAAGCACCGCCGGAGAACGAGCAAACGAAGAAAATGCGGAGAACAGCTCACCTTGAGAGGTACAAGATGAGCTGAATGAAGCTAACGCTAGCGTCACCTCTAGCGCTAATCTAAATGACTCTGCAAATATAGCAAAAGTTCTGGAGGAGATACGTGACTTCCGCAAAGACACAAAGCAACAACTGAACGATATTAAATCCGAGCTCACCAATGTTAATCGAAAAATAGTGGAGGCAGAGACACGAATTGAAAAGACGGAAGACCGTGTTCAAAACGTGGAACGGGTGCTAAACAAGATGATAAAAGTGATAAACCAACAACAAAATAAACTTCTTGATCAAGAGGGGAGGTCGCGAAGAGAAAATTTGAGGGTATAGAATGTCCCTGAAGGAGCAGAGGGGTCGGCTATGGTGGAGTTCATGGAGAATTTACTACGGGACACGTTGGAGATTCCCCAGACTACGAGCCTGGACATAGAGAAAGCACACCGGGCACTCGCCCCGAGACCTCCCGGGGACAGAGAAGACAAACCACGGTCAATCATCATCAAATTCCTCTGCTAGAAGAGATTCTACGTAAAGCTTGGGGAAAGAAGAAGGTGCTTTTCAACGGGAGATTAATTTATTTTGACCAAGACTACCCACGAGCAGTCCTGCAGAAGCACAAGGAATACTCTGAAGCGAAGCGAGTTTTGAAGCAGAGAAAGATCCGCTTCCAGACTCCGTTCCATGCTAAACTGCGAGTGTTTTATGAAGACGGGGTGCGGCTCTACCAGACAGCGGAGGAGGCGACTACAGATATGAAGGATAGAGGTCTACCTGTCAATGTGATTACACTGAAGGAGAGCCTGGCTGAGCAGCTATCCCTTCAACTTCGCCTGGGAAACGGTGGGAGGACCGAGACAGCGGGAGATGGGAGAGGGACGAGAGAAGAGCATCAGGGAGAGACTGCGAGCTTTCAGGAGACAGCACTCACCCCATCCAGAAGAGCTGTGAGCTCTGACTAACTTTATAAGTGTTGGTGAGTTAAACAGAATCTAAAATAGACGGTGTACAGAACTTGAGAAATACATATCCAGTTTGGTTCCTTTTTGAATCCACTCCTTTCCCCCATCTAAATGAGAATGTATACATGGGAGGAATGCACAGGGAAGCCCATTCTGTGTAATGGACAGAGACTTTTCTCTTCCTTTCGGGAGCTGCAAAGGGGGCCCTCAGCCTACGGGTAAGAGAGGCTTTCCCCCTCAGCTAGATGTTCCTTCTAGCTCAGCCCAGGGTCAACTAGAGACCCCAGCCTTGGAATCTAACCTTTTTCTTGCTTTGTTCTCTTATAGTTCTTGGTTCTGGTTTGTTCAGGGAGTAGATATGTTAAGTTTTCTTTGTTTCAATAAATTCAACAATATATTGGTAGGTAAATGGCTAACGAGGAAGTAAAATTCATCTCTTTCAATGTCAATGGGCTGTTAAACCCAATCAAACGTAGTAAAATCTTAACTAAAATGAAGAAGGAACAAGCCCATGTGGTATATTTACAGGAAACTCATCTGAATGACAAAGTACATGCCAAACTAAAGAGGATGGGCTTCACCAGTCTGTTTTTTTCTTCATACAAATCAGGACATAGGAGAGGTGTTGCTATTCTCATCTCAAGCAAATTAAAATTTGAAAAAGTATTTGAAATGGGGGATAAGGATGGCATATTTATTTTAGTAAGGGGGAACATAGATGGGAAGTCAGTTACTTTAATGAATGTATATGCACCCCCAGGAAGTGACATTCATTTCTTTCGGAAAATCACTAAAATCATGATAACAGAAACAGAAGGTCTTCTGATATGCGGAGGAGATTTAAATATACATTTGCAACCAAAGCTCGACTCATCTAGTAGAAAAATTCATGATAAAAACCCTATACACAGAAGGGTTAACACACTGTTTGAAGAAGTCGGGCTGGTGGACATATGGAGGGGCCTTTTCCCCAACAGAAGGGATTACACTTACTACTCTACCCCCCACTCCCTGTATACAAGAACAGACTATTTTATAACATTTGGAAAAGATAAAAGCAAAATAAACACTTGTTGAATTGGAACAATAGATTTAAGTGACCATGCACCTATATACTTATCTGTTGATTTTAACCTGCGACTGAAGAATAATAATTGGAAACTAAATTCAAGTTTGATGAACGACCCCCATTTTAGAGAGCAAATTAAAAAGGAAATTAATCTCTACCTAGAATTCAACGATAATGAAGAGGTCTCACCTCCCATTCTGTGGGATACTCTCAAAGCTGTTTTAAGAGGGAAAATGATATCATTGTCCTCATACAAGAAGAAAATGAGACATAAAACATTAGAGGCATTACAAAACAAGTTGAAGGAACTAGAAGGAAAACACAAACTGAATCTGTCTCAGGATATATTGACGGAAATTAAAAAAATTAGGAATGAAATCGATAATTTGACAACACATGAAATCAAGAAAAATCTAATGTTTTTAAAACAGAGACACTATGAAAGTGGAACTAAGTCTATCAAGATATTGGCATGGAACCTAAAGAAAAAGATAGCAGAAAACATGATTCATAAAATTAGGCATCCAAGAACAAAAGTTACCAAGAATAAAATAAGTGAGACTCAGGAAGCTTTTGAAGTGTTTTACAAAACTCTATATTCAAATGTCCTAGGGGGAAGCGTGACGCAAATTGATACTTTCTTGAATTCTCTGGACTTACCTACTCTAAATGAGGATGAAAATAATGCGCTGACTGCTGATATAACAGAAAGTGAACTAAAAGTTGCAATTAGAAGACTTAAATTAAGCAAGTCACCAGGTTCAGACGGTTATACAGCGGAGTGGTATAAGGAATTTAAGAAAGAATTAACACCTGTCTTACTCCCCACACTAAACTGGGCTTTAAAAAAGCCACAAACGCCTCCCAGCTGGAAAAAGGCAATAATTTCAGCAATACCAAAAGAAGGCAAAGATAGAATGGAATGTGGGTCGTTTAGACCAATATCTGTCCTAAACGTAGATTATAGATTATTTACCTCCATCATGGCCAAACGATTAGAGGAGTTCCTGCCCAAATTGATACATAATGATCAGACAGGTTTTATACAACAACGGCAAACACAAGACAATATTCGAAGGACGTTACACATTATGGATCATATACAAAAAAAATCAAATTGAGGCAATAGTGATAAGCGTGGATGGTGAAAAGGCCTTCGATTCCGTTAGTTGGGATTTCCTTTATAGAGTTCTACATAGATTTGGTCTACATGATACAATTATTAAAACCATACAAGCAATGTATGACAGTCCCACTGCCAGGATTAAAATCAATGGATATTTATCAAATAGATTTACCTTAGAGAGAGGGTCGAGACAGGGATGTGCATGGTCACCGCTACTCTTCGCATTATATTTGGAACCATTAGCGCAATACATCAGACAAAACAAGGATATCAGGGGAATCATTATTAAGGGTAGAGAGCATAAATTGGCGTGCTATGCAGACGACATTTTGATTTACCTAGGACAACCAACATACGGTCTACATAATTAAAGCAGTCATTTGAACAATATGGTCAACTATCAGGATATAGAATTAATGTAAACAATATGATATGCTGGTGCAACCCATCATATGCTGCTCAATGGAAAGGCATTGAGGAGAGCGTGTCTCCCATTCCCATACAAGCAATCATAGCCGATAATAATCTATAAAGTCACATAAACACTATTGATAACCCATGGGCGAAATCTACTCTTAAAACATGGAAAACTATTATAAAAGAACACAAATTAGAGGAAAATATGGTAATCCTTAAATGGTGTGCATACGACTCAGACTTTACACCCAATAAATTGGATACTAGATTCAAAGACTGGACAGCTAAAGGAATAACAGCTATTTGTAATGTAATGAAAGAAAGAACACTGCTCAGTTTTGAAACCCTTAAAGAGAAACATTCATTAGAAAAGCATGACTTTTACCGTTACTTGCAGATGCGGCATTACATTTGTCTAAAGATGAAAAACATGTCTGAGACAGGTAGGTGTTTGATAGAGCTGTTCAGGAAGGCATATAACTCAGACACTGGTGGCAAGATTATCTCATGTTTGTATAAGAGTCTGTTAAATCTTAAAATGCACTCAACCTCGTATGTTAAAACAAAGTGGGAAAAGGAAGGAGGAATTGTTCTATCCGATGAAGACTGGACAACAATATGGAGATACCAATGGAAGTGCACCAGTTCACAGAAATGGAGGGAATTTGGGTGGAAAAATCTAATAAGATATTTTATTACACCCACACAGAAATCCCACTATGTTAATAATCCCCCTGTCTGTTGGAGAAACTGTGGAAACCAAAATGCGAACCATTATCACATCTTCAGGGAGTGCTCTGTTGTTAAAGACTATTGGAGGGAGATACACAAGGCCTTACAAGACATTTTTAAACGTGAATTACCTTTTGCAAGTAAAACCATATATTTTGGATATATACCTCAAGACTGGTCAAAAGGAGATAAACTCCCAATGAATGCACTTCTTGTAGCCGGTAAAAAAAACTCTTACCAGGAAATGGTTATCTCAGGAGAGCCCAACTTTAAATGCATGGATGGAAATTACAATGGACATTTATAAAATGGAGAAGATAACAGCATTTGTCAACTATAGATCAGAACAATTTGCTTCCTGCTGGCAGAAATGGGTTTCCTACGTAAAGCCTCTTAGGCCTGATTTTACTTTTACTTATCAATAATAAGGTTACAAAGAAAATGTCACTCCCTAAAAGTTCTATTTTTTCTGTTTGTTTATTTAGTTTTCTTCTTTCCTTCTTTTTTCCTTTCCTCTGTTTGTCTGTTATGTGTATATACACAAACAAAAAGACTGGGAATTGTAGCAAATATGAATACATGAAGAATACATATATTTGAAATGTACTTTGTGAAGAAGCATATTTGTCTTGATGATGAAGAATGTCAATAAAAAATGAATTACAAAAAAAGAAAATATAAAACAATAACCCACAATGCATTATATCAATGTAGTGGTAAAGGTGTGGATGATAAAACTTTCATTTCGTTTCACGTTGTACAAATTGATCACAGACATGTGTCATTCTGGCTTCCATCTTTGTTTGGTTGGACAGCAACCCATAGCTACATGCACAACCTATTTTCATTTTCATTTTGAAGCAGACTGAATATTTACCATCCAGATCTTTAGAGGAGTCTTTTTGTATACTTTGTAAATACCCCCCCCCACACACACACACATACACACACACACACACACACACACACAAACACAGTTAAAAGCAGCAAAGAAGAAGAAAAAAGTAAAATAAAAAATAAACAAAAAAAGTCAGTAGCTGACTGGGAGCCAATGTAAGGTCTTAAGAACTGGGGTGATGTGATCTGACCTCTTTGTTCTGAGCTGCAGCTGTTTGATAGTTTTTTTTGAGGGTGTTCAGTCAGAAGACCGTTACAGTAGTTGAGTCTATTGTGAAACAAAACCCTTAATTCTGGATATGTTCTTAAGTTGATAAAAGGTTTATTTGGTGACTGCTGAAAGTCAGATCTGAGTCTATCAGCACACCAAGGTTTCAGACTTGGTCTTAAGTTTCTAAAGACAGTGACTGAAGGTGTTTACCGACAGCAACCCTCTTCTCTTTATTGCCAAAAACAATGATCTCAGTTTTTTTCTAGATTTTACTATAGTAAATTTGGGTCCATCCAATTTTTCACTTGCTCTAAACAGTGACATAATGACTCTATTGGACTGCAATCATCTTGAGAAGGTGCAAGATATATCTGTGTGTCATCTGCATAACTATGACATTAGAATTCTGCAGAATATCAATGGTCACAAAATAACACTTCAAGAACAAGAACCACTCTGAACCCTTTTAGGACTGTCCCGCTGAGTCCTGTTCAGCAGTATATTGTGATCCACAGTGTCAAACGCAGCACTGAGATCCAACAGGACCAGAACTGACACCTTCTCTGAGTCAGTGTTCAACCTAATGTCGTTTCTGTACTGTGGTGAGGTCAGAAGCCATCCATATTCAACCACTTGTCCCTATTGGGGTCGCGGGGGGCTGGGGCCGATTCCATACATCCTGGACAGGATGCCAGTCTATTGCAGGGCACATAGAAACAAACAGAGACGGATAACCATTCACACTCACATCCACACTCACAGGCAATTTAGAGTAATTAATAAACCTAACACGTGCATGTCTTTGGACTGTGGGGGAGGAACCTGAAGGAGAACATGCAAACTCCACACAGAAGGGCCCCAGCTGGGATTCGTACTTTCTCAACGATCTTGGCTATAGAAGGAAGATTTGAGACGGGTGTGTAGTTGGTTAAAATGGTGATATCCAAGGTTCTCTTTTTTAAGAGTGGCTTGATGGCAGCTACTTTTAGGGGTTTAGGAAACGTGCCTGATTGAAGTGAACAATTTATTATTTGCTGCAGATCAGTTTGGACAGAGTTTACAATAGTTTTAAAAAATTCAGATGGCATTTTGTCAAGACCAGACATTGATGATTTAAGATGCTGAACTGTTTCGTCTACCGTTCAACTGTATTAAACTCTGACATTACAGTTGATTTATTCCTAGTTGATTTTAGGGATTGAATCATTGTATTATTTTGCTGATTTGTGTGGATATTTAGCCTTATAGATTGGATTTTTTCATTGAAAAAGCAAGAGACCTGACCTCACTAAGGGGGCCCCAATCACTCCATCCAAATTTTTTTAAAATGTCAATATTCATATTTAGAAAATAACCAACTTTGAAACATAGGCTGTATAAAAAATGGACGTAGCCTCTCCTTTGGGGTCCACTCTCTCAACTTGATCCAATCGTACTCACCTCACCTACGGGAGCCGCCATCTTTGACTCCTTCTCATTTCCTCTGACCAAAATAGGGCATTGATATGACGTTCGGCGGAGGGAGATACATTAGTCTGTCTGACGTTTACTGGATTAGCCACATTAGCTCCACCGCCTGGAAGTTGTGAATAATCACAGTCCAGGTTGAGATGACGGAGTTAGCGGCTAATCCTGACAACTAGCATCCAAGGAGAAGTGAGGGCCAGAGGCTAGCTGTCACTCAAGAGACAACACCCCTAATTATTCATTAACTTTAACCTCCAATAAAATAAAAATAGCCTGTTACAAAAAAAAATCCCCCACCTAAGTGTTGTCATAGAGTCCTAAGTAGGTTTTAGTATGCTGTGAAAATGGCCTGTTTAACATGGGGGTCAATGAGAAACTGCTCTATTGTGCAAACGGCTCCTAGTGGCCACTCTCTCAACCAGGAAGTCGCTGTGGTGAGGGCTTGCTTTGAAAATATCTAAAATGTGCACTTTTTTTTTTTTTTTTACATTTCACATTTTTTATAACATAATGATGATGAGCGCTGGTCCGAGGACCCCCGCCCCGTGAATGTTTGCCCAGGGCCCCAACAGACCCTAGAACCACCTCTGGGTGGCAGCAGGTGAGTCGGATGTGGAGGAATGCCGTTTCTCCTCCTCCAGCTGTAAAAACACGACAGCAGAGGGAGCAGAGAGCCTGCTTCATCCCACCGTCCTGTCATGTGACGGACAGACTCCTCTGCCGAGTGGAGTTGCTCACATCTCCTATAGTCATGGCGGTGTCGGGGAGTCGCGAAGATGGAGTAAACACCACCACCACCACCACATCTTGATCTATCCTGCTCTTAGCTCCATGCTGGACTGTTCCCTGCAGTCATCACAGATATCGCAAACATCCGCTGCAGGCTTCTGTGCTTCAAACGATGGCCGACCGCGGCGTTGATCTGTCGGCTCTTCCTAAAGAGGTCAGGGACCAGCTGGCGGAGTTGGATCTGGAGCTATCCGAAGGTAATGTTTCCGTACAGCGGGGTTTAATAGTTTGAGCTGCGGCTGTAATCAGTGCGAAGGGAAGTTTTTAAGTGCGGATCTCGTGTTTACATGAATCAGCCACAAACAGTCGTCCGTGTGTCAGCTGGGTGAGAGTGCTGCAGTGGATCCCGGCACGACTACAACAAATGATTAAAAACACACTGACCTCCTTTTTTCAAGCTGTCATTTATACATCAAGTGTCCTTGTTGCTTTTATTCTAGGCCTATACATACAGGCATTTATTTATGTACATAGCTTGCGTTACAAACTAAGGTCTCTATGTTATTGATCTGACATGTTTTAGACTGTTTTCTTGTTTTAATCCACATTATATATCTGCCTGCATATATGTCATCAATTGCTCATCACCACAGCTATTTAAGCATAAACACTCCTGTCGAGGAAAAATGGGTCAAGATTGTCATCCCTGAGGCCGTGTGTGTGTGTGTGTGTGTGTGTGTGTGTGTGTGTGTGTGTGTGTGTGTGTGTGTGTGTGTGTGTGTGTGTGTGTGTGTGTGTGTGTGTGTGTGTGTGTGTGTGTGTGTGTGTGTGTTCAGCCTGAGACATCAGTGGACACTAAATCCAACACTCAGCTGAACTGTCAGAGGTTGAACCCTGAAACTGCAGCAGATAGGAGGGTTGTTTGTTTTATAAGAAAGAGACTGTGGGAAATGGAAATATGGCTGTTATGCAAGTCTCCTCCTCACACTGTGAATCACAGTGCAGCAGCTTGATTGGTGCTGTGAAAGCGCTCAGGTGCCCGGGGGTGGATGAGTAATGTTGTGTTTCACATGGAGAGCCAAGCGAGCGGGGATGTATTGGCCACTAATGATGATGCATCAGTCCCCCACTTTTGCGCAAACAGATACCTCGAGATGTCCTGGCCATGTAAAAGAACAGGTGAAACTTAACATGACATGAGAAACTTAAGTGGCAACAGGCATCCTCACTGTGCACGTGTTGCGTCTACTTTCAGTCATTTGAGTTGTAGTAACAGAGGAGCAGTGTCTGGTATGTGTTTCTCTCATTCATGAAAAAGCAACAAATCTTTCAGGACATGTGTTTGAGGATTTAAGTAGACAAACTAGCTGGCAGTCTTTCGATTTGTTGCACAACCAGCTGTGGATCTCCATGGTTCTCCCGGCCACGACGACCAACTCAAGCTCAGGCCTTTAACGTATACACTACAAGATGTAAACATTTGTTATTTAGCAAAGCAATAACCCACCTGTTTACTTTGACTTCTTTATTTATTTGTCAAATTAACGGGGTGTCACAGAGTGGTGCCGTGCTATGCTTTGACCTGAGCCGCTGCAGAGTTGAGTGTGTGTGTTCTGGTTAATAATAGACACCAATTAACTGTGTGATAATGAGGCTGTGTAACGGAGGAGGGGGTGTTCACCCTGCGTTCAACTCATTTAACATGAGTTAGAGGCAGTGGATTATGGGAAATCACTGTGTAATAATCAAGTATGTACTGTACATAATAGCAACAATATTTATCCTGCAGCACGTACGTGTCAGGGATGTAAGGCAGGTATAATAACAGATTAATTTGCCAATCATACCAGTTTTATGGTATGATTGCAAAAGCCCTTCTTTTGTGTGCTTTTGATTTTGTAACTGTTTACAGGAGTCACACATTTTCAATCAAGTCTAGAGTGAAAATGTATAATAATAATAAAAAAATGGGCAGAACAGTCAACAGCCAACGTAAAACGAGTCATTACACCTTGTTAATTGTTTATTGTTAAAAGGAGCCCCATTAGCCATCAAGTTGGATGGGCTAATCTTCCTGGGGTCAACAACAACAACAACAACAACAACAACAACAACAACAACAACAACAAAAACATCACTGAACAATGATAATCTAAAAGCAGTAAAACATTGAAGACATCATTATAAAAATCCTCCGAAAATATTCAGAATAAGCTATTACAGCGTTACATTCATTACTATATCCATACAGTAACTCACAAAATTAAATAGTGCATTCTCAGATGGTACTTGAAAGATACTTTGCTATATATATATATATATATATATATATATATATATATATATATATATATATACCTGTGTATATATATATATACCTGTATATGCACCTTTTTGTTTGAATATTATTTTAAAAGACTGAAAACTAATATCTGTTTTAACATTATCAAATTATATTCATAGAACAAAAAGTTTTTAATGGCTGCATCTATATAGCTGCAGCCTATGATTATATTTACATTATATATGAATTATTTTCTGGTGACAATTGGCCATCACATTCAATTTACAGGGATATAAAATAGAGAAGATTATTCAATGGACTAATCGTTTTTCAAAATAAATGAGAAACCTGTCATCAAATCCAAGTGTAGAAGTAATTCGCTTCATCTTGTCTTTCAGGTCTCAAGGTAAATAAATTGACCCAAGTCAGGATTGAGGTGAGGTCATGAGACTTGTGCCCTCTCCTCTTTTTCTCTCTCCATCTTTGAGTACAGTCAGAAATCACCGACCATCCACGCACAGCCAGCATTATCGGAGCCTGAAAACGGTATCTTTTGAAACCGGGTCCCAGAGTGGGAAGATTTGAAAATGCCCCCCATGGTGTTGTCGTTGTCCTTGTTGGTGTATTTCTGTTACAGCACCACATCCAGGACTGACATGTGTATTACAGCGTTTTGAGTCGGTTTCACTGGTTTCGTGTGGATGCAGATATTTCTTGAGTCGAGGCTGTGTGGACAGAAAACTTTTTACCAGGGAGAAAAAAAGGTTGTGTTTAAAGGCTAAAGAGTGAGTGAGTGGTAAGGTGACACCCCCAGAACGAGTGAGCGTCTGCTGGGGCCACAGAGGACGACGTCGCCATTATTTGTAACTTTAGATCAGAGACAACTCTCTTGCTAATATAAAAAAGGCCCAGTACTGTCCAGATGCCCTGCGCCCGTATCCACTTCTTCGAGCTCGATGAAGTGCGTTCGCCGTCTGCTCAATGCTGACGGGACCAGGCGAGCAGCAGCTGGCTGACCAATGAATCTGAAACCTTCTCATGGATATCTTTTACATGGCAACAATCACCCCATTGTTGCCCGACACATGGGACTCCCCTAGCAACCAACTGAAGAAAATATGCATCAGCAGTTTATTTCAGAGCAATAGTTGGCTGCATTGTGTGTGTTTGTGTGTGTGTGTGTGTTTGTGTGTGTGTGTGTGTGGGCAATGTGTGTGCAAGTGTGTATATGAGAGTGAGAAAGAGAGCAACTCAACCTACTACTACTAACCTCTGTGACTGTAAGGACACAACGAAAGCCATTGAGGGGATCAAAGACTTGGTGATTTAGCCGGACTGGAATTTAGAGCACTGAACCACAACTGTTTAAGCTGCTCAGCTTGGGAGTGTGTGGGCATCGTAGTGTTTGCAGCTCTTGTATTTATATTGTGTGAGTGATTTCGTGACAATGACCATAGATGATCTGCTTTGAAAGGCTGCTGTTTACAGAAGATGTCAGGCAGCACATGGCATCGATCGTGTCTCTCACAGAGATCTTGAACAAGTACAGAGAGTTGGCATTAAATGTCACGTTCAAAGTTTTTTTTTTCCTTAGCTATTGTGTGGCCGCTTGTATTTACACATAAATGAATAAAGCATCTTGTAGATATTCTCTAAGGTAAGGTATCACCAAGATTTGGACCCATTTGAGAACTGAAAAAATGCAGTTGGCTCATTTACTTTAATGGAGCTGTACTTCGGCATAGCAGGGGACTTAAAACAACGCAGGGTCAGCAAAAAAGTTGAATCATAGATTCTCCATACTAAAGATACTGCATTTCACGCTGCTTCAGTGGAATTAAATGTTATGCACTTCCTGTCTCCTAAATGGACACAGCCTTGTTTGAAAGTGTAGGTAACGGCATGTGGAAGGATGAAAAGTTATACGATAATTTTACTTTACGTTAGCTTAGCTGTGTTCCCAGATCTCGCGCGTGTTTGTTTCAGGCACATCAACATGTCTCACACAAAGTTAATATTCTCCTGATTTGTCCCAAAAAAAGGAGAGATGTGGCTTGTGAAAAATGAGTTCAATATTTACTTCAGTGATTATGAGGCTAAGGGATCGGTCATAATCTGTGTTCACGTTCTCCTAAAGAGGTGAGGCTGTGATGAAACATATGTGATGCAAATACAGGAATTGACTGAGCTACACTGTCTCGCTTCTTAACCATCTGCATGCAACACGTAATCCAACACAATGCTACACAGGCCAATCACATACATGCAAGTGCACATTCCTGTTAGATTACTTTGTAACATGAAAGCTGCATTTCTACCGTTTCCCTCACAATGATGGAAGACACAATAGAAGCTGCTGTGATATTTTAAACAACCTAAATCTACCTAAACAACACGTCAATGCAGTCCCCTGCGCTGTCTTAAAGCAAGGAGGTTTTTGGTCCCCTACAGTCATGCCTCTATGAGGCTGTATTTTGGTGAGTGCTGCCTTTTACTAAATGCAGGGTCAGCATGCTAATTTGCTCTCAATTACAATGCTAACATGCTGTAGTGCTTACCGTGTTCACTATCTTAGTTTAATTTGTTCACATGCTTAAATTTGATAATAAGCAGTAAACAAAGTACAGCTGAGACTGATGGGAATGGTATTCATCTAAGCAAGGTATTGGTCACATTTACATTTTGACCCGGCAGTGGTGCTAGAGAGTAAGTTAAAGGATCACCAAAGTTATTACAATTAATTCTTGGGCAACGTGAATGTCTGTACCAAACTTCTTGGCAATCCATGCAATAGTAGCTGATAGACAGACTGTCACTGTGTCCCCAGAGGAATGCAGCTAGCATGGCATGGCGTTGAAAATCAGCACTCGTGTTGATACTTTTCAAATGATACACAGCATGCCATCTGCACAGGCCCTTTAAATGAGTATAAATGTATCACATCCCCAGTAAAGCACTCGGACAGTTTTGCACAGATCGCACAGCTACATGTAGTAACTACTCCTTCATTGATTGCCGTCTTGTTCTCTACTGTAACTGCCCAGCTGATAAGTGGATGTTTGGATTTTCTAGTGACTAGCATCCATCCAGTCGCCCGTCTGAGATGCTGCTGCTGCCGCTGCTGCAGAGAGACAGCTTTTCATCTCCGCAGCCTGTTCCATACTGAGAGAGAGGGAGAGAAATTAGAGATTACGGTCCTGCCTGCATCTCTCAATCTAGGTCACAGAGCATCAGGGGGCAACACGCCTGGCTCATTTAGCCTGTGAGTCACACTAGGCCAGGACTGCTGCTGGGGATCTCTCTCTCTCTCTCCCTCACCCACCCATCCTGACACCAACTGCCTTCTCTCTCTCTCTGTCACGCTGCCGTTATTCAATGCTTTACTTATTGACAACAATTCCATGAAAAGACTAAAACCAACGATGCATCAGGCCAACTATCAATACATTTCAACTTCACAACCTCGTCTGTCCATTCATTCCTGAAATGGTTCACAAATGTATTGATTTTTTTTTAGTGCATTTGTTTTGAGTATTTTCAGCCGTTACAGTAGCTGAATATACAGTTAGTGCGCTAGTGAGTATTTATGGAAGCTGGATGATATATATGGGATCAAGAGCTGAAACATCAATGAATCCATTCGACAAAATTAATCAGAAGCCAATTTGATAAATTTGTTGAGTCGTCAGATTCTTAGCACAAATAGCAAACTCTTCACATGCACTTTTTTACTGTTTTCTGACATTTTATAGTAAAAACAATTTAGACATTTAGACATACATTTAGAAAATAATTGCAGACTAATTGAGAATGGAAATAATTGTTAGTTCATTACAAAGGAACATGTCACCCAGTAAAGTAGCCCACTGTTGTGTATGTGGCGGCCTGACAGCCTGGATCAATACTGGTGCATATGACCTAAAGCGCTTTTATGAAAAAATATTTTTTAATTGTTGAAAGTTCAATTAAATGGAATTGTTTGAAATTAAATATTGCAAGTAAGCCTAAACATTTGAAACCATTCATTTATCAATCGTTATGTTTTTTGAGGATATTGATAAAAAAAGGGACAATATGAGCTGTTCTGTGTCTGTGGACATTTTATTGACACACAATTTTCTCAGTGTTTCTTCCTAGAACAGGTTTTATTTTTGTATCAGTAAAAGGTCTTCTTAATTTTTGGCATAGTCGCCCACCAGCCGCAGCTGGGAATTACTCTATATCAGGCTTTAGATACAATACTTGTTTGTAGGATCAGTTGGTTGCTGATATTTTCATGGGATTTGTTGACAATAAGAAAAATATATCACCAAATGCATAAATTAGGACTGATGGGCTGGAAAACACTGGCTGTGTGTGTGTCTGTGCACATGTGTCACTGCGCTTATGCAAGCAGTTATTCATGCATGTGTGTACACACAGCATTGACAGGAACAGGAAGGAAGCTGATTTACCCTGTCTATTTAAAAGCTCATTAACTGTTGGAAAGGAGCTGTACTCTGATCTCCAGCCAGTGCTGCAGGCCACAGACTTGGTTTTACACCACAAAAAGAAGGACTCTTCTGCCACCAATGTCACACAGAAACACAACAGGATTAAAAAAACAAAAAACATCTTATGTTTATATAACACCCTATGTGTCTAATTTCACCATGCACATGGACCCACACAGGCATAAACACCGAGGATGCACTGAAGCCTTGTTTACAAAAAAGACTGAATAATTTAGACTAGACTTGAGCGCACACCCGACACAGACACGCACTGTCGCCTGGCTAGCTGAAGCACCTCACTTTCAAGTCCATAGCAAACTGCAGGTGAGCTCTCAACCTCTTCTGGGTTTAAAGCTGGGATTCACTAAACCTTCTGGTAATTCAAATCAACCTTCCTCTGATCGAACTGTTCTCTTACTTCTGCAGCTGGAAGCTAAAATAAACAACGCAAAGAAATGACAGTGGTGGAGGGAGAGGATTAAGTAGTGGTCAGGTCACTGTGCTGTTCACTGAATTATTAAAAAATGCCAAGTTGAAGTAGCTGCAGTCAGACTGCATGTAGTGTGCGCTTCAGACTCTGCACAGCAGTGAGTCCACTGCCGTTTAATCCAGGTTTCTTCCTATCTTATTACATGTTACTGTACACGGACCAAACTTGTACTTGTTATTTGTCAGTTCAGGAGTAATGATTGTGTAATTGACAGTGCGTTAATATTTCAATAAACTTTCAGTCTGAGACACTGAGTTAATTAATCATCATCTATTTTGATAGCCTCTTAAATCCTTTTATCAAATGAAAATGTCAAACATTCTTTAATCCCAGCTTCTCCAATTTGAGGAGTTTCTGCTTTCTTCTGTTTAATATTTTTGTAAATTGAATATCGTCACCTCGTGCTCTAGGAACTTGTAAGGGCCATGTCAATTGTTATCACTCAAATAAATAACTGGCAGATTAATCAAGATAGAATTGTTTGTGGCTGCCTTAATCAAAATAGGACATCTTCATATTGCTTGTTTTTATCAACAGCCAAAAACTCAAATACATTCTGTTAATGAGAAAAATAAGTGAATCATCACATATGAGAAGCTGACACCACTGAATGTTTTGAGTTTTTCCTGACAAATGACTCAATTATCTGACTGACAAACAGCTTCCTTCTGTCAATGTATTTATCTCACTCTTCTCAGTGCTGGCCTTTTATCATTAGTGTGGTTTTACATCTCCCTCTTGCAGCACCACATGGACCTGGTTGCTATGGACATGTCCCATGTGGTACCCTGACGCTCCGCCCCCAACACCCCCCACCCCGCCCGCTTACACACACACACACACACACACAGACACACACACACAGACACACACACACACACACACACACACACACACACACACACACACACACACACACACACACACACACACACACACACACACACACACACACACACACACACACACACACACTTTTACTTTGTGAATTCTCCATGAAGCCTCAACAGATTAGAAAGGCCATATGTTGGAGCCGCATGCCCACTGACACAATGGAGCGTTCTACTAAGCTGTTAAAACCATTACAGGGGAAACATGAGGTTTCTGCTACCCCATCATAACATGTCGACAAGATGTACCGTTCCAAATTCTGCTCCAAATCTTGAGAAGACGTAGCAGTTTCTTGCTTGAATTTGGAGCAAAAATACAACCTGTTCACAATAAGGTGTCCGGGCACTCTTGAAAGTACGTGACCATATTGTATTTCCCTGACATCTCGTGATAAACCTGTATGAGTGTTAAAGAAGTTCACCCACAACTGATATTAATATAAAAAAAATTTCATACTGGACTTATTTCCTTGGAATTATTCTCTGGAGCAATTTTCTGAAACTAGTTTTGTATACTACATGACTGTATTACAAACATCTTGTTGGGTTATAATGCCTGTCTGTAAAAAAAATCTTTCCATTCATTATTTATAAATGCCTTTTCCCCACCTATAGCTCCTGTTGCGGTATATTCTCAGTGTTTTTGTGGAGGAGGTATCGCCTCTTTAAATTCCTTTTTTTGCCTTGTGTGCTGTGTTTGAGGTTGTTTTTTTCTTGTCCTTTTAGAGCGGTTGGGCTGGAACCGTGCCTCCATTGTGGGCCTGCAACGCACATTGAGACATTGTGTGTGAAAGTGGGCTGTGCAAATAAACTTGACTTGACTTGACTGGTGAATCTGCTCACTGGATCATCTTCAGTGACAGCGTCAAATAAAAAATAAAATGTATCGCTTGGCCTGCTCCACGATGTTTCATACCAGTGTGTAAATCCAACAGGAGAATATTCTCTTGTAGGTGTTATGTTACCCAGCTTTGCCACTAAGTGTTGGAGTGTGTGTAAAGTGTAGTGTGTCAGGTGTGTCTGCCTCGCCCTCCTCTTTCATTCTGTCTTCTGTGCACAGAGAGCAGAAAATTTCAAGGTGGAAGGGAAACACCGTCTGAGTCACTTCCTCTTTTCGGTTAACTCGCTGCACTTTGCTGTTGTGCTTTGTAACCCCTCTTATTACTTCTACTGGTAATAACAGGGGCGCACGCGCGTGTAGTCGCTCCCTGTTGGAGTTGAGTTTAACAAGTGCGTGGAGTGAAACATGAATCACTCTGTTACCTGAGTTGGCCACACCCTGCCTGTTACTCCAGAGGGAGAGAAAGTGTGTGTGTGTGTGTGTGTGTGTGTGTGTGTGTGTGTGTGTGTGTGTGTGTGTGTGTGTGTGTGTGTGTGTGTGTGTGTGTGTGTGTGTGTGTGTGTGTGTGTGTGTGTGTGTGTGTGTGTGTGTGTGTGTGTGTGTGTGTGTGTGTGTGTGTGTGTGTGTGTGTGTGTGTGTGTGTGTGTGTGTGTGTGTGTGTGTGTGTGGGCTCTAGGGTTTAAAGCACTCACCAATGCCTGCATTACCAGTTTTATTGCTTGAGTCAATATGTGTTCATGTATATCTCCTTAGAAAAGATTATGCATGGTGAAGGAATAAATAGTTTAAACAGGTACCAAGACAACACAATACCGTTTAGCATCTATCCATAAGTGCTAAAAGCAGTAAAGTACAGGGTATTTTACATAATGTCAGTTCAAATAAATCATGACAAAAGTTATATCAGGACACCTAGAGTATTTCCATATAGAGTAGGTCTTGACCAAACTCTGATTTATTTATGATGAACAGAGACCCAACAATTCCCCCTTGAGCAAACAGCAAGTTGTAACAGCAGCATCAGAAAACAGTGACTTAGAAACAGTGGTGATGAAAACCTTTTTGTGGGAGGAATGTGTGACAGGCCCTAGGCTGTATGGTGAGAGGGCAACTACCTTGGCCGGTTTGGGGGGGGGTGGAAACCAAGAGATGCATAGCAACCACAATAAAAACATTAACAACCATGAGGATAACAGAATAATTGTGGCAGTGGAAATACTAGCATGATATGAATAGTAACAATAATAGCAGTAATAATAATAATAATAATAATATTGATGATAATAATGGAAATATGAGTAATTATAGCAGTAGTAGCAGGAGACGTCAAACAGGATCAAGGCAGCACGTTCTCATTCAGAGCAATAGCTCAACTCTCTGTCTCCCTGTATGACAGGAAAACCCCTCCGTAGGTAGACCAGTCTGCCTCTGGTAGATGGGTAAGGA
The DNA here is from genome assembly GCF_963691815.1 of Echiichthys vipera. NCBI lineage: Eukaryota > Metazoa > Chordata > Actinopteri > Perciformes > Trachinidae > Echiichthys > Echiichthys vipera. The sequence goes on along the minus strand of NC_139825.1, from coordinate 32,420,736 downwards.
ATGACCATATTTGGTTAGCTCTTATCTTATATGCCCAGCATGAGTTTAGTCTAGTAGTAATATACATAATGAATATAATAGACAATAAAAGCCGGGCCACACCGCACACGTCAGCAGCGTGTGTGCGTTGCAGAACCTGTTGCTTTCTATTTGGCGCGCTTGTGAACAGGTTGGTGCAGCCACACTGCCTGCTTGAGCAGCGTGGAAACTAACGTTTCGATGTGTATATGTGACATACAATATGCAGACCATTGAAACAGCTGTCTGTGGAACAAGTTCATTCAGTTGGCTGTCAAGGATATTTTAATTTATTATAAGGTTATTGACATAGAAACACAATGGTATTGGTTTATGTCATACTGGCACAGTTTTTTAGACATTTAACCGTCTTGACCTTAGCACAGATAAAAGGAAATTTTGGAGGCAGTGGAGCACTTTTTGTGACTCTTTCTAGTGAGTCCAAAGATACCAAAGAATATGTCAGGTAATGCAATGATGCAACCATTACACTGCATATAGTCTTGGGTTTGAAAGTTTCACTCAACTTAGACATTATAGCTGGAAGGAAAGTTTGTCAAAAGATGATTTTTACAATAAAGCTGCCTAAAGGGAAATAAGAGTAAAATATGGCTGCTTAGTGGGTGATTAAAAATGTAATAAGTTTTGAATTTTGTCTACGCTGTCATCCTGAGCATCAATCACACAGTAACCTGAATGTTCTTTTTGAAAAACTTGCAGTCCTTGAACTCTGAACTGTCTGCTCCTCCCCTGAGATTTTTGGATCATTGACAAGCAGACAGCAAGTACCCACATGCATAGAGACACACCTGCCCTGCCACATATGCATACGATTAGATATGATCCTACCTTTAAATGTCAAACCACTTTTCACTCTGACTATATATATATATATTCTACAAAGTGTGAGTACAGTTTGTGACAATGTTAGACTCTCTCTTATTTTCCTAACAAGAAAACTGCATTTGTTTTTGCCAACTCAGCAAGAAAACTCTGTCAGAAGACAAATATGAAATACTGTCTGGAACATACATGTGTGTCCTGTAGCTGTGGTCAGACTGTGTGTGTGTGTGTGTGTGTGTGTGTGTGTGTGTGTGTGTGTGTGTGTGTGTGTGTGTGTGTGTGTGTGTGTGTGTGTGTGTGTGTGTGTGTGTGTGTGTGTGTGTGTGTGTGTGTGTGTGCATGTGCGTGTGTGTGTGTGTGTGTCTGTGTGTGTGTGTGTGTGGACACAGTGAGTGGGTGATCTTTGGCTGAAGGGGATGCATTGGCCTGATAAGTAAGTGAGGCAGCTGGGAGGTTTCAGTGGGTTGTTTGTTCTATGGATAAAAATGTACTGGCTCTTGAGGCTCTGGGAAGGTTGATTTGGCAATAAACAACCCCCCCACCCCACCCCATGACAATAACACACTTGAACTCATATCAACAAATGCAGAGATGGCATGGTACTAAACAAAGGGGGTCCCATTTGTCATTCTTGGTTCTGGACTTTAATATGTTCTCGTCACATAACTAAAGTCTTGATTTTAACTGGCTAATTACATTTGAAGATCTGACTTGGAACTGTAAAGTGGTGTTGCCTGGTGGTTTATCTTCAAATCTGGCTGGAGTTGCCTGTTTTCTGTGAGATATCAGCTAGAAATACCTGTTTGATCATTTTTGGCGAACGGGTGGGACATGTTCAAACTGTTATCCTGAGAAAGCAACTGAGTGAGATGCGATGAGGGAGAAAGAGAGAGAGAGAGAGAGAGAGAGAGAGAGAGAGAGAGGGAAAAAGCAGGGAAAGAGAATAGGAGGTTGGTATCTAATTGCTATTCAGATGGAGTGCCCGTGGGGTAGAAGGAGAAAGCAGTCTCGCTGCGATTCAAATAATCCCAGGCTAGCGAGTGCAAGAGTGTACGAGGAGGCACAGCTTTGATGTTTTCTCTCTTCACACTGTGGAAAAATAAAGCATACCCTCCGAGGTGAATAAGTCTTCTTCGCCAAATGCATTTGTCAAACCGAGACGAAAAGAGGATAGCTGTGGCAGCTCCGTGAAAAGCCCGACTGTTGTACTGGTCGCTGAAATGTTTTTTATTGTAGTGACCTCCACCGTCAGGACAGACGGGTCACTGTGGGGGAAAGTGGGTTAATGAGTGAGGCCCTCAACACCTCAGTGGAGCCACGCTTTGCCTCTCAAGCAGGTCTCTTTGACTGATTCTCATCTTTGGTTTGGTATACTCTCATATACATTTTTCTCATATTCAAGTTGTCAGTTTTGCCACATTTTCATTTCCTGACTGATATTATGCAGCTCTCTTCACTGTAGCTCACTTATTGGATGCAGCCCTTTAAAGAGTTTTAACTCTTCAGCTTCTACTGCTGGAGCCTGGATCTGATGATGCAATAATAAAAAAAAAACCTGAAAACAGATGCATTTCAAATCATCCAGATGGAAGAGTGATTACTTTGAGATTCATTTAATGCCATGCCAGCCCCTCCCCCACCACTGACTCCATATCTCTCTCTCTCTCTCTCTCTCTCTCTCTCTCTCTCTCTCTCTCTCTCTCTCTCTCTCTCTCTCTCTCTCTCTCTCTCTCTCTCTCTCTCTCTCTCTCTCTCTCTCCATGTGTGTCTTTCTGCAGAGAAACTGCCTGTTCACATGAGCTAAAAATAAATCATGTGATGAGCGAGGCCAACTGTACCGCTCATGCATTACTTATGGAAGTGTTTTTTTTTCTGTCCTTAAAGTAGATATTGTGTTGGAGTGGGCTCTTAGGCTATATCCTCCAAACATGAGCAGCGCTCTCATTTCTGTCCACTCTACTGTAGTGTGTCATCAGTGTAGTGGTTTATCTGAGTAGACGTGCAAGAACTGCGATAGTTGTAAAGATGTTAGATCGCATATATTGTACAATTAAATATTATCACTCAAATATTGTGCATGTTCAGATTTGGTTTCATCTCACATATAAAGTGGTTTAGAAAATCTGACTAAACTGTTGACAATGAAACTCTATTCTTGACCTTGGGGGTTGACCAGGAGTCTTCAATCAGGAATCTTTTATATATATTCCTTTTTATATATACATTTATACATCATGTTTTTATGTTCAGCATAAACTTGGAAGGCACAGTGAGTCCCTAAGCCTTGCTGTATCTGTGGATACTTCAGTAGCTACCATACATTAAATGTTTTTGTTTTTGTTTTTTTCATGAAAAGGTAAATTTATCTTTGCTAATAATATGTTGGATTCTTTTTTTTTCAATGTCAGTATATCCCTACCCTCCACCAACATGAACACTTACTGTACCTACATACATAGGCCTCCATGCATATCCAGCAAATCAAAGCAAAAACAAGAAAAACAATCCTACCAGTAATACTGATAATATTTTTCATAATAATAATAAAAATAATAAGACGAGACAATAAAGGGGAATAGAGAAGGGTTATCATAACATCATAGCATCATAACATTACATAAACTGGATTAATAATAATAAAATATGGTATTTTAATGTTTGGGAAAAACGTGGTAAACAATAATTTGTTGTAGAATGCAGAATTATCCTTTAATATGGTGGTATATTCTTATTGCTATTGCAACTGAAGTCAACTATAACTCCCAGCCCCAGGATTGCACTATACTGTATGCTGTGTGTGTGTGTGTGTGTGTGCATGCCCAAAAATCAGTCATCTAATCTAACTCTCCTCTGTTGTGTATTTGGGAAGAGTTGACATTGGCAAACATCTTCAACCTTTCATCACTGTGCGTCTCCGCAGTCAAATTTTGTAATCAGGGATTAACTGTCAGAGCTCCAGGAAAGTATACAAATAGTTACTGCTGGTCACAAAATCAGACTGGCCAACATCATACAGGGTGGAAACATCCCAGCGTTGTTACACAGACAGCAGCAGGCTTGTTTAATCTTAGTTTCTTATTCTTACACATACTTTGTTTGAGAGCAGCCGGAGCAGCCTTTGGTGGAGATACTGAATGAATCATCACTGCAGCTCAGCACTAGAAAAGTGACTGCAGGCTTTCCAGATGTTTTTTTGGTACGTGTTTGAAAGTTGAACAGTTTTGCCCACAGAAGACTTTGGCAGTCACTGTCTCGCTTCAGGGCCAGCGGAGAAGCTCAGCTGGCCCTGTGCTCTGTCTGGTGGTGGTGGAGGAAGATGCAGATGGGCTGTCGCGCGCTCGTCATTTCCCTCATGTCCCCCACCTCTCTCATCCTCCGTTTATCTGTCTGTCTGTTTGCTCTTGGTTTCTCTGAATCCTCGTGTCTCTCGCCCACACATCCATATGTTTCCAAATTTAGTCTTGTTTTGTTGTTGTTGAGGCTGGAACTGAGCCACAGCCATCCCTGGAGATTACTGCAACAACGTTGTAAATCCATCTGTGTTTCCATCTTGTCCTATACAAAGTTTTTTCTTTTGTTTTTGTGGTCAGTAGTTTTTTTTTTTATAGTTATATACATTTAGATGCATCATATGGCTATGTAAGAGCTGAGAGGCAGGACGTAGCACGTAAGGACAATACTTTGCTGGCAGATGAGTTAGTTATTGAGGTTGGGTTATCCTCTAATACATGCAGAGGTCTCAGACTCCTTTAATAAAAGGAGATGTAATTTGCCCCCTGAGCATAATAATCCTTCACCTAAAAAAGAGCGACCCTCATGGGCTGCCACAAATCCCATCTGAGAGAACCACTCCCTGGCAGGTGGTAGGGTGATCGTTTTCTGTTCTGTGACTTAACAGTATGCTTTCTCTCCAGCTGGGATGTCTGGACCCAGTCCGACTGTGCTACAAGGAGGGCTTGATTTCACAAAGTTTTCTCCTCTCTGTTGCTCTATCGCCATTGTTGTGTTTGAAATGTGCTGCTAGATCACATCCAGACACACCAGAGAATGTAGTTCAGTCTAGAAGTGTTCAGTGTATCAAACTATGAAAATTATGCCCTTACTGAGTCAGTTTTTATTCTTAAAATGACACTTTTTAAAATCCAGAATATAGAAATATCTGTTATGTAAAGATGTTAGTGCTGCTGGCAATGTGAGTGAAATGATGTATATTCTAATCTTATTCAATATAAGTTGATTGCACTTCGCCTAATTGTGCCCAGTTGGTATGGGAAGTCACTCTTCTCTCTGATCTTTTACAGGTGACATTACACAAAAGGGCTATGAGAAGAAAAGGACCAAACTCCTGGCTCCTTACATCATCCATACTCCAGGTAAAAGAAATCACCTCTTTTGCTTTTTTTTTTTTTACCTATCTCTCTTTCATTTTCTCCTCCGGTTATACACAAAGGAAAATACCATGCCATGTCTGTACTATGATTTTTAGTGTCTTATTTCCATCAGTTATTTCATCCACTGATTTGGTATTTGTAAAGTCTGTTTGGCTGGAGTTCGTCATACGTATGCTGTATTTATAAAATATATATCTAATATTTATTTGAATTTTTATTTGTATAATATTTATTTGTATTTCATTTCATTACAGAATGATTGCAGGAAATGTAATTAATCTGTAGTTTGCAGTACATGTTATGTAAATACTGATGACGCTCACTGCTGCCTCCTAGTGTTACCATCTCTCTGCCCATCTCTCCTCATCCCACTGATGGTGGAGTGATGATGATGAATTATTAGCTCCATCTCCACGTGAAGAATCGGATGGTTTGATGACCAAGTAGCCGGAGGAATTTACTAAAAAATCTAACTGATGAAAATCAAATGTTTCCTGTTGTTCATCAAGTTACTGAATGTGACCGTGTCCTTGTGATAGGATTTCATCTGCTATTTTCTATTGGGATTGGCACGAATCACCCTCATCTGTGACCTAATGTAGCCGTTGTGTTTACTGTGTGCAGGCCTTTTATACGTGATATTAATATGATATTATTATTATAAGATATATAGCGTACAGCAATAGTAGAAATCACATTTACTGACATTTTCAAAGATTCCCAGTCCGGAACTAGTTTTTCACCACATGAATGCGTCACAAATGTCCTCTCTAGCAATGTTGACTATAACCAAACTGAAACATAATGTGCCCCATGATTGGGATTTGCACGGAAATTTCAGGGGTTCAGGGATTTTTGACCCGTGTAACACATTTCTTCCAAGTTTCATGAAAAGAAAAGTTTCACGAAAACCGTTACAGGAGTTGTTCTGCCATCCTGCTGATAAACAGACAAACCAATAGACCTCATTGGGACCAGAGGTGATAATGATAATAATAATAATAAATAAACAAAATAAACACAAGAGAAGGAAAGGCTGAAAGAAAAATACAAAATAACCAGCCAAATAAAGTTAGTCTAATTCCATAATAATGAAATCAAGGCATTTAATTGTGCAATGAATTACACATATAATGTTTGGTAATCAAGATAAAAAAGTCCCATATCAGATATCCTGTTAAAGTTAAGTACATGATTGTTCTCCAGAAAATCAAAAGTTCTCACTTTTAGCGACTCAGAAATAGTAAAGCTGTCTTTTTTTCTTCTTCTGTGGACTTCGGCTTTCCATCGATTTCAAAGAGGCAAAAGTTAAATTGGAGATCGATCGCTTTCAGGCAGCGACAGAAACAAGCAAATAAGCAAGATTCTTATGTGTTAATAATACAGTTAATGAATTATGTTTCTTTGACAGTGGAACCGCCCCGTCAGAATGCCGTGCAGTATCCTGCTCCCAGTTCCTCCTCCAGCCACGCCCCTCCCCCGTCCAGCTCGTCCCGTTACCGAGAACGTCGCTCCCGCAGAACGCATCGCAGTGGAGGAACCAGGGATGACCGCTACAGATCAGGTCAGAACTCCAGCATCAAAAAAACTACACTGGGGCGGTCGGTGGCTGAGTGGTTAGAGCAGTCTCCCCATGTAAAGAAGCTGAATGACCTTGAGGTAGCGGCACCCCCGCTCTCTCTCACCCCATTTCCTGTCTGTCCTATCTAATAAAAAGGCTTGAAAACTGCCAAAAAATAATCTTTAAAAAACAACATTCAGCTTCACCTTTTCCCCAAATGTAAAACACCTCTGATGCACTGGAGACATAATATTTTTCTCGGATAACTGTGCACCGTTGAAGCCCACATCGGCTTCACTTGTTGAGCCAGCCTGTTTTTAAGCTCAGACACTGGGCTGCTTCAAAGGGACCAATTAAAGCAGAGAGAGAGTGTGTGTGTGTGTGTGTGTGTGTGTGTGTGTGTGTGTGTGTGTGTGTGTGTGTGTGTGTGTGTGTGTGTGTGTGTGTGTGTGTGTGTGTGTGTGTGTGTGTGTGTGTGTGTGTGTGTGTGTGTGTGTGTGTGTGTGTGTGTGTGTGTGTGTGTGTGTGTGTGTGTGTGTGTGTGTGTGTGTGTGTGTGTGTTAGAGAGAGAGACAGACAGACGGCAGTGAAGCCCTGCAGCTGCGAAGCACCACAGTGAGGACCCCCAGTCTGTGAAAACAGAATGATTCCTCTGCTTGACTATGTGTGAGGAGGTTTTGAGGAGAACAGAGGGGATACTGATCTGGAGGGGAGAACCTGATGTTGACGAAAACAAAACGAAAACAGATCAGTAGAGTTGTTGAAAGAGCACAGGGCACGTGAGGAGGATGTTAGAGTGTCTGTTAGCCAAGATTCAGACGGTAAAAGCATCCTCCCTCCAGGCCGGTCCATACCCTTCTGTTTCTTTCCTTTCTTCCTGCTCGTCTTTTCAAAATTCTTGCCTCCCTCACGCTCCAGTATGCTAAATATCAAGCTGACAAATCTAAAGTCTGTTTGGCTGGAGTTCGTCATAGAAAATCTGTACCAGTAAGAGAATGCATTTTATCTGATTGAAGGATTCAGATGGAGATTGGGGAGGAGGATTCGACACAGAGAGGATTAGAGTAAAAATAGATTTCAAATTGAGATTGGTGCAATGTATCAAGACTGGACTGAGGGAAAGTAGTGCAGCATTGTCTTGGGCTATAAGTGTGCAGCGTAGAAGTAAAGTTTTGTAGGACTGACGGGTTGAAAGAGACGGCCTGCAGGAGAAGAAAATAATTTTTTGCCGTATAATGAGCCGTCCATTTGACTCTGTTCAGTGTTCTACAATTCCTATGCATTAAAAGTGCCATTTCATCTAGGCTGTCATCGGTGAAGTGTCTGAAGTGAACGGAAATCCGCTGAGAAAACACTCATACATAGGGGCTGATGTATTTAAGAGTACACATGGATTTGGATGAAGTCAGAGCTAATACTGAAACAATCAATAGTTTACTCTGTACTGAGCAGTAAATTGAGATTTCACACACATATGATTAATCATAATTTTTGTGGTTCACCTACAAGTGTAGTAAATGGACTGAATTAATGCAGCTCGACCTTCTGGACGACCTTCTTGAAAGGCCAGGACATCAACACAAGTCCGTAAGAGTTGTCTTCTGGAAACTATACTGTTTTTACACAATTTCATCCAGAAGTTCAGTCAGCACAAACAGACAAGCTATGCCATCCCAAGAGCTACGCTGCTGGCGCAAGTTTTAAGAGACCCAGCCTAAACAAATAATAAGAAACCACAAATCGCTGCAGTAATGAGAAACCGAAGAAGTTAAGGCCTTTATCTTTTTATGGCCTGCAGAGAAAGTGCAGAACAACCTTAATCTAAATATCTCTCCTCTCCTCAGGCTTCCTCCAGTTATTAAACAACCTTCAAAACTGCGTTCACCAAAATACAATATCGACAGGTTTGAGGCTGCTGCCTCTACAGTTACACATGTATGTTAATGATTCCACTTATTAAATGTGTAAACCCAAGAGGTAGGTATGAAAGATAATACCCGACTGTGCCTACGTCTCAGTGTTAATTGGAGTTGGTGTAAAACACATCGCTAGCCTCCCATAAACCCCACGGTGCTTATCGCCACGGAGACAGCCCTCATTCTCCCAGATATGTGTAAGCAGTTCTCCTGATGCTCCTGTGTGAGGGTGGACAATGGTGCGTTAGGAAGAGGATTTAGTCCCGAGAAATCTGTTCAGCAGAATGCCAGTTATGTAATTATGGTCCCCACTGCTGCTGTGTGATGAGCTGTGCTTGATGGAAATGGTTTCCCCTGAGTTAATAGATGTGATTTGTCATTTGGCTTTTGTTGCACATGTTTAGTTACGTAGTCTGAATGTGTGGCTGTTCATGTGGTCCCTTTTTAATTTGCCTGTGGGTGTCATCAAGTGAAAGTGTCTCTGCATTTATTACTGCGTGTAGGAAAATGTGTGGGCTAAAACGCAGCTTCGCACTCTCCTCCCGTTGTGGTTTCCTGATATTTTAATTAGCTGTGTCTTCATCAACAAAGCCTCACCGAAACAGACCTGAAATTATGCTGTCAAAAATGACTGGAAAGGAATGAAGCTGGTTACCACCGCATCTTGTGTTAATTGTGTATGAGCTGAGAGCAGAGTAACCAGTGATTTTTCCTTCTCGGATTATTTAATTCTGATATTATTGTGATAAAAAATAAACAATTTTGTTTAGCAGATATGTGCTATTATTTTTTTCACAACCTGTTAAATGAGATTTTTATTTATTTTTGTTTGTTTTTTATTATTTTTATTTCTTGTTATTTTTATTTCTGGAGGGTAGCTTACATTGATAAGAATTCAGGATAGGCATATATAAGCAGTATGCTTCTGCCTGTGCCTTTTCAATCATTACTTAACACTTCTGTATGCTGACTGAATAAAAACACTGCTACAAAATACTAGTAGATGAATCTGATCAGATTTTTTTCTACTTTACATAATAATTGTACAATAGTTCACATCATCACTGCATTAACTTTTTTTCGGGACATTCTTTGTTTGTAGGATTCTTTACCTGCCTTTAGACTTGAGGAACCAGGATCTAAACTTGGTTCCTCGGCCGTGGTTTCTTTCCTTGGCTTATTTTGAAGCAGAACAAATGAGCGTTGGGTTATCCGATCCCCTTGGTTGGGACCCCACTGATCTAGAGGAGAAAATAACACAGTTCAAGCAGCAGTTAGCGAAATTATTATTAAAGAACAGAATATGGCTATGTGTTGTGGGCAGAGTGGCTCTTCATTAGTTAGTCTTAAAAGCTGTTTTCATTGATTCCTTCGTTGTTTCTTTGCTTTGAATCAGATCCAAACTTGCCATTCTTAACTCAGAGTGTATTATGTCTATGCAGATATTCACACTGAGGCAGTACAAGCTGCCCTGGCTAAACATAAGGAGGAGAAGATGGCATTGCCCATGCCTACCAAACGACGTTCCACATATGTCCAGTCTCCAATCGAAACCCGCACACCACCAGGTAGGACAGGAAGAAGCACAGTCGTAAATAATAATTTACCTTTTAATTAGGATGATATAATACTTTGTGCTCTCTCTTGCTCTCAGACTCCTCGTCAGGTTCTGAAGACGAGATGTCTGCGCGCAGGCAGTCATCTGTGGTCGCTCCTCCGCCCATGGTCAATCCCAGTCTGCAGAGTCCAGACTCTTGGATCAACCGCACCGTCCAGGGCTCCTCCACCTCCTCTTCTGCCTCCTCCACCATGTCCCACGGAGAGGCCAAGCCGCAGCCTCAGAGCCAGCCTAAGCCTCAGCCTCAGCTCCAGTATAAGCCACAGTACCAACCACTGTATCAGCCTCACTACCAACCCCAGTACCAGCCTCAGTCCTCAGCCCACACTGCAGCTGTGACGGACATGCTGGCTCACAGTCGCATTGGTAGGACGCTAAAATATTCATGAACACCACTACTTTTATTGGTATTAGTTGATAACAAATGCAACGGTTGTTCACTGAAAGGATTTAGATCCAAAAGAACAATATCATTACATGTTTTAAATGGATTTAGATTTTCCCCTTTTTCATACTTACTTTATTTCAGAGTAGATACTGCTTTCTATTGCGCTCAATTACATAATATTCAGTGCCTTGTATTGTAATTAGAAAACATGTTGAAAGTTAAGAATGGCTTCAATCAGACTGTCCTCCCTCTCTTCACCTGCAGCCCCCTCAGACAACAGCGCCCCCCCTCCAGATGTGACAGCCGTAGCCCCTCCGACCAGAGGCCCACGGGTCGACCTGCCCTCCAACAATGCCGCGGTCAGAGGAATGAGCCGTGGTCAGAGCCGCTCAAGCATGATGGAGACTGCGGACGGTAAAGGCTACACCGTATTACGTTTTTATTTGTTTGTGTGTGTTTGCGGGAGCCGGTGTCTGACCCCACACACAGATCTCTTCTCTCTTCGAAATAAGTGTTGTCTTCCAGCAATGACGTATCATTAATCAGACTTTACTCCTTTCTTTTTCTTCTTCTTGATCTTTCTCTGCCTTGTCACATGTGTATTTGACTGGCTGATAGGAAGAGGTAATATCCAGAGTAAGGAAACTCCTTAATGTATAATGTCCATAGCCTTCTGTGTTTGCTGTTGTACCCTTTCTCTCCCTATTGTTATTAGTGTAGTTAAGTAATAATTAAAAAATAATAGCCACAAAAACAACATCCACGCACAGAATGAATCCTCACGTGTGATCCCAGACCAAAAAATAACAACCTTTACCCCAAGTGGTCACTGTGTTTTCCTTGTGTTGTTGCCACCCACGTATGCTGCTTCTCATTCCCAAAAGGTATGAAAATAAGTAATTATAAATTAAATCTGAACTAAAGAATAGAGTCTCTTGTGGATGAGGAGCAGCAGACTTTGAGATGGTAAGAAGTTCACACATGTAGCATTTTGTCACTGGATGTTCAAGCCACTTTGTGTGTGTTTGTGGTTTTCCTGCCGCTGCACCTCTGTACCTTCATCCAACTTGTAGGAGTTCCTGTGAACAGCAGAGTGTCCACTAAGATCCAGCAGCTGCTCAACACTCTCAAGAGGCCCAAGAGGCCGCCGCTCAGCGAGTTCTTCACTGACGACGCAGAGGAAATTGTAGAAGGTACGAGGCTTCATGAAACACTCGACCACCGTATTCCCAATAAGCCCCTTAGCGAAATGCTCTCTGGTAAGCAGTAATGGAGTGTAACGTTATATGTCTAGGGCTTTATTATGAAAGGTGAGAATGGAAGTAGTGAAGTTGTAATGTGCTGCTGTAGTGTAATGTGGAGGGCAAAATAGTTTGCCATCTTGATTTTGACTACGAATGCTCTGTGTTATTGCTGTGTAACCTTCATAAGTACCGGCACAATTAAAGCTTCCATAACGATATCACAGTAATCGGTTACATACCTAAAAGTGTTCTGTTGTCTCTCTCACAGTGCCCCAGCCAGACCCCAACGTACCCAAGCCGGAGGGCCGTCAGATCATGCCGGTGAAAGGGGAGCCTTTGGGAGTGGTCAGTAACTGGCCCCCAGCCCTGCAGGCAGCGTTGGCCCGTTGGGGTGCCACTCAGGGGAAGAGCCCCGCCCTCACTGCTCTTGACATCACAGGCAAACCGCTCTATACACTGACTTATGGTGAGACACAAGACTGTTAATATACAAATGTACTCTGCTGCATTGAGAGCTGGTTCTAATGAGTTCCTGTTAAAAGTTCAAGAGTTCATTTAGATAATAGAGCGAGAGAAGACTTATAACCTGCCCTCCTTACTAACCTCCTCCTCCCCACTCCACCTTCTGTCTGTTAGGGAAGTTGTGGAGTCGCAGCGTGAAACTGGCGTATACCCTCCTGAACAAGCTGGGCACCAAGAACGAGCAAATCCTCAAACCTGGCGACAGGGTGAGAGACCTGACGCACAACAATACACACAACAATACACACAACAAAACGTATGACAAAGGAGGTGTCATGTTAACCAATTAAAGGTCCCATATCATGCTCATTATCAGGTTTATACTTGTATGTTGTGTTTCTATTAGAACATGTTTACACGTTTTAAAGTTCACAAAAAAATTGTTTTTCTCATGCTGTCATGAATATATTTACATTTTTGTCGTAGTGCCTGTCTCTTTAAGGCGGGCAAAAAATCCATAATAATGTTTCATGATATTGTAATTCAAGTGTTCTGATAGAAAACTAGACTTCTTCACTTCGTCTTGGTTCTGTTTTCAGCCTTAAGGAAATCTAGCCAGTAACAGGAGGCTTTAGCCAAATTGCAGCTTTAAGCCCCCATCCTGAAAAATTATTGGTCAGTGTCAACAGGTCTGTCACATCAGTGCTCTCTTCATACTGCACTGTCATTGCAGCTAGTGAACAACTGTAACAGCTCTGTAGCGGCACTTTCTACCTATACAGTATATAGTACATAAGTCCTGACAGCCCGTTTAAAGACACAGTTTCTGAATACAGGTTGTGTGCTTTTCTCTGTGGATTGAGCTTTTTGATACTTTTGCAGTATTTATAGAGCACCTCGACCTGCTTTATAATAAAAAACATGTTTTACAATATGGGACCTTTAATTTAGCGCAGAGGAATACAGTGTTTTGCAGTATTTGCAACAACAAGGTGCTGAATGTAAAGTGTAATGTTTTGGCAGGTGGCACTGGTGTACCCCAACAGTGACCCTGGTATGTTCTGGGTGGCCTTCTACGGCTGCCTCCTGGCTGAAGTTATACCTGTACCTATTGAAGTACCACTGTCTCGCAAAGTAAGAAAACTATTCAACATTTTGAGTATAAATATTGAAATATATATATATATATATATTTCTGTTTAATTATGAATATGTGTGTGGTGTTTTTAGGATGCAGGCATCAGTCAGGTGGGGTTTCTGCTCGGTAGCTGTGGTGTTGGTCTCGCTCTGACCAGTGAAATCTGTCTGAAGGGTTTACCCAAAACACCCACTGGGGAAATACTGCAGTTTAAAGGTCAATAAGCTTTTTCTGAGATTATTAAACTTCATTAAATAATTGGAAATGTATCTTGTTTAAAAAATATACTCTTTTATGAACTGTTGCTGTAGAAAATATAATCTCAGGCCATCATCAGACTGTTTGGGAAGCATTGTATTCTGTTTTAATGAAGACGCTCCTGGTGCCTTTCTCTGATAGGCTGGCCTCGAATGAAGTGGGTAGTAACAGACTCAAAATACCTGACCAAGCCTTCCAAGGATTGGCAGCCGCACATCCCCACTGCTAACACTGACCCTGCATATATAGAGGTAACAGAGCTGCTGACTGGTGTGTCAACTGATTGCATGAACCAGTCGATGCTTTTAAGGAGACTAATATTGCATAACTGACTCTAGTCAACCTGCATCCTGATAAAAAATAATATGAAAGGTAAAGCGTGTTCATAAAGTAGTCATCTTTCCCTCGTTTTTCCTCTATGTGTAGTACAAGGCCAGCAAAGACGGCACAGTGGTGGGCGTGGCTGTGTCTAAAGTAGCCATGCTGACCCACTGCCAAGCACTGACGCAGGCCTGCAACTACTGTGAGGGTAAGTGCTGACGCGGCTTGTCATCATTACCGATCTTCTGAAGGTTGATATCATCAACACAGTTGTTATGAATCTGAAGTTACTTCTGTCTTTCTTTTCACTTTAAGGGGAAACTCTTGTGAATGTCCTTGACTTTAAAAAGGATATGGGCCTGTGGCACGGAGTTCTCACGGTAAATGTCATTAAAGAACAAAAATTTGTTTGGGCCATGATGTGAAAAAAAAGCAGTGTATTGTATTAACCGCTAAATTGTTTGTTTCCAGGCTGTGATGAACAGGATTCACACCATCAGTGTTCCCTATGCAGTAATGAAGGCTTGTCCTCTCTCCTGGGTACAGAGGGTCCACATCCACAAAGGTAACACTGGTCTTTCAGCTTGAGTAATGCCGTATAACAGTAAAAATGAAATAAATGTTTAACATGACATGACATGCCACTCTTATTTTCCTGCAGCTCGTATAGCTTTGGTGAAGTGTCGTGACCTACACTGGGCCATGATGGCTCATCGGGAACAGAGAGACACCAGTCTGGCTTCGTTACGTATGCTGATTGTTGCTGATGGTGCTAATCCCTGTGAGTACTTGTGACCCACCAGCCTTTTTAAATCAATTTTTTTTCAAACGACACACATTAAATGTAATATGTTGAATCCCCTATCTGTGGTCGTCAAGGGTCCGTGTCATCCTGTGACGCCTTCCTGAACGTGTTTCAGTCCCACGGGCTGAAACCTGAGGTCATATGTCCCTGTGCCACCTCCCCTGAGGCTATGACAGTAGCTATACGCAGGTATGTAAGCACTGACCCATATTTATTTTTTGTATTGGATTGTTTTAGCATTATATAAGAGAAAAAAGACAAACAAAAAAGAATATAGAAACACCTTCCTTATTGTAAGTCTCTAGTCCCACCTAAAGGCATTACATGCTCAAGGCTGATTTTCATTTTTACCGGTCTAGCAGGGTGGATGAAGACGTAGTGTGTTGTGGTGGGTGGTGGGCAGATGGCTAACCGTAAGAACAGATGGGATGGACAGAGATGCTCATGTTCGATCGAACTCTCTCCTCTGTGCAGAGCGGGAGTGCCGGGCACACCCCTCCCTGCCCGTGCCATTCTTTCCATGGGCGGCCTGAGCCATGGCGTCATCAGGGTCAACACAGAGGACAAGAACTCCGCTCTTACCGTACAAGATGTGGGACACGTCATGCCTGGAGGTGAGGATTAAAGGAAAGGATATGTGACTCAAAAGGAAAGCATGAAAAACAAATGACAGATAGGTGCTTTTGGAAAGAGCTACGGTATGTCAGACATTTAAGCCAAATAAGAAAATATGAATGTTATGGAAAAGATTTATTTTGAAATTTGGTTCTGGTTGGTTCTTACACAGGAGTGTCGAATCTTGAATGTTGGATCTTTCCACAAGCACCTGGACACACAGACAGGAAAATGCTCTCATCTGCATTAACACAAGAAGATGAGATAACTTAACACTAAATGTTCCTACCAATGATATGGGACCTTTAACCATTATTTAACCTTATTTCCATGATGGTGATGATTTTTTTTACAAGTCTGTGTTGACACTTTTATATAATTGTTGTAATACCTAAATATAATACAGAAGACAACAGGAATCACTTTCCATATATCCGAAGTTACACGGAAAATATATGCTGCTCCTGAATACTTTTGAGTCAGCAATATCGGAAGAAAACCAATTTAGGATCTTTAGCTTCTAGGAAAAAGCAATATGTCAACGTAAAGTTTATCATCTAGAGGGGAAAAGTCATGTGGTCCAAAACCAAACTGTGCTAAAGTGTGCAATGTAATTCAGTCTATTTTTAAAAGCTGTAGTTGTCTGAATGTTGTCTTTGTGCTTCTCCAGCTCTGATGTGCATTGTTAAGCCAGACGGGCCTCCTCAGTTGTGTAAAACAGACGAGATAGGTGAGATAATAATCAACTCCCGCGCTGGAGGCAACATGTACTACGGCCTGCCTGGAGTGACCAAAAACACCTTTGAGGTATAAAGTAGGATTATTCCCACAACCTGACTGTGCTGATACAATCAATTACTTAGTTTCTTTCTGTCCTTTGCGTGTGGTTGTGTTCAGGTGATACCAGTGAACGCTAACGGAGTTCCCATTGGGGAGATTCCATTTGTGCGGTCAGGACTCCTGGGGTTCGTTGGCCCAGTAAGTAAGACCGTTTCATTACAGTACACCATCTGTGGTAACTTGAGCCATCCTTGAGACCATCCGTCTCTCTCTTGTCTTTGAATGAGTCTGTTTCTTTCATTATAATGACCCCGCTGTGTACCCCCCCTCCCCCGGCTGCGTGCAGGGCAGTCTGATCTTTGTGGTGGGGAAGATCGAGGGTCTGCTGATGGTGAGCGGGCGGAGACACAACGCTGACGACTTGGTGGCCACTGCTCTTGCCGTGGAACCGGTCAAGACTGTGTACCGTGGGAGGTGAGAAAATTATTCTTTACAACACAAAGTGTGTGTAGAAAGATGGTGAGCACCTCCGTTGGTCAAGTGTGAATCCTTATGTATCACTACTGACATCTGGTGGTACAAAAGAAACACAGCAGCCCCAAAACTGATCTTGACTGGACGTAATAAATAATAAAAACATTTGTTTGTGTGTTTGTCAGGATTGCTGTGTTTTCAGTCACAGTGTTTTATGATGAGAGGGTAGCTATTGTGGCGGAGCAGAGGCCAGACGCCAGCGAAGAGGACAGCTTCCAGTGGATGAGCCGAGTGCTCCAGGTAGATTAACTCATCATCTTCTTGCAAATGCTTTTATTGTAACCATTTTTGGTGTATAAACGTGAAAATAAGACAGTATCAAAACACTCAATCCACAGAGAAATGCACACAGCCAGTATTCAGAAACTGTGTCTTTAAATGAGCCGGCAGGACTTCTGTACAGTTGTGATGTCACAACAACCAATCAGAGCAGACTGGGCTTTTTTGGGGGGCGGGTCTTAAAGAGACAGGTGCTTAAACAGCGTTTCAAACAGAGAGTGACTACAGGTGTATTCGGACAGACAGCTGCTCCTATTCAAATAGTGTGTTTTATGAACATTAAAGCATATAAACATGTTTTAGTAGAAATACCAAATACAAGTATGAACCTGAAATGAGCATAATATGAGAACTTTAAAAACAGATTTGTGTAATTGTTTATTTTGTAAGAAACTTTACTGTTGTTGTTTCCTCTGCAGGCTATCGATAGCATCCACCAGGTGGGCCTCTACTGTCTGGCTTTGGTCCCGGCTAACACCTTACCTAAAACACCCCTGGGTGGCATCCACATCTCTGACACCAAGCAGTTCTTCTTAGATGGCAACCTGCACCCCTGCAACATCCTAATGTGTCCCCATACGTGTGTCACCAACTTGCCCAAGCCCCGCCAAAAGCAGCCAGGTAGGCATCTCTTATCTGTCCCTCAAAGATTAGAGAAATTGTTGACTGTTATGCATGTGAGAGTCAGTCAGGGTTAAGAAGCGTCTCTGGTCAGTAATGTTGCATAATGCACGCATAACACTTTCTGAATTTAGAAAGCAATGTTTCTGCCACATTGGTTCCTAGCTGTGACAGCAAATGTCACGCAATCCACATACTTGAACACTCTGGATTAGTTTTGTGACATATGTGTTTCCTAAATAGTAATGCAGTTTAGGATGTCTATTTCCAGTTAAGTAAGAATTAAAATCATGGTGGATTTTTACAGGATTTCAACAGGTTTTCCGTTGTCTAAATGGTGCTTTATTTCAGAATGTGCTGTTTTTTTACGAGCATTTCTCTTTATCTGTTCTCCTTTCCTTCTGTCTTTGTCTGTCTGTCTCGCCCTGTCCTGCCTACCCCGTCCCTTCCTCTGTCTCTCTCACACTCTGGCTCTCTTGTAGTTGGCGTAGGTCCTGCGTCTGTGATGGTGGGCAACCTGGTGGCAGGGAAGAGGATTGCCCAGGCTGCAGGCAGAGACCTTGGCATGATCGAAGACCAGGATCTTGTCCGGAAGGTAACATGACCATGAACATTGTAGCTCTCACTTTCAATCAGCCACTAACTCTGCATCTGAGAACTTTTTAACCACTTTTCCAATGACAAATGAGCCACAAGCATGTCGTTCAGAATCAACAGGACACACATGACCAGTACCAATGCTCACATTGTTTTATAATGGTGAATATTTTGGTTTGAAGGCTTCCCGCTGCCAGTGTAACAATGGTCAAGGCTCAGCCACAGCTCAGTTTTATAGATGTAAGAAACAAACTGGACTCTTCTCTTTTTTCTGCTCTCATCTCTCTTTGGATGTAGCTCTGTATGTGGCCCACTGTGATGGTAAGAAAGTCTGCCTTCTGGTACCCCCCCCCCCCCCCCCCCCCCCAACCCCCCACGCCTTGTCATGCTCTAATGTATATCATATTGTAGTTTAATTTTGTGAGCTTATGTTCAAATGTAACACAAGCAAAAATTTGCATGTTTTTTCATGTTTTATCTGTTGAAAGATATGCACCTTCTTTTACTTTCCCTTGTTTTTACTGCACCTCTTGAGTTATTGTTCATTATTTTAAGAGCTGGATTGGCTCAAGAGTATGTGGTGTAAATTGTTTGCACGTTGGCCAGAGATAATTAATGCCTGGAAGCTGTGTACTGAGGTATGCAGTCTCTGAGCACCACCTTATTTTGTTTTATTAAGGAGTAATAAAGCGATCTATAAAGGAACTCCTCCCCTGTATAAGCCTTCCATAGTTGTCTTTGTAGTAATGTATACATATTATTTATTCACACCCTCAAATAGACAGTACAAACATATATATATATATATATTTTTTTTTTTTAATTTCAGCATCAGTATTTGACAGAGGCTCTACAGTGGAGGGCACAGACAGACGCAGACCACGTCCTCTTTGTTCTTCTTAATGCTAAGGTAACAAACTGATCTGTCCAAACGCTGAGAAATACAGTATGCATACTTTGACTGTAATGCGCAAGATTAATGATATTGCTACATTAATTACTCCTTGTGTTTTTGGTGACCTTCTGTCTCTTCCTCTTTGCATTATTTCCGCTCTTCAGGGTGTAACAGTGAGCACGGCGACCTGTGTCCAGCTTCACAAGCGAGCGGAGAAGATAGCCGCAGCGCTCACTGAGAAAGGCAGCATCAACACTGGAGAGAACGTAGTTCTGCTTTACCCACCTGGTTGGTTCTGCCTCTGGCTTCTTGTCGGTGTTGACATTTTATTCACACTGTGATTTATTCACACTGAGCTTTCTCACTATTTTTTTTAACTACTCCATCTTTCTCTCAGGCATTGATTTGATAGCTGCCTTTTACGGCTGTCTCTACGCTGGATGTGTGCCTGTAAATGTCAGACCTCCACACCCTCAGAACCTTGCAGCCACGCTGCCTACTGTCCGAATGATTATTGATGTAAGTTGGTTTGTCTTATTGCATGCAAATGACTTGGTGTGTACATACATGTTTGTTCTTTCATTACCTCTGCCAATGAGGTTATGTTTTTGGCTTGGGTTGTCTGTTTTTTGTGTTAGGTTGTCAGTCTGTCTGTCAGCAGGGTAATGAAGACACTACTCTCCTAATGTGCCCAGAACTTGGTAGCATGAGCCAAGAAAAAAAACATTACATTTTGGAGCGGATGTAAATCATATTTCATGGCTCACCTGATCCCTTTTCTTTAATCTTCGTTGTCACACAAATACTGGAAACAGCTATTGTTTAAATGCTCAGAGCAATAAAATATAAAGACATTTCTTTGTAGTATCCATGTTGTTTCCACATTACAACTTAAAGCTTATTGCCGGATCCCACATCAATTGACTTTTCTCTTTTTTCAATTGACAGTCACATGTCAGTTCACGTCCTGGGCACTGCCGAGATACCCTTGATCAAGGCACGGGTATTTCAGGCTGTTTGTGTGTAATACAATAACAGTGAAGTAACAGTGAAACAGGGACATTAATAAAGTATCTCCTCGTTTTCTTAAAGGTTGACAATTTAAGCAGCTGCTCCTATTCAAATGATCATGCTTGTGTTTTGTTACCAGGTCAGTAAAGCTGCATGCATTCTTACCACTCAAAGTCTCATGAGGACTCTGCGCTCCAAAGAGGCTGCTGCTTCTGTAAACATTAAAACGTGGCCAACAATCATTGACACAGGTAAGATACCAAATTATGGGTGTTTTGTCCAACATTTTGCCTCATGGAGTCAACTGGAATTCATTCATCATTTATTCAATGATTTACACCTGCTCTTCCGCCTGTGACATGTCAGATGTCTTCTGTGAAAAGGTCATATTCTCATACTCTGGCAAAACTACACCATATGTGAATACCTCTTATCATGAGGTCATTTATCAGTAAAGTTGTAATACTCCAAAGGTAATACTCCAAGTGCCTGGTGCATGTCATTATTGCGCAATATAATTTAATATTTACTTTGTTCTCTGTAAAACAGGCATTGTTCTTTTTTTGCAGATGACCTTCCTCGCCGCCGGCCTCCGCAGATCTATAAGCCACCCACGGCAGAGATGATCGCCTATCTGGACTTCAGTGTGTCCACTACAGGCATGCTCACCGGGGTCAAGGTGAGACTCATGAGCTTCACATTAAAACACTGCACTGTTGCTATGATCCCAGTCCAATACCCACATGCTATCACATATACCGCTGCTGATCTTCTTCTGATGTCTTTTTCCTTCATTCACTGGGGCTCACACCTTAAAAGTGGTTATAACTGATATTCTTATTGTAACAATGTAAAACTTGGTGAGGTGACAACAACAAACCTTCAGTGATATATCACCCGCTCTACAGAGGTTTATAGTGAGTTACAAGTCGTCCTTTTTGCTGTCCGGCCCACAACTGTACTGTTTTGGTTCACTGTCACGGCTCTCATAGCATTCACAGCATCCATAGTGTATCCAGGACCACATTTTGCCATGATTACGCACACACACACACACACACACACACACACACACACACACACACACACACAACCACACACAACCATACACACACACACATATACACACAGACGCACCAGCGTCACTATCGTGGCTGGTAAACAGAGTGAATATTAGACTTACATTCATCCTGGGGCCAGACAGGCTGCCATAGAGAAAACAAATGAAATGCTGATGTTGCGTAACTGCTGGATGTCTAAAATGTTTAACAATTTAAAACATTAGCAGAGAAAGTTGATCTTATTTTCAGACTGGAAAAGGCCCATTGAGAGTGATGATGAGACTCGTTCCATCATAGAAAAGATACAAAGGCTCCAAAGTCGAAGCAGGCAAGAGTGCTTGACAGAACACTCCTGTGGCGGGTTTCACAAAAACAGACTTTGACCTTTGGCTTAATTTACTGCTAGTTAGACTTTAGATAGATGTCTAAATTCATTTTAATAACATAGTTAGTCAGGCTTAAAATAGTCTAAAATATCTACACTAATCTAGCCGTAAGACTGGTCTAACACTAAAGACAAGTCTAAACTATCTTTGTGATAAGCAACAGTGTTAATGTGACATTTTCCTTTGAGTGGGTCTTCTTGTTTGTTGCAGGTCTCTCATGCAGCGGTCAGTGCAATTTGTCGCTCTATAAAGCTGCAGTGTGAATTGTACTCCTCTCGCCAAATAGCCATCTGCCTGGATCCTTACTGTGGTCTGGGCTTCGTCCTGTGGTGCCTCGCAAGGTTCAGTAAAGCTACAATACACGTATGCTATGTACTGGAGGCTCCTCTGTCGTATTGTTCCTCCTCCATTCATCGACCTTTTTCCTCCCTTGTGTCTTGTCTTATAGTGTTTACTCAGGTCACCAGTCCGTTTTGATCCCTCCCTTCGAGTTGGAGAGCTGCTTGTCTCTGTGGCTGAGCACGCTCAGTCAGTACCGCATCAGAGACACCTTCTGCTCCTATTCCGTCATGGAGCTCTGCACTAAAGGACTGGGTACTCAGACTGAGTTACTCAAGGTAAGGACAACATATATACATAGAGAGTCATGAATTGACGAACGTAGTATTTCTGAAGGACTCAGTCATTTTGCGTGTGTGTGTTTCAGGCTCGTGGTGTGAACCTGTCGTGTGTGCGGAGCTGCGTGGTGATAGCAGAGGAACGCCCACGACTCACCCTCTCACACTCCTTCTCCAAGCTGTTTAAGGACATCGGGCTGTCGTCCAGAGCTGTCAGCACAGCTTTTGGTTCCAGGGTTAACCTAGCCATCTGCCTGCAGGTACACAGACCAACTTAACCTGACTTCATATAGAAGTACACTTTCAGTTATACCTAGGTAAGAGCCAGATGGGCCTGTTCTTTGTGTGTTACAGGGCACCACTGGTCCTGATCCCTGTACAGTTTATGTAGACATGAAGTCCCTTCGCCATGACAGGTAAGACAGGTTGAAAGGAAAATTTTAAAGGGGTCTTAAGTGTCATAAACTTAGCTTTCTAAATTTAAAGTTCATTACCCCAAGTGAAGGAGTTCAAGTACCTTGTGATCTTGTTCACGAGTGAGGGGATGATGAAGTGTGAGTTTGGCCAGAGAATCGGAGCAACGAGGGGGGTGTTGCAGTTGCTCTACCGCACTGTTGTGACAAAAAGAGAGCTGAGCCGGAAGGCAACGCTCTCGATCTACCGGTCAAGCTTCGTTCCTACCCTCACCTATGGTCATGAAAGCTGGGTCATGACCGAAAGAACAAGGCCGAAATGGGTTTTCTCAGAAGGGTGGCTGGAGTCTCCCTTGGAGATAGGGTGAGAAGTTCAGCCATCCGTGAGGAACTCGGAGTAGAGCCGCTGCTCCTTTGGGTTGAAAGGAGTCAGTTGAGGTGGTTTGGGCATGTAGTAAGGATGCCCCCTGAGCGCCTCCCTAGGGAGGTGTTCCAGGCACATCCAGCTGGGAGGAGGCCTTGGGGAAGACCCAGCTGCCCCTGCCACCCGACCCAGGATAAGCGGTTGAAGATGAATGAATGAACGAAATGTCTTACATCTGTCTTATTGTATACAGTTTATAGTTTAGGTCTTAGCTGATGTTTCAGAGATCAAATGTGGATTGTATGTATACAAATGATTGATTGTATACATCTGCTTATGTATGGGAATTTTTCAGAGTGAGGCTGGTAGAGAGGGGAGCACCTCAAAGTCTTTCTCTGATGGAGTCTGGCAAGGTGAGATGCTACATATGTATACCTTGTGGTGCATGTTGACAATGTACAAAACTGTACCCTTTTTCAACCAGAATAAGCACATACTGTATATGCAGGCTTTTAAAATGCTGGAAACTTTGCTAAAAATAGGCGATAGTCTCTGTTCCCATTGCCAGTAGACGATAATGCCTTTTTTAAAAGGGTTTCATGTCTCCACTGATTGCTGCTCAGTCATAGCGTCACTTTTTCATGTACAGATACTACCAGGTGTTCGGGTGATAATTGTGAATCCGGAGACCAGAGGTCCACTTGGTGATTCTCATCTAGGAGAGGTGAGATGTATAAGCTGTACAACATGACAGTATTTTGAAAAAGCCTTCTTCCGTCTGAAACCAAGCTGTGACCCGGTGCGTGCTTCTCTATCTTAGATCTGGGTGAACAGCCCTCACAATGCCAGTGGCTACTACACCATCTACGGAGAGGAGAGTCTTCAGGCCAACCATTTCAACACCAAGCTCAGCTTTGGAGACCCGCAGACCTTATGGGCCAGGACAGGATACTTGGGTTTTGTGAAGAGGACTGAGCTGCTGGAGGCAAACGGGGGTTAGTACAGTAAATCCTAGCAGAGCTAAAGTCTAGATTTAAAACAAAATAGATCGGACTGATGAGTTTATCATCAGATATATTGTAGATCATGAACTTTTTACTGCTCCCCCCACCCCTCCTTCAAACAGGAGTCTGAATTGGACTATTTTATTATTACTGTTTCAAAAAAATTGTGATATATCTTGTTTTTACTGTCATGTAAAAGAGGAAGCACACTCCTAGTTGCTTACACATTTTCTTTTACATTGTCTGAATACTTTTCTGGGTTCATTATGTTGCCTGTATTTCTGTGCTCAGATCGGCACGATGCTCTCTTCGTGGTTGGCTCACTGGATGAGACTTTGGAGCTAAGAGGGCTGCGCTACCACCCAATTGACATTGAAACCTCAGTGTCTCGAGCTCACCGCAGTATAGCTGAGAGGTGAGAATGATCCTTATATACATACTTTCTTGACACACACTTTTGTTCCAAGGAAACTACATGTTGACCAGTGGAGATATGCTAATCCGATACTCAGTAGCTGTGTTCCAAATCGTTCCCTCATTCACTCACTCACTATTCCCTATATAGTGTTTATTAATTAGTGCACTATATAGGTACCAAACAATATTTCGGACACTACATAAGAATTTTCTAACAAATCGTTGCATCAGCAGATGTGCCAGATATATGTGGGACGGTAGTGGGTGCATCCAGCTGCAATCCCATTTTCCAGTCTGTTTATAATACAAACCTGCTCTCAGGAGGACAGTCAAAGGTTATATTGATGTTGCATGTTCATTGTAATGTTAAATCCCAAATAAATTTCGATGGTATTAAAGTGTGGATTTGTTAACAATGGTTGTGTGTCCCGATTAGAAGCTGTAATAGCCCACAGCTAATTTATTTCACGAGTGGGTAACAGTAGTAAGCTTGTGAGTAACGGTTGTTCGTAACTGTAGTTATCTCTGAGATACCTGGCTACCGTTAGCACCACTTCTGCTTTCTTTCTTCTTCTCCCCCGTAGTCATTGATTGTATAAAAAATGGACGTAGCATACTTGTCGTGGTCCCTTCTCTCAACTTGATCCAATCGTACTCGCCTATGGGAGTCGCCATCTTGTCAGACTTTGATTCCGCCTCATTTCCTCTTACCAAAAAAGGGCATTGTTGTGACGTTAGGGGGAGGGAGATACGGCCATCTGGCTGACGTATACCTCCGAGGAGAGGTTAAAAAAAAAAAAGTACCCCCTTTAGTGTTGTCATGGAGATATGACCTAAACATACAGACTACAATGTTTTTTTTGACCAGGCCTTAGATAGGTTTAATTATGCTGTGAAAACGGCCTGTTAACATGGGGGTCAATGAGAAATGGTTCTATTATAAAACCTGTCCCTAGTGGATACTCTTTGAACTGCAATTTTTGGCACTTCCTCATTGGATCAACCAGGAAATTGCTGTGGTTGGGGCTTGATTGTGGTATACAGAGTAAAATATAGTTTACATCGTATGTACACTCAAATTACTTGTGCATTCTGGGTATTTCAAAGTGGACTTTATGGTGAATGAAATTAACCTTGGAGAATTTAAACACCACTACAGGATTGTGTACACCCTATATCAGGGCTTCCCAATCCTGCTCCTGGAGGGCCACTGTCCTGCATCTTTTAGGTTTCTCCCTGCTCTAACACACTTGAGTCTAACGATTTTCAAACCTGTGACACACTTCAGCTGCTTGATAACGGGCACATCATTAGATTCAGGTGTGTTGGAGCAGAGAGAAGCCTAAAACGTGCAGGGTTGGGCAGCCCTGCACTATATATTGCACTACTTCTATGATAGGGAATGATTCTGAACACAGCTAGTGTGAGGTAGATACTGGCCAAAATCACAATATAATCCGACCCATACTGCTAATCCGTACTAGAAAACTGTGAAAACAATGTTCAGAGCCATGAAAGGAACTGCCAGCTGCCAGGTTGCAGTTGCTGTGTGCGATGTTTTATAATGGGTTTTTTTCCTGGCCTTGTCTTACCTTTTCCTTCCTCATTCCTCACAGTGCTGTGTTTACGTGGACCAACCTTCTGGTGGTGGTGTCAGAGCTGTGTGGTTCAGAGCAGGATGCACTGGACTTGGTGCCTCTGATAACCAACGTGGTCCTGGAGGAGCACCACCTCATCGTGGGTGTGGTGGTTATCGTGGACCCCGGGGTTATACCCATCAACTCCAGGGGAGAGAAGCAACGCATGCACCTTCGTGACTCTTTCCTCGCTGATCAGCTGGATCCCATTTATGTTGCTTACAACATGTGAGGGGTTCGTGGTGGTCCGGGCTCATTTAGCCATCTTCCACAGTTTAGATGCTTCTGCCCCATCACTTCTGCCCCAGCACTCGACTACGACTTTGGCAGAGGGTGAGAAGGAAAAGCATTGCCACCCAGCGCTGTGTGACACCAGCATATCTTGGCCACTGCATGTCTGTGATTGGACCTACCATGTTTGGAGTTCTTCACTGTGTTTTATAGATAGAATTTTGCAATTGGGACAGAAGCAACATGTACTGCATATGGAAAAGAGGAAAAAAGACCCCTGTTGCACTTTTTTTAGGGAAAGGGTGAGCGAACACATACAACAGGATCACTTTTGAAATTAATTATAAATTAACGTCTTTGTGAAAAAAACATTGTCTTGTTCTGAACCGACCACAAACCTCTTAAACACTTTCCCTTCTGTGTCTACACAGATTCCAAGAGCTACTAAGTAGATCAATAACTTGAAATATTTTTTACATGCAGCTTTCAAACAAACACATGCACTGAGCCCTTGCCATTTCTCACTAACATGGATGAATAAAAGAGGGCAGATGAAAGCAAACCATTAAACACGTAGCCAGTATGTCCCATGATAATAAAGCCAAATGCATCTTCACAACTTTCCTGCCCTAATATATTTCCTGCCTTATAAAACTTCAGCCATACATTCCTATCTTAATTTTTAATGAATATGTTATTAATGGCTGTTTAATCTCCTTTGGTTTTGACTAAAACTGGTAATCCTGACAGATATCCAAAGGTCTCAAAATAAGAGGAAATAGGCCATATTCTGTACTGTACCTATAAAGGCCTGTTGTATTTTAGATACTGTACGTTACTGTATAGATATTTTTAATTGTATAAATGTATAAATGGTTGACTGGTGTTTCTCGGTTGATGGTTTATGGATAGATAACCCATCTGAGATGATAGATGATAACTGTAGCAGAGAGGATTGTAAATAAGATTTAACAGTTTTGACAGTACTTTTGAAATGGAATATAAGTTGTATAATGGAGGGTAAACATAAGAAGCATTGTTAGTCAGGATAGATATAACATTGCACTTTCTCAAAAAATATCTATTTTATTATAACAATGAGGCATTATAACTAACGGTTCAGGAATATATATTATTCTAGGGATTCTTGCTTGAGGAGCTTTGAGAGTTTACCGGAGGGCTATCACTGTTAATGCCAGGGAACTTTCCTGTTGGCCATTGAAAAAAAGAAAGAAAGAAGAAGAACTGTCCGTTTTCAGGCTACCGAATATTTTGTAAAATGTAAAGAATTAGGCCCACAACTGTTCATCTAGTATCCATTGCCATTATACTTTGTATTGCTAAACAGTCATACCCCTCTCGGTTTTGTATTGCGTAATAGAGCGAGTGTTTGAGAATATGGCCCTTTCCTTCTCCTCGTCACAGTCAAAATGTATTCGAACTGTGTTTTGTCTTTGTGCAACTTTGTAAAGAATTACTTTGAATTCCAACAGAATTGTTGTTGGCACTTAAAGTCCGTAGTCAATAGAGGCAAGTCATCATGTATCTGGATTATTTTCTGCATTCTTTCACTGGATTTAAAAGCACTTGTGAATTCAATTGCAAAGCTGAGCCACATCTGAACCATCTTTGGTTGGCAAGTGAAGTGTATTAAAAAAAAGGTTAAAAAAACAATCATATATATTTGCATCAAGATGTATTTGGTTTCCTGTAATCTTGTGCGTCCCTTGTGCTCCTTGCCATAATTTATAGATTCTTTGTACTGGATTATACTGTATTTCAGTGATGAACACTTAATGTCAACATGTAAATAGTTTTTCTGTTATTTTTGGACTTTTGCAATTGTCCCATTATGACATTCAATCATGCCAAACACAATATTAGAAAGATGTTTAATCATTTAAACGTAAATGGGAATATGACCCATTGAATTACTGCACTTTGCACTGGTGGTACTTACAGTAGGTGTCTACTGTGTGGACTAACTATCCCCATTTCATGTTATATTAAATGTGTTGCTAATTTTAGAAAATATAATACTTGACTTTTGCTTTTGCCCAGTTTTAGAAAAAAGACTTATAGCACTTCAGATTTAGCTTTAACATTGCATCCTTCATTTGCAGCAGAATGTTTGCATGACTCAGCCGAGCACACAAAGAAATCAGCTTGAGGCACATTTCATCTCGAGGCACACGTAGAAGATACATATATGTATGAAATTGTATATTCAGGGAACAAAACTAATAACACAGGGATGGACCAGGTGGTCCCTTGGTGCAATCTGTGAATAATACCCACAAAATGTAGACGTTTGTCAAGACAAATCTCCTTGTAATGAAGGCAGACCTAATGAGCAAAAAGAGGGGTTCGTGACGAACGACGTCCATCTACCATCTACCTGCTTCGCTGGGAAGTCTTCAAGGGCTTCGTTTGGTTTCCAGCTCTTTTTCTCCGTCAGAGTTCTTACACACTATGCAATCCCGAAGACAGTGCAATTTAATTTAAAATCTTGCACAGTCTGGTGAAATAAACATGATGCTTAAACATTTTGTAACAACTATGAACAGAGGACTGATTAAATTTAACCAGTAGTGTACTTAAGACTGTATTAATCTCTCTTGAGTTGATCTATCAATATTTTGTGTTTACACTCTTGGTATGATGTATATTAATTATTTGGTGAATTTTAAACTGCTCCATGAGGTTGTGATCCACTGGTGAATCTTTAATGTTAGAGAGGTGTTTTAAGTTGTATAGTTATGAAATCAAGGTGGTGCACCTCTTCCCATTGTTCTCACTTATTTTCTATTTTGGTTTGTTGTACTTTGTTTTATACTTTATGTAAAAGTAATACAGAATAAACAAAAGCATTTAATCATTTCAGCGGTCCTGATATTGAAGAGTTCAGCAGTAACAGTAACATTTAGGTTGACTTAAAAGCATAGTCTATTTGGATTATCACTCAACTTGAATCCTTATAGTGAATGCATGTCTGAAAATGTGTCGTAATGGACAGGAAAATGACCCCCCCCCCCCCCAAAAAACAAAAAAAACTCC
The DNA here is from genome assembly GCF_963691815.1 of Echiichthys vipera. Lineage (NCBI taxonomy): Eukaryota > Metazoa > Chordata > Actinopteri > Perciformes > Trachinidae > Echiichthys > Echiichthys vipera. Next base: position 32,391,254 of record NC_139825.1, on the reverse strand, counting down.
AGTGGACGGCTTGCTTAAAAGCCCAACTGTCTGTGAAATATCTCCCTTTGAAGTAAAACAGGGAAGCCTTACTTTTATCACTGGCCAGACTGCAATTTGATATATTACATATTAAGCTGGAGAGCCTATAACATTTGCTATCAGTCACTCATACCTCAGCTCCCTGTCTGTTTCTTCCCTTCACAAAGATTAGTTGCAATATTTATATATTTGCAGTAGTACAAACTGGATTTCTGTGGTGACCATAACTGGTAGTGACATTCACGCAAAAAAAAAGGTTGTATTACAGTTTTTCTCTTGCCTGATATCAGTCAGAGTTGTCAACTCAGGCAATTGGTTCTCCATTGTATTCACGCAAACACAAACACACACACACACACACAAATGTAACTATGTAAACAATTCTGAAAGCTTGAATCAACAACTCTCCAGACTGCTAAACTGACTTTTCACTCAAATACAAAATCTAAGTCAATCAGACCTGAACACTTAAATGTTGCCAGTTTTGCCATAGGTTGTTGGAAAGCAGCTGGTAGGGAATAAATAAATGTAATTAAATTTAAATATGAATGAATGATTGAGCAAATCAACTTGCATTATATTTATGTATCAACACACTTTGTTGCCAGTTTGTTCAAACGCTTTCACCAATCACAGAGCCCAGAGGAACTATTACGTAATGCGTCTCTGCCGTTTAGCACCGCCCATTTCCTTTGGGAAAAAAGTGGTCAGCTATTTTTTTTTTTTAGCTGACATCTTGGTATTTTTAGCTGTTAGCCACTGCTGCTAAGTAAACTTTTCAAGGTATTTCTTGTATCAAAGTATACTGAAGAATTTCACGAAGTCCACGCTGTGAGCAAGAGCAGTTACGCGGCACTTGAAAAGGTAAATTTTGGCCGGCTGATTGATAATTTAATGCCCATCTGTCTGGCTTTCTGCTCCGCTGTGAAGTAATGGCGGCGGTTGCTTCGTCAACTCCTCGCCGTTTTACGAAAAGGGAAGGTGTAGTTAGCTTAATGGCTCCCCGTATCGCTGACGTCTATTGACGCGGTAACTTGCGTGCCAGTGACAGTGTGTTACACATATTTGCCCATTGAGACAAAAAGCTCATCCATCCTGTGAACCAGAGTAACAAAACTCAACCCGCATGCAGCTCTAAAACGGTTGTTTTTAACGGTTTCAACCGGTTAACGTCCGTTTAACTGAACGTTAGCAGCCGTTGACTAGCAACGGTCGAACAGTAACGTAGCAGTAATGATCGAAAGGATAACTTTACATTTCGGCTGTTACACGTTTGTTTGGGATGAAGTCACCCGCGTAAAAACGTAAACATTTGCATTTAAATCATTAGGGTAAAAAAGTTAACAATATTGACTGTCGGGCCTAGCAATGTTCCGTAAATCCATGTTAACGTTATTGGCTAACACGATTGAAGCAAAGAGGAAGTCGTTTTTTTCAGTTTAGTTAAATTCACCTGTTTATCTTTAGAATAAACGGTTAGCCAACGTTAAATTAACAAACTGTGTGATTTTTATATCGATCGGATTTATTGCACATTGTTCGGGAAGAGTTGTTTATTTTATCAACAAATAGCGTTCACGGCGGAGTAACTTGCAGCATTTTACAGGCAGCGCCAATGACAGTTGTTACATTAGTGCGATTGTAAAACGTTAATATTTATTTATTTGTCCCCAGCTAATATGGAAGAAGTACAGCAGGGCAGCAATGGCACTGATTTACAGACTGCCACCACCATCACACCCGCTCAGTTCTCACAGATAGCCCAACAGGTAACTAATAGATCCCTTTCAAAAATATCATTAAAAAGCTCATAATGCTGCCATTCTATATTGACACTGTAGCCATTGCACTGCTAATACCAAAGGTCTAATTTGTTTATGAAATCCATGCTGAAAGTACACTTTAAGGTCTTTAAATTGGCTTATTAACACAGCTACATTTTCAGGTTTATAGATAAATGTGTAAGATGGATCCAGGAGGACAGTCATGTTGATCATGAACCAAGTCCACATAACTCTCATCTTGTCAGCCTACTGTATATCAGCATAGTAAAAGAAAGGCAATTGAAATCTAATCGTTTTTTAAAGGTGTTTTTTTTTGCATTTTTTCAAGCCTTTATTATATGGGACGGAGAGGAAATGGGGTGACTGCTCTAACCACTGTGCCAGCGGCCGCCCCAAAATCTAGTCTTAAAGATTGCATCGCAAACAAAAATCGAATAAAGTAATCTGCACGATGAAATTTGAAGTACTTTAGTTTTTATTTTAAGTCTTATCTGGCAATTTTGTAATATAGGGAGGCACTACTGAATCTGGGATTTAGTGTTACTAGTCAGTTTGATGGAGTCTTGCTCCTCTGTAGATGTCTTACTTCCACTTTCTATCTTGACAGTTAAAGCAGAAAACAGTTTGGTCCTTCAGGACATGACGTTCCTGTTTGAGTTTATTGCATCTGATAAGGCAGTGGTTCTCAATTTTATGGACGTTTAAGTATGCTTTAAAGTGTAAAATATCTTAAATGAATACATGCTTAAACATATTGCCATTATGTATTCACTTCACCCAAATTACACGTTTTCCATCGATTCCTTGTGCTTTATAGTCATGCAGATAGTTTTATAAGCTGTCCATCTAGATGGATAAAAAACCCAAACTGTGCGTGTCATCCCCCCTCTCTCTCTCTCTCTCTCTCTCTCTCTCTCTCTCTCTCTCTCTCTCTCTCTCTCTCTCTCTCTCTCTCTCTCACCACTTTCTTGTCAAGCAGCTTTTCTAAAAAAAAAAAAAAAAGGAAATAAAAGACCCCCCCCAAAAATGCATTAAAAAAAAACAATAGAAATTAGGCCTAATCCAGAGTAACCGGGGTAAATCTGAGGAATATAATCAAAATTCCCTTCACTTACATTGTATTACAATGGTGGCAGAAGCGTCAGTGGTAGATATCTCAATCCTCGGCACGTAAAACCAAAACCGTATCCATGGCTTGATGCCCCAAGAGTTACTTGGGAAAACATGTTTTGTGTAATTTGGGTGAAATGATGACCCTTTTTAAACTATTTTATATGAATGGTCTCTGCAAGCTTTTGAAATCACTTTTTTTGCACACATAAATTGCCAGCAATTACCATGATAAGTATGTTGTTGTTTCGTGAATTTAAATTGTTTTTGGTCTTTTTGTAGATGTCCCTGGGTGGTAATTCTGTGGCTGTTGTACAGCTGCCAGGGGGTCAGTTTCAGGTTCAAGGAGTGATCCAATCTGCACAGTCGTCAGTCATTCAGTCCCCTCAGATGCATACTGCACAGGTGGGATCACCTGGTTTTCTTGGCACTGTAATCATTCTTTCTAAATGATAGCCTATGTTTAATTAATCTCCTTAGTTTATTTTTACAAACCGTCAATATGCTATTTTATATGATTACTCATATGCACATTTTTAATCCACCTCCCTCATACCAAGGCCCTGGATTCAGATAGTGATGATTCCCAGGACTCATCAGACAGTGGTGCTACAGCCCATAAGACCAGAGAAATACTGGCAAGACGGCCTTCATACAGGTAAAAACCAAACAAAAACACAAGCATAGACACAACACAGACAGTCTTCTGAGGTGAATACTAACTCAAGTTACCCTCCTCCTCTCAACCCCTAGAAAAATCCTGAATGAACTTTCATCTGAGGAAGTGACACACACTGAGGGAAAGGATAACAGCCCGGTATCCACAGGTGTTGCAGTGCCCTCCACACAAATCTACCAGACCAGCACCGGCCAGTACAGTATGAATGTCTCCCTTCAATAATACATGCATGAAAAAGAGTTGGCCCCAAAGTTGGATCAGTTGGCCTCTGAAATTGAGAATTTGTTTTCAAATGTTATGAATTAGTAGGCTATTGAATTAATGAAAAAAACATGTTGGATTTTTGCAAAGGGAAATTTGGGGTAATTATGATGGTACACAATATTACTTATTGTATGCTTTCCTTTAGTATGCTTATCAAACCTTCAAGCTCATGGGAAAAATTACCAAAAATTCTGTATGATTTAAAAAAATATATATATTTTTTTGCATTACTCTGCAGTACCCAGATTATTAACCCAGCCAGCTGGAATGTGATTACTATGTGTGCTTTACCATAATCTGTTGCCATCTGTGATTAATTCAGTCACTATAGCTGCCAATGGTACAATCCAGCTGGCGACTTCGGGGTCTGAAGGCATTCAGGGGCTACAGACTGTCTCCATGGCCAACTCTGGTGGAGCCCAACCAGGCACGACTATCCTTCAGTATGCCCAGACACCTGACGGCCAGCAGATACTGGTGCCTAGCAACCAGGTTGTTGTACAAGGTGAGCAAAAAATGGCACATTATGAGAAAATTAATCTTAATTTCCAAGATTTCTAAGATGATTGGAATTTGATAATGTATTCACCTTTTATAAGGCGATTCCTATGGCTCATTTGACTGCTGGGAAGATGTCAAAATGTGTTAGATGTTCAGACAGACAATAGCACTTAGTTAAAGAATACGGTCGTTACAGTTATTTGAATTAGAGGGGGTGCTGCCACAGAAGACTTTGACAAAGGTAAAAAGTTGACACTAGCTCAGCTTCCTGCTGTGTAATTTATTTGTGCCTGTTATAAATTCCCTTAAGAGTATGCAAATACAGGTTAAAAAGGTGTTAATTAGTTGAATATAATCTGATTTAGGTGTTTGAATATTTAGTCAGGCATCTTTTAGTTAGCCCGTTATTTGGTCAGGCTGTATATCGGACAGCTATTTTTGGGTTGCTGGGGTCCTTACAGTGAGTGTGTTTACATGTGTTTACGCAACTAGCAGCGTTTTTCTTCATATAAAATAAGTGAAACGTCGACGGTGTCCCTCGTATTCTCTTACCGCAATATGCAAACAGGTGAAGAGTTCAATAGTGACTGATAAGCCTTTCTTCATATTTAAGCAGCTCACTTGTAGTTGACCTGAAGTCACTTACCCCACCAATGCAGCTCCTTGATCTCTTTGACACTATGGCTTTAGTTCAAGGTGCCTTTCTTCCAACAGAATTGTTTGATTAGAGTGTAATTAATATCTAGGTTCAGCGTTTTTAGAAGTCTGTCCCAAACGTTAAAATAGCTCATCCAATGGGCTACTATGATATGTGTGTTAATGGTTAACAGAATAACTGTAAATATCTCTTAAGTCTTAATACTGTGTGGCAAAGTGGTTATAACCCCTGCTGCCGTCTTTTGACTGTCATGTTTCCCCTCAGGTGCAGGAGGAGAGATGCAAACATACCAGATCCGCACAGCACCCACATCCAGCTCCCTTTCTCAGACTGTAGTTATGACGTCTCCTATGGGACTACCTCAGGGCAAGAGTGACGACCCAACAATGAAGAGGGAAATCAGGCTTGCAAAAAACAGGTAAGTCTTCCGTTTTTTTTCTGAGTTTTGAATAGAAAAATTAAAGTCAGAAAAATGTGAAATCACCTTCTTGATGAAAAAAGTCCAACCGTATTTGTCTATAATGAAACTATTAAGTATATTAAACGAACATAGATGGATACAGCAAAGGAGATTACTGTTTCGAGTGAAATTGAAGTTGAGATGTCACGATACCAAAAATTCAGTAGTCTGTGCCAATACCAGTGAAATTACATTCTTAACGATACCACAGTAAAGATCCCATTTACTAAAACATTAATTTTTTTTAGCAAATATTAAAATGGCATTTCTATAACAGAAATACAGAATATAGCATAACAGAACACAGTACAGCTGTTGGTCAAAGTGTAACAACTTAAAATTCATACATTCGACAGAAAGAACAGTTTGGCACGCACACATGCAGACCTAATTACTTACAGTAGATGCAGTTATTTTTACAGACATGGTGGTGGCAGATTGATAAGACCGGCTGAAATGTAAAGAGGCGTGCTAGCCGAGGCTGCATTACTACGAGCTACAGGCTAACGTTAAACCTACAGCACTTATGCTACATAAGATATGGCATTATTGCAACAGATGTGCTCAGGAGCCATCCCAAACATCATGTAACGTATATTTCAGTTTGACAGATAAAAAAAGAAAAAGTTAACTAATTAAAATCTCTGGATGCTGTTATATATATATATATTTATATATATATATATATTTATATATATATATTTATATATATATATATATTTATATATATATATATATAAATAAATCGAAAATCACTGTGGATTAGTAGCTGTATCGTAGCTGTCCTCATGAATGCCTCCAATGTTAAACGTTACGTTACCTATCTGATCTGTTTTTATAGTTTTCTTTTGAGGAAATGTGTCAGTTGCATGTTGAGCGTTGCTTGTTGTTACAGTTAACGCTAAAACGGAAGTATTGTCTCCCTTGGTCTGAAAACTGCAGTAGCATCGTTTGCATAGTAGCTTCAGTGGATTGATGATAACGCCACGGTTTATCAACTAGTCAGGGGATTGCTGTAGTTCACTTCCACATTGGGTTTGTTATGTCATGTGAGTTCCACTTCTCCGTGACCTCCTACATCTGAATGCAAGTCTGACGGGCACACTCTATACTGCCCCCATTAGTTCAGGAAGAGTCACTCCACCGAAACCTACGGTGCTTCGGGTGCCTCAAAAAAATTATTATATGAAAAATAAAAACATTTAGTTAGTTTTCTTATTTTAGAATCAAAGGGTATCACAAGTATCAGTTCTCGTGACATCCCTAAATTGAAGCTCCTCTCATTAATGTTTTATTAAAGGATGCATGTTCTGTTCTCTACTTGTTTTTATTTTATGTCGCAAAAGTGACAGTACTGTATATTCATTTCCTAATCTTTCAGACTAAGTGCACATTTTTGTCTCTATTTCAGAGAGGCAGCCCGTGAATGTAGACGGAAGAAAAAAGAATATGTTAAATGTCTGGAAAACCGCGTAGCTGTTCTTGAAAACCAAAACAAGACCCTGATTGAAGAACTCAAAACATTAAAGGACCTTTATTGTGTTAAATCAGGATAACCTGTTAGAATAGAGGTAGAGGACATAAAGTTGGAGTGGACCAGCTCAGCCATTTGGACATGAGCAGGGATTCTGGGAACACTTTATTTCAGGCTGAGATTTTTTTACTCTGTTTGATATAAAAGTGACTTGTGCAGTAAGATATACTCAAACAAAAAAAGAAATTGGCCATTTTTCCACCTGCTGTTTTTTAAGAGTTTGCTAATGCTATAACATTTATAGTTGTGTACATTTTTCATACTGGGAGGATTGAAATTGTGAGCTTTAACTTTAAGTCTCAGTTTTTAAATGTATCGCTTTTCTTTTTGTCTGCTGTTGGAGTCTTTTATTTTTTAAATCCTCTAACAGCATCTGTATAATTACCACACAGACATAATTCCTGTTTATATTGTGAACCAGCAATTCTCCTCATTTCCCTATAAGGAGATGTTACAATTGTCATTCCTTATTTTTGTGCAATGGAATATAAAGGGTAACAGAAATGACGACATTGAGTGTGTTTTGTTTCTTGGCAGTTACTTAGACAATCAGGGAAAAAAAGCACACCGTCCAGGTAATATTTATTATGTACATCTTGGGAGGGTGGGGAAAAAGAACAAACAGTGTATGAAATGTTGCCGATTCTGTAAGTAAATAAATATATTTTCACTCAGTAGATGCAGTGTGGCTAATGTGTTTCTTGTTCAATGGAAATTGAAATCTATAAAAATGACTGCTTTTGGTAAAATTAAACCTGCAGACTCACTTAAGACCCAGTGTTTTCAAATTAATGTTACAGACGGACCACTTAAAATGTTGGTAATTAAGGTGCATAGAGACAAACTTTAAAATTATAAGAATATATTTAGCAGCGCTGTGACTAATGACTGCATTTAGAGTGAAAATACTAGAAACCTTCTGAAGCCTGTAAGAGGCACATGAAAGCCCATTCCACCCTGCAGTCATTTAATGGAATATCCCATGATGTGTGGTCTAATCATCAGAGTAACCTCTGGAGCCTCAATGTGTTTTAGGTGAAGTTCAGAGAAACCAGCTGTCTCCAGATATTTCCATGTTGCTCTGGTAGTTATGCACCCGTCTCCGAGGTAGTACCACAGAGGCTCAAACACATGCTGGAAGAAGAATGTCCAGGAGGAGGGATCTGAGACAACATGCTCCAAAAAGTAGAAAGCTCCACCCTGTAAGAGAGCCAACAAAGATGGTTGTACACTGGAGATCAAAATAAGAGAACAAATTGTAAATACTTTATTTATTCTGAAACATTGTTCATTTTTACTGTTCAGAATTTGGTCCTTGCATGTTTATTTTTGTTAAATAGCCAAGGCACTTCAACAAAAATTTTGCTATTTTGTGAAAAAAATAGCAAAATTAGAGAAAAGTAACTACAGTGTATCAAATTATGAACAATAAAAAATAACTGCATTTCAGAATAAATCAAGTATTAATAATTTGTTCTCTAAATTTAAACGCCATGTATGTTTCATCAAATCAGCTTCTGTACCTTTGAAACAAAAACTACACAATAGATGCAGGGCTTGGTTTAAAATAAATATAAGTTAATATAATATATAATTAGTAGCACATAACTATTACCTGGCCGGTTCTACATGCTACCTCGTGCAAGGCTGGATTACCATGCGAACCCGGACCCCTAGAGGGCCCAAAAACGCCCAAGATTCACTGCCCATCAACTGTTTTTTGGACACTGGGATTTGCAAAACTTGAGTGCAACTATCAACTAAGGCATGTCATGCATTATTTGTTTCCTACTCTTTCAGCCGTGTCTTGTAAAAAGGGCCCTGTGACAAAATCTAAAATATTTATTTTAGCACAGGTTGGTTTGTGGGTCTGTGTGTGTGCACGTCTATTTAATATGAATTTGAAAGCAGCCAGAGTGTGTGTGTATATCTGTCGGTTGGGTTTGTTTAGTGCCCCATGCCCAACTAACAGGTAAATCCAGTCATGTAGCCTACGACTTGTATCTTTAACTACGTCATTAATGTGCATTACGTCTCTAATAAAATATTTCCTGCAGCACATGAAGGCAGCACATTGAGACTCACTGTTTTGAGGATCCGTCTGACCTCCTGCAGCACGCGCTGCACGTCGCTGACAGAGCAAAGGACTAAAGTGCAGACAACAACGTCCACTGACTCGTCCTCCACCTCCTCCATGTCCTCCCCGCTCACGACTTTAAACGTGTCATAGGTCAAATGCGTGTTCGCATCCATGCTCATCCGCAGGTACTTCTCGAAGTGCGGGTTGGGGTCTGTGCAGATCACCGTGCAGCCGTAGGGGTAAAACTTGAAGTTGGCCCCGCTGCCACAGCCGATCTCAAGCAGGCGAAGAGTGCCGTCGTTGTTTGCAAATTTGCCGACGTTTCGGAAAAGATCCCTCTTCGTTGTGTGCATTTTATCGTTGTATGAAAATGTTATATTGTAGGCAAGCAAGGGGAACAGGCGTTTGTACATACCGTACAAGCCTGTGATCTCCATTAGATGTAATGGTAAAGTCAACACAAAACAAAGCAGTCTGCATAATTTCATGAAACAAGACCTCATTTTATCCTGAGCGAAGCAAAGCCTTGTAAGGGGGATTTTACAAGATCAAAAGATTACACTCCTGAGCGATGAAGTCTGATGTATTTTTACCACACGGTGGCGCAAATACACTAGATCAGGGGTCTTCAACTTTTGTTTAGGCCAAGGACCCCTTAGCTGAAAGAGATGAAATATACTGCTGCAAATATTGTTTTAAATTGAGTTGCAGATTAAATTTGACCCGACAGCTCGGGCTGCCTAAAGCCTATACACACAGCTTGTTATGGTGCTTACTATACTAAAATATTACAATGATACTTTTTAACATATTCATATGTTAATGTTAAACATACATTATGAAGGCACATTGAATCCTTCAGCTCAGTTGTATCTGTGCATGGATACCTTGCCTATAAGACAGTAAGCCTATCATTAAGGTTGTGTAAATGTATTTTTTTTCACAAATGTATCTTTGCTAATAATACATTACATTAATGTTAATGTATATTTTAAGCCAGTTTCTTTTACTTATCAAACAATTTGGCAAACCCCCTGTTGAAGGTCTCTGCTGTGCATGCTTGGGGAAAATGTGAGTCCAAAGTACCCCAAGATTTTTGACTTTCCGGTCCAAACTTTCCATATCAATATTTGTTTAATAAGAAAATAATAATTCAGCAGGGTCAAACGATTTAATCGCCAACATTAATACACAACACAATCTTCATCACAGCTAAAATATTGTTTTATTTAGTGACACAACTGTAATGTCATAAATCAAACATTGAATCCAGCAGTAACACACTAACACTGATTCTTTATGGCAGCCTCATACCGCATCATTAGCAAGCATTTTGGAGATGGGAAATAAGATCAAACAAACGTGTTTCATGTGCTGTCTATGTAATATTTTTAATAAACTTGCTAAAATAATGGGTCTATACAAAACAGGATTATTGTGTTCCAATACAAAAATGAAATCAGAATCAAAGTGATTGGTGTTATTTCCATCACTGTTGATCAATCATATAGAGAAGATTAAAGGTGCTTGGCATATTCATGCACTGCTTGTCAGGCAAGCTTACTACGAAGCTAATGAGATCATTTATTTTACCGCATAACCTAGAATGTGTGGTTTGATCATGAACATGAGCGGCGCTTTGATGTGTCTCAGTTTGAGGTCAGAGAATCCAGCTGCCTCCAGATGTTTCCATGTGTCCCGGATGCACTCACATCCATCCCCAAAGTAGTACCACGGAGGCTGCAGAACATGCTGGAAGAAGTATGTCCAGGTTGAGGGATCTGCAACAACATGCTCTAGGAAAAAGAAGGCTCCACCCTGCAAAGCAAATATTACATGTGTATACTGTGCAAATTCACAATGAATCCATTCAACCTGATGCACGTTGACTACTTTTCTCCCTGGAAAAAATGGGTTTCCGTACTCTTCACATGTCACATGAACATATTTTCTTACATTTTATGTTGTAAGGCCTCCTGTTTGAAACTGAGGATCCTTTGGTCCATATTCAATGAAACTTGATTGAGTAGATACCCATAGAGACAGAATAACAGTAGAATGGACATTGAACTGTTTGCCAGGGTCATGTTCAGAAATTTATAAATAGAATTATATATATATTTATACATATGTGTGTGTGTGTGTGTGTTTTATACTCTTTGCTCGGAAAGTGGTAATCTGAGCACTCGAGGCTGTAACCCCCAAACTGGGACAGTGGCTCCAGCCAACTCAAGAACAACACGTGAGATCTCTGTCCAGAAGAGCGCAGTCCTAGGAATAGCTTAGATACTGTGAAGAAGCCTCAGGCTCCTAGGCCTCTGGCAGAGGACCCGAGCTTGGAGGAGAAATGACGCCCAGGATGGGACGTGTGGGGAATTTAATAGAGATGCACCAATCCATTTTTTTTCCGATCCAATCCGACACCCGATACCAATTCAATACAACTGTTGAGTGAATGAACCGTATACCTGTCCATGTGAGTGAAGGCATCAGGCTTAATATAAACATCTAGCCTTGTTAAAAAAAGGTAACAAATGAACACAGCTATAAATGTACTTAATATTATTTAACGTATGCACTATATTTTGTTTCTGATATGTTATGTAGCTACAGGCTGGCTGGTTAAAGGTATCGAGCAACCGTTAAGGGTTGATAAAAGGCATTGAGAAATTCAGGGGCATCAATTTATGGATTAAATCATTTCAAATAATTAGTCCTTGGCTGCTGCACCTGTGGGGGATCATGTCTCTGCTTTCCATGTTTCCGTTAATACATCATATTAAATAACTAGAAATAATTGAAGTAGACTTTTTTGTGTAGTTAGGCTAGTTAGTTATGAATTTCCACTGGTGAATGATTAATCCAGTAGTTGCACAGTATTACAACAGAAGCTTCACTCTAGTACCATGGACACTTTGACTGTTTCACAACTGCTTAAATACACTGGAGATCAGAATTAGAGAACAGAGTATTAATTCTAGATTTATTCTGAAATACTGCTGTTTTTTATTGTTCAGAATCTGAAAGAATAACAGCTGTGGCTGTACCTGTTGTAGTGTGACTGTGTCTTGGTTATTTAAGTAATTAAGTTGCTAGTACAGCAGTTGTATTGATTGATTAGAATCTAACTTCAATAACAGGCTGTGGCAGCATTTATTGTGAGTATAGGCTATTTATATTTCAGCAGCCATAGATGACTTACTGGTCTCAGCATGCGGCGTGCCTCTCGCAGAGTTTGCGGTATGTTGTTGACAGAGCAGAGCACCAGGGTGCAGACAACAGCGTCTACCGACTCGCTCTCAATTGACCCCATGTCCTCCCCCGACGCCACCACAAATCTCTCAAATGTGAGGTGGTCATTCTCGCCGATGCTTTTCTTCAGATATTTCTGAAAATGAGGGTTCGGGTCAGTGCAGATCACCTTGCAGCCAGGCGGATAAAACTCAAAATTTGTTCCTGTTCCGCAGCCGATCTCCAAAATTGTTAAGTGCCCGCCAGGCTTGTTGAACTCGGGGAGACTGCGAAACAGCTCCTTCTTCTTGTCATACATTTTCTTGTTGTACGATTTAGAGATCCGGTATAAACAAAACGGGAAGATGCGTTTGTATATTTCATACAGGCCGAGCGCCTCGGCCAGATGAATGGGCAAGCATAACACATTTACGACTAAAGTGCAAAATTTCCTTAGGAAAGCCATTTCTACTGCCCAGTACCCACGACCTCCGTGACCAGACAGTGGTCAAGCTCACCTGTTGCTGCAGGCGATCAGCTAAAGAAGGAAGTGAAGTCTTTTCCGGTTTTCAAAATAAAGGTTGACATGTAAAAACGTAACCCGTCACTTACCGTTAATGTGAATTAAGAAATGAAATAACCACACGGTAAATCCTATTTTTGTGCATACTCCATGTTAGCAAACAGCACATCGGTGGTTTACTCCATCTTTCTTCCCCCTTTTTAAGGATCAGACTATAGAGTGGTGTTCAAATGACATAACCATTTTCTGTAAGGCTGTTTAGGCACTGTTTTTGACGTCGCAATAGAAAAGACATATAAAAATCTATATGACAGACTTTTTATTTAAAACTTTTTCCAGCATACACAATATGGTGCGGTATAGAGTACAGAGCCAAAAACAACAATCAGTGTCCCACTACTTCTCTAATCCTCAGTTATTCTACTGTACCTTTAGATAGATAGATAGATAGATAGATAGATAGATAGATAGATAGATAGATAGATAGATAGATAGATAGATAGATAGATAGATAGATAATTACAATACAATAGAATAAAAATAAGATAATCCTGTTTGGGAAAAGTTGTGGATGCTGAATTTTTTGTGTAGTGACTGCACTTCTCTTTAATATTTTCAAAAATACTTAACATCCATTTTTTGAGTTTGAGAACATTTTTGGTTTTGTAACATAAGAGCATGTATAAGAATATAATCACATATATGCCAGATCAGACCACCCCCCCCCCTATCCTATTCTTAAGTATTTCCATGGCTCAGTATATTGAAATGCACTGAAATGCAGAGTAGCTGAATGAATGCAACTCCATGCCAGCCTTTTGATTTCCTGTCCTTCAGACCTTCAGCTGCAGTTCTTCAAAAGTCCACCAGATAGAGACATTGTTTTGTTAAATTCAAAACAGCTTCTTTATAAAATCTTTCAGCCCTGTATTTTGAAGGGTGAAGCCTTAGACTAAAGGTCACAATAAAGTGAATGGGATTCTTTTTTTAATTTAATCTGAGCATTGTCTATGTATTTGTACTCTCAAATTTGCAAACAAACAAAAAGGCTTCTCCTGCTTCGGACAGCATTGTAGAATATTTATGGAACAACAAAAACACTCTAAAAATGGGCACACAGTTACACACACAGCTGAATGACCAATATAAATTTTATAAATTTTCCCCAAATGCTTTATTGAATTTTGCAGACAATCAAACAACAGCAAGTACAACAGTTGTGCGGTGTATCAAGGCGTCTGCCTTAAAGTGAAAAACAGGAATAAAAACAAAAAACCCCAACATAAATCCCACTATCCCTCCCAAGAACCTTTGTCAGACATGGTCACAGTAACCAGCTTAAGTAATTGAATAACATATACCATAAGTAGATAAGTAAGGTACGATGAAACAAAATAGAGTAAAACTATAGCTAATAGCAAAAATAAATAAAGTAATTCAAGAAAAAGAAAACGAAAAGGGGGCAGGGGAGGGGATTTGGTCCTTCCAAGCATTAGGAAGAATCCTCAGCATCATCAGGAGTAACAGTTTTACTCATAAAAGCCAGCAGCGTTTTGTGGAAAGCTGTCAAAGATCCCCTCTGTGAAAACCAAACTTCTCTAACTGTAGCCATTGTAAAATTTCATGCATCCAACGGTTGTGAGTCGGTGGAGAAACACGTTTCCATTTAAGGAGAATGTTACGTCTGGAGAGCAGGGTGGTAAAAGTCACGACACGCTGTGTAGTAATGGGCAGATTTTTAGATGGAGGAAGCCCAGAAAGAGAGGTCAGAGGATTTGTGTGTTAAGAGTCTGTTTGAGGATTTGAAATATATTGGAGCAAAATTCAGCAAGCTTCAGGGACGTCCAGAACATGTGTGCGTGGTCGGCTGAGGACTGCTTACAACAGTTACAAGCATCACTGTGACTAGGGTGTATCTTAACCAGTTTAGTGTTGGTGAAATGGGCTCTATGAAGCACCTTCCACTGTAATAGGCCGTGCCTGGCACAAATCAAAGATGGGTGGACCAGTTTCAGAATGTCCCTCCACTGGTCATCAGTAATGTCTACCACCAAATCCTTTTCCAATGCATTTTTAGGCGACACAGTGGGGACTGGGCTCAGAAGAGCAATCTTATTATAAATGACACATATCAGTCGTTTGTGTTGTACGTTTAGAGCCAGGAATTGGTCCATCTCAGCTTCAGGGGGGCGGTTTGGAAAATGAGGGAATTGCTTTTGGTTAAAATGTCTCATTTGACGGTATAAAAAAGTGTCTATTAGACAGGCTGTATTTGTCCAACATAGATGCAAAGGACACAAAAACCCCTTCATCATACAAGTCATTAAGCGTTTTGAGGCCCTTATCTGACCATATGCGGAACATAGGATCAGTGCAGGAAGGGAGAAACGCAATTATTCAAAACTGGGCCAAGGATCGAAGCACTTTGCAAGCCGCACTGCTTCCTGAACTGTATCCAAATTTTAATGGTACTGGTTTAGGGGAGACCTTAAGGGCAGTTATGGGGAGCTGTGAGCAAATCGTAGAAGGCAAAGAACAGGAAGAAATTTGTTATCTCAGTATGAGCCCAGGGTGGGCAGACGTCTGTAACTCCACCACAGAGTCAATATAAAAGTTCATTAATGTTGCAGGCCCACAAGTAGTGGCGGAGATTAGGGAGTGCTAGTCCCCCTTCAGGTTTAGGGAGTTAAAGAATATGTTTTTTGATATGGGCGGGTTTATTATCGTATAAGCGTTAATTTGTTGATCTAGATTAGTAAAAATTATTTATTAAGACAAATTGGGAGGTGTTGAAAAAGATACAGAAACTTTGGTAAAACCATCTTAATAAGATTAACCTGGCCTGCAAGGGACAGGAGGAGGCCCGCCCATCTAGACAAGTCTGACTTGCATTTACCTGTTAGCAGCTGGAAGTTCTTTTGAAAAAGGTCCCAAGCTCCAAATACTTGAAACCCCTTGTCAGCTGTTTTAAAGGGAATATGGGTTGTGGGAGTGATCTCGCCAAATTGTTGACAAAAAATAGCTCACTTTTTTGAATATTCAATTTTTACTCTGATAAATGCCCAAACTGATCCAGAATTTATAAAACTGACGGGGGCGGTTGAAATTAATAAGAGAAGGTCATTAGAATATAAGGTAAGTTTGTGGACTAGACCAAAATGAATGATGCCTTCAAATTCATTATGGTTTCTAAGCCAGATGGCTAATGGCTCGATGGCTATGTTTGAAATATGCTGAACGGACACCGTTAGTGTTTACATATGCAGAGGGGGTTACACAGAGAAGCTTAACCCAAGAAATAAAATTAGAGCCAAAGCCAACTTTCTCAGAAATGAAAAATAGAAAGCCCCACTCTACCTGGACGAAAGCTTTCTCTGCATCTAGCGCCACTACACGACCCAGGTGAGAATATGATGTTGAGCAGCCTTCTGGTATTGGAGAAAGGATGTCTCTCTATAGTGAAGCCTGTCTGGTCTAGTGAAATTACTGATGACATCACACTTATGAGGCGGAGGGTGAGGACCTCAGCAAGGATCTTACAATCCACGTTTAAAAGTGAGACCGGTCTGTAGCTGCCACATGAGGTAAGATCCCTGTTTTTTTTCAGGAGCAATGAAATGGATGCCTCATACAAGGTCGCTGGCAGTCTGCCTTCAGTAAAGGAGTCGTTAAACATTCTCACAAAGATGGGAGCTAATAGCATCGAGTATGCTTTAAAGAACTCAACTGTAAAATCCTTGGGACCAGGAGATTTCCTGTTTTGCATAGACTTGATCGCTTCATGCACCTCCAACAGAGAGATGGGTCTACCGAGTTCCCTAGAGATATTTATATCAATCTGAGGGTATGTTGAACGGTCTACGGGATTAGGGGTCGCTGCAGTAATTGCCTGCATTCAGAACTATATAGTGCGGTGTAGAAATGAGAAAAAAGACTTTATGATAATCACTGGATCAGAAGTGTGGCTACTGTCCGGTAGTTGAATTCTAGAGATCAGTCTAGAAGCACTAGCTGCGTGGGCCTGCTGTGCCAAGAGTCTTCCTGCCTTATCATCCTGCTCAAAAAAGCTTTGTTTTGATTGTCACAGCTGTCTCTCCACTACGTGTGTCATTAAAAGACTGTGTTCTGCATGTAGTAGTAGCCGTTTCTTATATAAATAAGGGGGGGTGGGGGGTTGTAGAGGTAGAGTAAATTCCAACAAGTTTTTACAATTCCTCTGCAATTTCCACAAGAGCGGATTTGAGTCAAAACAAAATCTTTAAACTTACTATCCGACCGTAATTGTGAACTGAACCTCCATGCTTAACGGGGAATTGTATTCTGTGGAAAACTGATGTCAACTGTAGTAGGAGCATGGTCAGAATTGACTATTGGGTGATATTTACATGCATTCACACAGGCGAGGAGATTGTTATTGGGTAAAATGAAATCAATTCGGGAGAATGTGTTGTATACACGGGAAAAAAGAGAAAGGATTTCTAAACCTTCAAGGATCCAAAATTCCGAACCGTGATGCATATGTTTTTACTACATGTGCTGGTTTCAATAGTGTAGTCTGTGTAGGGGAGGATCTGTCAAGAGTCACATACTGCACTAGGTTGCAGTCCCCACTCATATTAATGCAACGACTTTAAGCGTTTGAGATTTTTGCAAATAGCCTTCTGAAAAACTGTTCATCGTCCCAGGTGGGCGCATAATCCGAAACTAAGACCACTTGTGTGTTCTGAAGTTTGCCCAAAACTATGACATAGCGGCCGTCAGTATCTAGGATTACATTTGGTGGCTCAAACAAGACCCTTTTATGAATGATGATAGCTGCCCCTCCAACTCTATCAGTAAATTTCGAATGGAATAAGTGGCTCATCCACGCCCTCTTAATACGTGAGGTGTCGGCTGTTTTGAGATGTGTTTCCTGCAGAAACACCACATCCCCCTTAACCTTTGTATGGTATTCGGGTCAAAGTGACCCGTTTCAAGTTTGTGCAAGAAGAAAAATGGTACAAGTATAATTTTTCTACCTGTAACTCAATGGCTTCAGCTTATTTTATGTGATAAACATGAACAAACAAAGAATAATAATTGAGCATGCATACAACTATTCCCCACACATTTACAGCCTTCATATGGTCTTCAGTGTGACCCGCAGTCACAGAGGCAAACAGAAACATGCCCACACACACGAACACAAACATGCACACACACGTACCCCCACACACACACACACACACACACACACACACACACACACACACACACACACACACACACACACACACACACACACACACACACACACACACACACACACACACACACACACACACACACACACACACACACACACACACACACAGATAATGTTACATTATTATAATCTAAGCACAAAGAAGGTGTTTCCGCACTCTTTACCCTCTGTAATGTTAATTGTGTTCTAGTAAATTGAAATTGAGATAAAGACATTATATGTTAATGGTTTATGAAGTAAACTTTTTAAACCCCAAATATGTCCTGGGTCAATTTGACCCGAGGGATACCAGAGGGTCCCAAAAGTGAGGACCAGACAACGGTTAAGGTGCTTACAGATTTTAATTGTGTTGTTCTGCCCTTAGTATTCCAGGAAACTAGACGCATTCTAGTACCTGTCTTTACAGCATTAGCCATAGAAACAATAATAATAAGTTAGAATGGCACTGCGTGACCTGAAGTATTCTGTAGTGAAATGGAGGAAGAGAGTGGGGAGAAACGGTAGCTTAAAAAACACACACAAAACAGAACAAAACAACATAAAAGGGAACAAAACAATGCCCTCACGATGACAAGCCTGGCAGAGTATAGCAACACAGGTTTGAAGCCCAGGTTGTAAAGCTCCAACATCACCCCTATGTATTTCTGGCGTTGTTCCACCACCTCCGGCACGTAGTTCTCGTAGATGGCGATGGGGGAGCCTCTGTACTGTAGCTTGCCTCTCCTGGCCCGGGCTTCACGTATTTATTTTCTCTTTCACCTGGTATCTGTGCAGCCTGATAATGACTGGCCGTGCTCTCGCCCCCGGCTTTGACTTCTCGGATAGCGTGCTGTGAGCCCTGTCACATTCTGGCAGTGAGTCTAGGAAACCTTTGCCGAAAACCTCCATGAGCAGCTCTGCAAAGAAGGCTTACGACCGTTGCATCTCCACTGCTTCAGGTAAGCCAATGACACAAATATTGTTCCACCGGCTCCTGGACTCCAGGTCGGTCAGTTTAGCCAGTCGCTCAGCGTTGCTCTGCATTTTTCTCGAGGGAGCCTATCTTCTGAGCGTAGTCGGACACTGTGGCGTGGACGTGGTCCCGCTTTGCTTCGAGCATTGAAATGGAGACTTTAAGGTCAACGGAGAGGGCTTTGAACTCGGTGGATAGGGCTGTGCGGTGTCCTTTCCAGAGGTTAGCAATAGCTGCCATGCTAATCTTTCCACCTGCCTCGTCTGCGGTGCTAACCTTCACCTCCTGGTCTTTTACAGTCAGTCTGATCGCATATCTTGACAGATTTCGGTGGTGTATCCGTCAAACGAGACAAATATTACTATTTGTTGTGACTTTAGGGATCCTATCAAAAGTAGCAGGAGCGAGACTCGACCCGCGTCTGCTCCATCTCAGCCAAACCGAAGGTCCCCAGTACACATTTTAACAGTCTGTATATTTAAGACAGCATGGGGTAGAGGGAACTGTATTAGTTAAAGTTATGTAGAACATGCATTTATGCATTATTTGTGTTCAAATTATTATTATGTAGATACAAAATAAAGTGTCAGAAATGTTGTGTCAAACTGTAGTTTCAAGAATTGGTAAAGAGGTTTAGATAACATTGCCTTGGTCACTTTAACTTCCATTATATGCTCAGGCTTGTCTTAAATGTGTCACATCCTAACTTAGGTTTGATTCTAAAGATAATGTAAGTTAGCTTAATCACACACTTAGGCTTAAGTTATTTTCATAGCAGGTCAAGATGAAAGCAAATATGTTGCCAATCGCAATACCAACCCCAACCAGAAGATCAATGACTGTTGTTACATGAACAGTGATTTTTTTTTCTGCTTACGATGCTGCGGTCTCTTGTCCGTTATTGAAACTAAAGGCATTTACCGACACTCCCTAACAATTTGCTGAGAGTCATCAATTATGCAGGGTAGCCGCACGCACTGGGAAGGGAGATAGCAGCAACAATATGGCGACAGCCGCAGTTACTCTCGACTGTTCTCTACATCTGCAGTCCAGTGACAGCTGTCTGGATATCTGTTAATGCGAGAAAAAGTAAGTAGACAATCTGTTTTTCTCTGTCTGGTATTACGTGTCGTGGGATGGATTGCAGTCCTACTTTGTCGACTGACTGCATCCCAGTGCCGCAGAGCGGTTCCTCTCTCAGCATCTTTTCCTAGCGTCTGTGGAGGGCTCCTTGCCAGTACATGGATAAATATGTATGCGAGGTGCCGGTTAGAAGAAGGGAAGATATGATTTTTGAAGGGGGAACATGGATGTGTGACAATACGCGGTAGAAAACAGGGAGACAGCGGGTTATTTGGGGTGTTGGCCTGCCTCTGGATGGAATGACATTTCACTGTGTCAGAATGTGAAACATACGCATATGGGATGTAGAAGTAGGATCACGTCAAACTTCTCTGAGTGGCGACAATAACTCGCCTGCATGCTCTAAGTGCACGAATAATGCGTCGCTTGCAAAAATCATTTTAGGTAGCAATTTCCTCGCTATTATTTTATAACTATGACAGTTTACCCCCCCACCCCCATACACCACCTCTGCGCCCCCTCCCTCTTGCAATCTCGTTGGATACTGTATTGCGTGAGGAGGTAGGTGCGTCTTTAGTTTGGCAGTCCTCAAAGGGGCCGCGGCACCCTTTTGTGGTCTTTTCACGCAGTCTCAGCTATTAAAAACACATTTCCTCATCATGGCATTACTCTATAAACCTGCACCATATAGTCTCTAGATTCATGTCGCCAAGACATTATTTCTACGGGTGTGGTATAGCTTTCAGGCCGTTTTAGTTTCTTCCTTTTTAGTTGCTGTAAATAATTTCACCTTTGTATGTGTAATATTGTTGCGCTGATGTGCTATCATGCTTTGAGTTGAGGCCGGGGATGAGTTGTCAGGACACGGTTTGTGCATCCAGCTGACCTACTATGAGTTTGTTAGAGCATATAGTAGCAATAAACCACACTGCAGTATTTTAGGCTTTGGCCCTATAGGACAGCGGCGCGCCTCCGTATTAAAAAGTGGACTTTCCCGAGGACTTCATGGGCCCCGAATCACTCTCAGGAAATGTATGGTACCTACACAATGTGAAGGGGAGCGGGTGGTCTTCACCTCACACGGGAAGAAAGTTCTCCGAGAAGTGGAAAGGTTTTCTTAATCTGTTTACAGTGGACCATATGTCCCATATTTGAGAAATTCCACCTTTCAATCTCACCCCTCGTCTTTCCTCTTGATGGGGAAAAACGTGTTTAACTGAATAATCATAACTCGTCAAAATGTCCAGTCAGGACGTCATAACTTTACCTGAAACTGACTCAGCTCGGGCATGAAGTTGCACCCACCCGTATGGGATATGAGGGACCTCTTTATAGGCTTATTTGGCTGCCAAGTTATTATCTCAGTAATGTTTGACTTGGGCCATTTCGGCTCACATATTATCAGTGATGCTTTGGATTTGGTCCGTTTTAGGGACAGGCAAGGTTGAGGCACGATTGCAGGAAATGAGTAATTCAGACGGCAACAGCCTCACTGTGTCTCCGCGGTGTCCGGTTAGCTCCATCAGATGTCAGGATATCATCAACAGTGCATAGAGCACAATAAAAGATTTTTCCAGGACAGGTGTCGGGACAGGGGGCAGTGGTGCGTTTGGGTGTATCTCTCAGCACGGAGGACGCATTGTAGGATCAATAAAGCTGCTGAACCGGACAGCGACAAGTTTGTCTGTTACTTGGAGGGCAAACGAGGGTGCCGGAGTTGTTAGTTTTCGATGTCATCCATCAGTTTTTTATTTCCGGACTCACTTGAATGATAACATATTTAACAGAACACAGAGCGGTTATGGACTGCGCGCCTTTGGAGATGCTGATTACGAGCGCTTATAGAAGTCATTGTAATTGATTAGGACTGGACCAAGCTATGTTTTTAAATTAAAACGAGTTAGTCAGATTGTTGCTTTTCTTGCCGTGTTTTTCATGTGACCTATTAAGCTAGTGCACTTCATCGAAAGCATTGAGCAACATCTGCAACATTTTCAGGCAGTTTCCCCCGCTCGCCTTGCAGTTTTACTGCCTGTTTTAAGGATGATCCCAGCGTTATGTACAAAGTGTACATGCACTGCTGGTCATGCTATTGCATCCTGTTTTGAATCACCTTGACGGTAGATCAATTGATGTAGCATTGGTGGAAGGAGAGTTGGAGGTTGTGCCGAGGTTGGGTTACTTGAACCAGACTTCATCCCTCTTCTGGTTTGCTGTGCTTTTTCTCGAAGGTACTGGGCTGTTGGATCTTCAGTATATCTGCCTGTGGAGTTCTGATTTTTTTCCTGAGTTCTTTCCAGGTTTGTACCATTGTTACTGCTTCCATGAATGTTTGCACACTGTCTAATTTTTGATAGTGTGGACTGTGACTTGCCTCACAAATATGTTGTATCGAATAGCATGGCTATCAGCCAGCTGGGGAGAGAAATTAAAATGTTGAAGGAGCCTGGAAAGATGCAGTAGATAATAGGGCTGGGCAAAATGTTCAGAATATTCTATCCCGATATATGCAATTTCATATCTCAGTAACGATATATGTCATGATATAGCATGGTAATGCCTGTTTATGTATTCTCTACGGAATTAGATACTTTAATTAGTTTAAGAACATATTGCAAAATTAACATACTCTGCAAATATCTATGGGATCAATGCAGTTCAGCTGCTGGTGTTTGGAAATTGGACATTATCTATTGTTTTGCCGATATCTGGGCCCCCTCCTGGGCAATATGACAATTTTGATTATTAAACCAAAACTGACATTTTCAAATAATATTCCCTCAGGTATTTCAGATAACATTCTCTGAGAAGTTTAAGGTAATATGCTCGTTATAATCAATTCAGACTGTGTAATTGTTTATCATGATATCTCGATATATGATTTCATCATGATATGATTCAATTAAAATACAATAAATCACTGTATTGAATCATCGTCCAGCCCCAGTTGATAATCTTACCGTTTAAACAATTAATCAAGGCGCCAGAGGCTGAATGATTTCGTTCTTGCAATCATTCTTTTGACAAACTAAAACTCTTTAGAATGCTTAATTATCATTCACTAGGATTCAAGACACCAGAATTCACACTGTGGCCTGTGTTGGGTGCACTGTTTCTATGATAAACATGGGCCAGGTGACATTTGTTTTTAGTTTTCTAAATCCAAGAAAAGGACCAGGTTGCTGGAATTGTTTGTCACAACAAAACAACAAACACAAAACAACAACACATGTTTAATACGTATTTAAAGTCAGTTCAGTCAGTTCATCCTCCTTCAACAAATTATTACGCAATCAAACCCATCTGTTCTTTTCTTTATCATAAATCCTACAAACATGTAGCACTACACACTTTGCTAACTTAGGGCACTCTCACACTGTTCATCCGTACCGTGCCCAAGCACGTGTCACGGCTAAAGTCTAGTTCGTTTGACCAGTGTGAGTGCAACTGTACCACGCCTAGGTGCGGCACGCTCGCCGGTCACGGCCCGTTTGGGAGAGGTGGGCTTTTGTAAAGCACGTTTGAACATGTAGGAGCACGAGCGTGCGCATATGTACGAGCATGAGCGCGAGGCCTACGGCAGTTCTGACGTCAAAAAAAAGAAGGACGGACCATGCGCAGACATTTAAAACAATGGCGGCTAAAGGTTCACGTTGGTGTGATGCGGAGGTGGAGTGTTTACTGCAGACTCAGTCAGATGAAAATATTCAAAAACAGTTTGACAAGACACAAAAACTCAAGGTCAATGGAAAGATTTGTGAACAAAGCGACGCATCGCGATGACGTCAGTCAATGCGTGTGACGTGTTACGGCGTGATGACGTATAGGCAGACAAGAAGCATTCCGCCGAGGCCCAGGTAGTGTGATTACAAACGGGCCTGGGCCGCGGGGGGAGAGGGAGGGGGGGACAAGTACCCTAAAGCACGGGGCACGGTACGGATGGACAGTGTGAGTGCGCCCTTATACATCTAGCATTATTATTGGATGCTTTACCAATGTTGATAGCTAAAGAACAAAATGGTTAATGACTGTTATATTTGTTGATTTTTTTTCACATTTAGGTTCAGCTGCACAATTTTTTTAAAGAGAGTTGATGACAATATTTAAGTTTTAATATCTGTCTCTCTTGACTTTAGATTGTTTGGCTGATAGCATGTAATATCCTGTGTGCAGGAAGCCCCTTTATTTTATATCGTTTGTTGGTGAGAGCTGTTTGGACTCAACCAGAGAGACCTCCAAGCTAATGTAGTATTATTAATGAGCTTAAAGCTGCATAGAGCTGCAGGCCTGCATGCCTATACTCAGTGAGACCAGCAGTGCTACCAACACATTCACAACATATTCCTATTCATTGAAACACAACTCTAAATGCTTAATTTTGGTATGGTTAAATACAAAAGAAATTAATGAAACCTTATGAAAGAGAGAGTCAGACGGATGAGTTTCTGGTGGGATAAAGAGCCCATCATTTGTGAGCATAAACACAAGAATAATCAACTTGATATGGCTTCTTGTTGTTCATAAAGATGAGAGCTAAATAGGATTCAGTGCTGTCTACTGTCGGTGCTGGGTACCGGAGTTTAGGTCATTTGGGTTGATGGAGAGAGCAGAAATTGTGCCTACTGGCCCATGTTCCAAATGTTTCGACTTTTTTTTTCCAGCCCTATTTTGCTTTGTTTGCGTTCCCTGGCAGAACTAGAAAATTCCATCTGTAAGGCTTATGACGACACTGAAACTGAAAAGGATGCAAATGTCTAACAAATATGTATACGAATTTAATTATAGGCCTCTGTCCAGTCATTCATAAAATGACAGTGACAATTAAAAACACTAGACAACATTATTTTAAAGGAGGATTTTGTTGTACCTGTCACTTTTCTAATTGATCAATACCATATGCTCACACTTTCTCACCCTGTGTCCTTCTCTTCCTCTCAGAGTTGAATGCCTGGGATGGAAAACAAATAAAGAGGAAATAGCTGCAGGATGAAAACATGGCCGCACCGCTTATGGCACCCCCAGGACCTGACAGCTTCAAGAAATTCACCCCGGAGTCGCTCGCTAACATCGAGAAGCGCATTCAAGAAGAGAAGAACAAGAAGCCACCCAAGCCCAAATCGGACAGTAGTCACCGTGACACGTATGACGAGAATGAACCCAAGCCCAACAGTGACCTGGAGGCTGGGAAGAGCCTGCCGTTCATCTACGGCGATGTTCCTAATGGAATGTCGGGCACACCGCTGGAGGATTTGGACCCATACTATATCAACCTGAATCTGAAAGTGAGTTGTCACACATGCCAAATGCAGTAGTCAAATGAACAAAGCATTTGCTTAATGTAGTTGAGAGCTTTATACATAGTGAGGACACTGACAGATGTATTCTTTAGCTGTTGTGCTGAGCATTTGAATGAGGTTGGTCTTTACTTTTCATACGTGAAATTGCCAGCATTGTGAACTAGACATATAATAGTAATATGAAATATGCTGTCATAAAAGATTCATGTATCATTCAATTCTTTCAAAATGAAAGTTATTTTGTTCACTACAGAGATGTGGATAAGATAATGGCAAAGATGACCTTGAAACATTTAGAGCTTTTGAGTACTTTTTAGTCCCTTCTACAGGGGCATAAAGACAGCCACTGCATCCTTACATCATACAAGGCCTGTGAGTTTCTTAGTGCACCTGAACAATGAAAGCAGAGGCAGAGGGACGCAGTGACTAGTAGTGAGACCTCAAAGGAAAACTCAACAGAGGGAACAGCAAACATTGTAATATTTTGACACCGGCGCTCTCGTCCAAAACCTTTCACACACTGAATAACGGCCGTCATCTTCCGCCGGCAGGGGATCCTAGTGCAGTTACTGATCGACTGCTTCTCAGAAAGACACTTTACATGTCCGTGGAGGTCGTCCTTCATCACAACTATAGCAAACTAAATTATTTTGTAACAAAACACACTTACAGATGACAAATACTCTGTCCAGGAGTAGGCCTGTCTTATGGCTTACCAGCATGTATTCAAGGCAGTGGAATTATCATTTTTATCATGTATTTCAGGTATTTATGCAGTTTAAAGTTATAGGTACAGCACTAATTAATAGACATTTCGGCCGTAAATGTACCAGTTAAACCATCTTGGCTGATTTTCAACTACAGTTCCCGGGCAGGTCCCTGGGACCAGTATTGCTGTGCTGTTATATATAATATATATATATTCAATACGAGTGAATGTAGTGTCCCCGGCTGATTGATGGTCGGATTCTTTAACTGATGGTTCACAAGTGTTTATTTTTGAGCAGAATAGATGATACAGTTGCTCCATTAAATCTTTTGACACCTTGAAGACTCTGAACACGCCGTGAACACACCATGAACAGACCGTGAACACACCGTAAGAGCTATGGAATGAAACAAAAATATATATATTACCATCTATGTAATAGCATGTTCAACAATATCAAAATGAACTGTCTTTTACAATCATGATGTATCCCCTTTTAACCTATTTTAGCTTAATTACAACCTCAGAATAAACAAACATATCTAACTTAAAAAAAGATATTTTAACTGTTTAACTGTTTGCAGCTTTAACCTCCAAAAACTGTTATTAATGCACACAAAAATAATGCTGTATTTATTAAATACTAGCAAGCAGTTTACTGAAATAATCGTCCCCTTCAGAACAACAGATGCCCTGAATCATGCCAAAACAGCGTTATTAATGGCTTAAAATACACCTGTATAAAACGATGCAAAGCAATAAAAGGACATCACATTTTGATTAAGCATTAAGCACCACATTAAAACAAAATGATGACAAACCTTGTGCACTTATCAGCCAGGTGCTAAACGAACCTGTTTTCTTAACCTTTTGCCCTTTTAATAGACCTATTTGCCGTGCACTTAACTTCATGTAACTTTGTCAATTTTTCTTTTCAGGTTACACTCTATCAAAATAAAAGCACAGACCTAAAAACAGAAAAAAACGTAAAAATAAACTCATTTTAAGAGATTTCTTATGAAATGAATACTTATCACAACTACACATTTTGGGAGTATGCTGTGCTATATTGAAGGTAATTTACACTCCCACCAAATTATGAGTGATTTTCAAAACAATATGGAGTGCAATGCATGAATAATTTCTAAACTCAGTGTGACCTTTCACTCTTAAGACTTTAGTCTATGAGAATGTCCATGAATAAACTCTTCATATTCTAAAGGATAAAGCTGTGGAGGAAAGAGGGTGGTTAAACAGTCTCTAGGAGCAGGATCAGTTTCTGCACTGGACGTTTGATGATGGATGGATTGCTAGAACGCTGATCCTCCTTTCCCATCTTCTGGTCTCCAACACAAATCTTTACTTTCATCCATCTTTATCAGTCACTGTATATATTACTTTAGCCAACTTCCACTCGTTTCGTGACTCCATGACGATGTCACCCACCGTGAGATTTCTTCTAGGAGTATGCCAGGGCTGTCTGGTGGCAATATTAAAGAGGTATGTTCTTCTCCAACGACTCCAGTATTGCTCTGCAAGATGTTGAACATGACGCCATGTCCTCTCTGATGAATCTGCCAGGAGGTGTGTTAGGGTTGTGAGGGTTTTCATGGTGAGCAGGTGAGTGGCCGTTAGTGTCTCTGGACTCTTTGGATCACTCAGGTTGTCTACTATCAGAGGACGACTGTTCAATATGGCCATAGCCTTATACAAAAATGTCTGCAGCGAGGAGTCATCCAGCCTGCCTGTTGAGAGTGAAGAAGTAGAACATTCCTCACCGTTCTAATTTGCCTCTCCCATACCCCTCCCACATGGCTTGAATGAGGGGCATTCATGCTGAAATCACACTGCCTCTCAGCCAAAAACATCCAATTGCTCAAGAGCTTCATTTAGCTAATTTTTAGCCCCAAAGAAATTAGATCCTTGATCAGATCTTATCTGACATACTGCTCCTCTTATGGCAATGAAACAACGGAGGCCATTGATGAAGGCATCTGTTGACATGTCGTCCAACATTTCAATATGGATGTCTCGACAGCAAAGGCAGGTGAAAAGGAGGCCGTATCACTTTTGCCCTTTGCGTCCTTGTTTGGTGAAGAACGGACCGAAGCAATCCATTCCAGAGTAATTGCATGGAGGTGATGGGTCTACAAGCTCTGAAGGCAGATCTGCCATCCTCTCTTCTTCTGTAACTCTCCTGAGTTTCCGATATGTAACACATTGATGCAGATGTGCTGCTGCTGCTTCCTGGGATCCAGTATCCATTTGATCTGATCTCATTGATTTTCATGACATTGTGCAATTATCATCTTGGTGATGGCATGATCTTTTGGCATGATCACTGGATGCTTAACTGAAGTAGGGATAGATGCATTTTTCAACCTTCCTCCCACCTTGAGGGGTCCATCTTGATCAAGAAAGGTATCCAACTGACGCAGTTTGCTCTGAGAAGAAAGTGGAATAGTCTTACTGAGCAACTTTATCTCTACTGAGTTTACTCGTCTCTGTAGGTCCTTTATGATGATGCAGCGCGCATCCTTTCGTTCCTGTACAGTGCTGTGATCTGTTGACTTATCACCCCTTGCATGACGGATGAGGTGAGCGATGACTTGAGTTGCTTTTGACCACAACAAAAAGTTTGACAGGCGATCAGAAAGACTCACTTGCTCGGATGTGTGTAGTGTCTGAATCCTTTTGACTTCCAGATCTCCAATCTGTACTTGATGATGACATCTACTGCTAGGGGTATCTCCTCCTCCCATAAGAACTGGGGTCCTGAGAGCCACTGTGATGTGAGAATCTCACTTGCTTTTAAACTTCTAGAGGCAAGATCTGCAGGGTTATTGTTGGTAGAGACGTATTTCCACTGCCGTGGAGCTGTGCTGAGGTGTATTTCCTGTACTTGGTTTGACACAAACGTGTGGAAATGACGTGCCTTGTTAGTGATGTACCCCAAGACCACTTTGGAGTCAGTCCAGAAGTATCAATATCGGCCAAACCAAGCTCCTCCTTTAGGGTGTTGCTTGCTTCGACTGACACAACAGCAGCTGTCAGTTCCAGTCTGGGGATAGTTGTGACTTTAATAGGAGCTACTCTGGATTTTCCCATAACCAGAGCACAGTGAACATCTTTATCTTCATTTACATGTCTTAAGTAGGAACACTGGCCATAACCATATGTGCTTGCATCGGAGAAGTGATGTAGCTCCTTTTTCAGGACTTGTCCAAAGCAAGCAGGCACATAGCAGCGTGGCATGGTGATTTTCTACAAGTTTGCAAGATCATTCTTCCAACGTTCCCATACTGGTTGCAGTTCACTGGGGAGGGGGGTCATGCCAGCTTGTGCCGTGCCTGCACATATCCTGAAGCACCTTTTTTCCCAGTGAGCAGAGAAGGGGCAACAAAGCCCAGTGGATCATACAGAGAGGCAACTTTGGATAGTATGCCACGTCATGTTGCTGGCTGGTCTTTTAGGCAGACACGAAATCTGAAAGTATCTGATTCAATATGCCAATGGATATTGCATTAAGGTTGACATGTTTCCACCAGAGGAAAGTAGATAGTCTCTGTTGGCTTCACACACATGGAACTGATGAAACATCTTTTCAATGTCACAAATCAGTGCTACGTGGTGCTGTCTGAATCTGATGAGTACACCGATTAGGCTATTCAGCAGGTCAGGGCCTGACAGAAGATGATCGTTCAGGCTTGTTCTCTTGTACGTAGCGGAGCAATCAAAGACCACACAGAGTTTGTCAGGTTTTTTGGAGTGATAGACTCTGTAGTGGGGAATGTACCAATTCTCTCCTTCCTTTTCTTGATCATGTACCTGCCTCACCCCTTCAGCATCCTTTGGCTGGATCCTCGGCCACTTTGCCAGTTTTTCTCTAAACGCTCTCTGTATAATGAAGGGCTGACCACACCTTTTCGTTGAAAGGTTCCATGAAGTGTATAGGCGCCGTCATTACTTCTTTAAAATATGCCATCAAGTGTCTTTTGTGCTGGACCTCCCACATACTTTGTCAGATAATGCAGTTTGTCATCTGAGGAAGTATTCCTTTTGTCTATGAATGAAATTAATGAGGCTTTCCACTTGATGAACTAGACTGGGTCGCAAGTGAATAAAGATGGTTCTGGATTTGGGAGCCTGTTCATAGTTATGCTATCTTGGACTGCTTGAGCCAGGTAGGTCACATCTGTCTGTGAAGGTGATGATGTTGTTGGGACATATGTGGACTGCTGGATGGGAGCTGAAGACACAGGTTGCTGTATGAACAGCGGTTGTTGTTCACTATTGCTGTGATCAGCGGAACAGACACTAGCTTCCTGCATTGCTTCTTGGTTATAGGTTACCAACCTATCTTATGTCTTATATCCTTTTCTGCCTTTGGTATTTCTAACTCACGTTTCTGAGCTTCAAGATCTTTTCTCTGCTCTTCCTCTAGGAGTTGGATTTTTACCTTTTGTCTTTCCTCCTGAAATATCACTTCATACTCTGCTTCCTTTGCTGCTAAGTCTGCTGCTGCATCTGCCCTTTTAGCTGCTATCATGGAGCTCACAGAGTGTTGGCTAGAGTGTCGACTTGAAGGTGAGGCCATGGATCCATAGATGGAGCGAGCATAGTCTCTGTTAAGCAGCTCACACACTCGTTGTTTTACTGCTTCACTGTCAAATTCCCCATATATGCCTGCTATCCTTTCATATGCAATCTTAACAATGTCGCTTGTCACTGCTTCACGGGCATCAATACGAAGTCTTGTCTCGCTGGATGGATTAGGTGACCTCTGATTTCCACATAGATACAAATAAAATCCTCCATTCCTTTCTCTAGTGTGTCTACAAGAACCGCAATCTCTTTCTCAGGAATGTCTAATTTCTCTCTAGTCTTTGGTCTTCCATAGTTCATAAAGGTGATTGAGCCTTTTTTCCTTTTATTTGAGCCTCCTCTCTCTGAAATGCAAGCATCTTCTCGGTGGGGTTCTTTGGTGACCTTCGCTGTCTTTACAGATATCCATTAGCTGGTCTGAGTCTCTATTGTCTAGAGGTGCGTTTTCTGATGCTTCCATTTTGTGAGTGGGTGCCACAACCTTAGACCATCACATCGAGTCTCTCCACAGTCATCCTTGGACATGAGTGTGGTGGGACTGTTGAGGTGAAGCTCTTACTGTAGCGCCCCCGGCTGATTGATGGTCGAACTCTTTAACTGATGGTTCACAAGTGTTTTTCTTTTTAGCAAAATAGATGATACCGTTGCTCCATTAAATCTTTTGACACCTTGAAGACTCTGAACACACCGTGAACACACCATGAACACACCATGAACACACCGTGAACACACCGTAAGAGCTATGGAATGAAACAAAAATATATATATTACCATCTATGTAATAGCATGTTCAACAATATCAAAATGAACTGTCTTTTACAATCATGATGTATCCCCTTTTAACCTATTTTAGCTTAATTACAACCTCAGAATAAACAAACATATCTAACTTAAAAAAAGATATTTTAACTGTTTAACTGTTTGCAGCTTTAACCTCCAAAAACTGTTATTAATGCACACAAAAATAATGCTGTATTTATTAAATACTAGCAAGCAGTTTACTGAAATAATCGTCCCCTTCAGAACAACAGATGCCCTGAATCATGCCAAAACAGCGTTATTAATGACTTAAAATACACCTGTATAAAACGATGCAAAGCAATAAAAGGACATCACATTTTGATTAAGCATTAAGCACCACATTAAAACAAAATGATGACAAACCTTGTGCCCTTATCAGCCAGGTGCTAAACGAACCTGTTAGTCGACATTTTCTTAACCTTTTGCCCTTTTAATAGACCTATTTGCCGTGCACTTAACTTCATGTAACTTTGTCTATTTCTCTTTTCTGGTTAACTCTATCAAAATAAAAGCACGGACCTAAAAACAGAAATTAACGGTAAAAATAAACTAATTTCTTAATTTCTTATGAAATGAATACCTATCACAACACATTTTGGAAATATGTTGTGCTATATTAAAGGTAATGTACAGTGAATGCGATTGCACCGCAAGATGTGTTCTATGCAGCTTTTTAGTTTCTCACCCCCTATTTTCATTTCACAAAAATTTTGTATTAAATAAGAAACTGTGTTTCTGCTATTTGACAAAAATACAGTACTTTTATTATTATTTGTTTCTGTAACACTCCTTTCCCGGCACTAGTCCTGTGGTGGTGCAGTAATTAACAACTATTATGTGTATTAGATAATCATTAACCCTGTCTTTGGTATCAAACATGAAACTAGGACAGATTTCACAGCTTGGGCATTTGTATCATTTCTCTCTATTTCTTTTTGTTACATTGTTAATTGCCTCTAAACTGCTTCTTCTATTTTTACATAGGACATTTTGAGTTTGGTGTTGTTTTTTTGAGTTTCAGTGCTTTTGTGAGGGTTGAAACAGATAAACACATCCAACGATAACCTTCTAAAAATCTTAGAACATAACAGCTTTGAAGGTCATATCAGTGTTACCGTTATTGAAGATCATATTGGTTTTTTTTTTACCTCAGAAATAAATCCCCCCTTTTCTGCTGTACTATCACAAACAGCAAAAAGCCCCCCAAAAATATTAAAGAAGATAGTTGGCCCACTTAACCCCAGGCTGTGCCCTTACTGTAGCTCTGCACTAGGGAAAGAGAAATAAGGAGTGAAGGCAGAAGATGGCAGGAGAGGACAAGAACTAAAAGGGCAGGAGTATGCTGTAGTGCCCTTAGCTGTTAGACGTGTGGACTAGCCTGTCTCCTGTGTGGTGGCAGTGGTAATGTGTCCGCGGCCTTTACAGCAGTAAGCAGCCCAGTCAGCAGGACTGGCAATCTCAGCCAGCAGCACTCCCTTGTAGGGCGGATGAAACCATCAAGTGTATGTGCCTTTTCTGATCTATTGATCCATAACCCTAGTTCAGTGGTGGCCACAGGAAGGGTTGCATTCTTGTCTTATTATCCTTCCCCACTTTGCTTATTGCCCAGTGCATACTTTTTTACCTCTCTTACTTTCCTTTTTGGTGTCTCATGCTGCAGAGTTTAACATGGCCTCCTCTCACATGTAGGACTAGGTATCTCCACTGATTTTCTTTTTGGATATTGATTCACAAGGTCCCAATTCGAATTGATTAGATGTATTTTAATTACAATACTAATCTGACTTGGATATAAAAATGATTCGTAGAGAACTAAATCTATAAATGGTTAGCCTGATATCAGATAGAATTGTCAACTATTTACACTACGTTTCCATCTTCAGTCTGAAATTTCCTGCATTCTAACTAATTACCATGGGGGTAGGGGATTCAAATCACAAGAGATTTACGGCCTAACTTCCGATTTTGGGGTATGCTAACTTGAATGTGGATAAAATAATTCAATCAATCAGATAATGATATTGAGATGAGTCATTTCACAGAATTTGCAACCCTCAAAACAATTCATCCACAGTTTTACACATGCAACAGTAGTGACAACAGACGGTAACAACGGAATGAATGGAGTAGGCTACGGAAAAGCACGGCAGAGCCTCTGATGTAAGCATGTTTCACTAACTTGGTGATTGGCTAGTGATGTAAACATGCAGCTTGACAACCCTGTTAGTCCCAACCATGGTGCCGATTGGCTAAACGTTAGTTCCCCCCTCATTGGCTCATCTATGTTTTTAAACGAGAAACCACAGTTTCATGTCATGGTGCCAGAAGAATCAGTCAACTCTGTGGAATGGGTGCGTTCTAAAATCTGGACCCAGGTAGGTAAATTGTACAAGGAACCCTCTAATCTGGTGCTATAATAAAAATATTGATGTGTACATTAAGAACACAGACTGTATAAAATATGGATGTTGCCTCTGTGATGTCACCCATAGGTTTCAGATTTGACAGAATATAGCTCAAAGTCGGCGGCTCCTGTTGGCATACATTTTAGTGCATGTGGCCGTAAAAAACAAGTGAAGTCACAATTTCATGTATTGGGTAACGGGTCTGTGAGAGCTGTATGGAGGCAGTTCCAGACCAAACCCTTTTGGAGCCTGCCTCACGTGGCCGTTCGAGGAAATGGAGTTTTGAAACTTCTGTGTTGGCTTCATTTCTCAGGCCAGAGGTTATCACTTGATCAAGAATTGATCCAAAAGCAGTTACATTAATTTACTTTTATTTAAAGGTATAATGTAATAAGTATCACTTACTGTTAGTAAACACACAGCATTCTGCTCCTTCTCTCCTCCTCGGCTCAAGGGTCAGAGAGAGAGTGAGTGAAAAGAGCCAGCATCGTTCAGTGAGGACAAAGCGTCTAAAAATACGTGGATGATCCTTACTACTTCTGCACTATTGGGCTCATAGAGTAGGCACACTAGAGACTTCCGCCAGCTGGCTACTTATGGTTTAGCACTCTAGCTAACTTGAATGGAGATTAAATGATTTAATTGTTATGGGACCATATGAAAATTCTGATGTTACCACAAATCATTTTGCAGGGGGTTGTGA
The DNA here is from genome assembly GCF_963691815.1 of Echiichthys vipera. Taxonomy (NCBI): domain Eukaryota; kingdom Metazoa; phylum Chordata; class Actinopteri; order Perciformes; family Trachinidae; genus Echiichthys; species Echiichthys vipera. Next base: position 32,356,609 of record NC_139825.1, on the reverse strand, counting down.
TGCTTGAAAAGATGTATCCAAAGATCTCTTTTGCCATGTAAGTCAGTAGGTAAAAGTCTTTTTGGGCCGCATGGCATCACTTGACAGACACAGAAGCTGTAATACCACCGTTTGGCCACTATGTCAAATTGGACATAGTGCACTTCCTGGGGGCTGGGTGTAAACACCCTCAAATGTCCCACACGTACAAAAAATAATAAGAAAAGAGAAAATCCAAGTTGAGAGTAGGGTCTCTGCAAATACACCACCACAGAATCCTAGTGGGTCATAAGTGATGATTGAGAGGGATTACTTTTGTATTGGTTTATACATTGTTTTTTTAAGGATAATTCTACATATTATACCTTTTAACATGGACACACTACAACATGTGCAACTCTACTGACTCTACAGTCAGTGAGTATTGAGTGACAACAAAAGTGCATACTTAAGTGCAGAGGGTGTGGTGCAGAGACAGTGTATCTACCTAAAGCCATACATTCATAAAGCGGTCAACTCTGGAACGTTATTCAGCCCCCTTCCTGGCAAGTTAGTATGACATAATACCTTGCCTTGGGTCTTCTGGTTTCATATGGTTTCAATATGTCCACTCTATCTTTAAAAGGCTACAGCCTCTTAAAGAGGTTGAGATCACTGATTGTCTAGCGGGTCTCTTAAAGCTCTAAAACCGAGCATGCTGCAGCCTCTTAAAAGATAGAACTCTGTATTTTATATCATTTAATCATATCGGATGATTCAAATGATGCTCAATTTGAATGATAAAATCAAAATTTTAAACCCAGCCCTGTTCACCCATCTCCCATTCCTGCATATATAACAAGATATGATGGTTTCCAAATGGTGTTTTCTGTGATTAGTTAGTTGATTCGAGCATTTGCTACATTAAATGAAAGCTCATCCAGATGGTTAAACACAGTGCAAAAAGGAGTCTCAAAGTTTCCGATACTTAAGTATAGTAGGTTACTGTACACATTTTGCCTCTTTGCGCAAAGCTTCAAAGCATTGTTTCTTACAGTTTATGTGGGGAAAATGATGGTATGATGGTAATTATATATCATTTGTTCTTGTTTTTGTTTGATAATCTATTCAGTCGTATATAAACATTGATATGGCCCAGCTCTCCATAACCTCAAAATTACAGGGCAACCTCCAATTTTTGTTTTTCTCAAATTATTTTGGCAAAAGTTGTGAAATATGTTTATACCTATATTACCCCTGACCGTTCATCTACAAAATTAATGATATTTCCAGATAACTTTTGGTTAGAATAGTGTGCCATTACAAAGATTAGTGAAATGTTAGCTGGTACAAAAGCCAGCGGAATAATTGTCTGATAACAGATACTTGCTGCAGGTAGTAGGCTTTTAGACTACTAGTTAGTTTATCTAACTAGGCTACTGCCTATCACCATATTAATACAGGTTCTGATTTCTCGTCATTTTGCTTAGTCAAGATCTGCTGACCTCATCATACCCATCCATGTGTTGTGTCAGCAAGTTCAATAAGTCACAGGTTAAGACCTAATCTTCCCTCTTTGTCTTATTATCATTCATATAAATAATTATCCTCATCCACTAACATATTTGTTCTGAGGTAGTCCCTCTAAGTGTATTCATTGTTAGCGTCCATTGTTACTCTGCTGTTCCTGTCCTCACCTCTCCAGGCTGCTTGTCTCCTCTACTCGACCGACAGTCATCCTATCGCTCACCATTGCACTGTATGTCAATGAGTGTGTCTAAGTGTGTACGTGTGTGTGTGTGTGTACGTGTGTGTGTGTGTGTGTGTGTGTGTGTGTGTGTGTGTGTGTGTGTCTGTGTGTGTGTGTGTGTGTGCATGGGTGTGTGTGTGTGTGTGTGTTACCGTCAGCTGCAGGAAACCTGATCACAGCACTCATGCATCAAAGAGAGGAAGAGGGGGCAGTGGCGAGGAAGAGAAATGCAGCGTTGCAGTTCTTGTTTTCCCCTGTGATGGGGAGAGGACTGCCTGGGCTTTTCAAATGTCTGATGTGATTAGGCAATGATAAAGCTGCTGTGGTCATACAGGAAGAGCAGGGTGGAATTGATGGAGGGAATAGTAGTGTTCTACATGTTCTCACATCTGTGCTTATGTGTAGGGGGGGTTGTCGATATACATGAAAATACTGTTTAAGATGATTCAGCTTGAATTGGACCAAAAGCGGTCTGAACAGCTTTCAGGTTTTGTTGATGCATTCTTCTGAATGTGGTATTTTGGTGACCATCTTATACAAGAGTGTGCAGCAGACCAGTTCTTTCTGTTCGGGCTTCTGCAGCGCAGCAGCTTCTAGTGAGCATACAAAGGGAGCTAGCAGCTAAAGCAGCAGAAGCACCAGCCCCTGAATCTCAGCATAAAGCACTGTACACACCATTACATTTTGTTCCTGTCCCATCATCTCTGTCTGTGTGTGTGTCTGTGTCCATTACTCTCCTTTTCCCTCTCCTTTCTGCTGCCTCCTCTACGACGTCCTTTTTTCAGGGTGTAGTAAATTAGAGGGAGGGCCCGGCTTTAGTGCTCTGTCTGAGTCCTCAGTCTCTGATGACACAGCATCCTCTTGTACTGGGCTGAGTGAGAAAAAAGGGGAAGGGAGGTGGGGGAGGGGGGTTTGCAGCACAGCATACAGGTAAATAAGTGGGATGACGCATTTTTATGATATGGTATAATATTCAGGGAAATTAATTTGCAGTTATACATATTTTGAGACATTATTAGCTGAGTTTCTCACTGCAGTGAGCTCATTTACAACTACATGAGTTATGGTTCAGGTTATAATGCTGAGAGATATAATATCTGTGCTGTTGTCACAAAGCATCAAACTTTCATGGTGAGCAATGCTGAAGCTGTTATACTGTTGATATTTCTGCTTCTCTGTATATTCGATGAAGATGCAAAGATTAAAGAGACAGGTGCGATATTCAGACAGTTGTGAGAAAAATGTTTGTTTTTTTAACAATAAAACATATACATATGTTCTAGTAGAAAACCAAAATACAACTATGAACCTGAAAATGAGAATAATATGGAACCTTTAAATGATTGATCGATTATCAAAAATTTGGTTGGCAGTGAGCATCCACACTGATGAACGATACGGTGGCACCAAGCATGCTCACTAATTGATCAAGAGAGCAGTAGGCCAGCAACTCCTGTGTTCTGCGGTAAAACAACTGTTTTTGTTTTGGGCTGTCCTACAGCAAGGTAAAGCAATGAAAAATTATAAATATAGCCTACACTTGAACTGGTATTTATTTATTAGGTTGGCCTTTTTAGGTGGCTAAAATGCATTTAGTTGCTGCCTCCGTCCACAGCAGTATTTGTTAGCTTAGCCTGTCCACTTTGGTAATACACTGACTATGGATACTGGATAGTACGACATACAACCCCACTTAAAAACCCCAAACTATCCCTTTAAATATCTGTTAAAACACAAAGCAGTATTTGCTAAATTGAAGGAGGATTACTTTCGCTATCGGCAGTCAGCCATCATGATTATAAGGTTAGCCAATGGGACTTCCACTGCTGTCGCATTTCACCAATTATCAATCCTAAAGTAACGTCCCCAAGAATAAGGTGGATAGAGTTTGAACATGACACCCTGTAAATTCGAATGGATTTTGATTGGTTGTCAGTGTTTCTATCATTCATCAAATTGCTTCGAATGTGATCCCAAGGATATAGTTTGCCGCTTTTACTATAACTACTTATTATAGTTGTATTGTGGACTCCACCATCCACTTGAGTTAGAACGATTTTTGAAACTATATTTATAGTTATTCTTCTAGTTATCATTCTTGATGTGGACGGCCCTAAAGTCTCTATTGTTTCCCTGCTTAGATCTCCCTGAGCTCTCTCTCTTTCTTTGTCTCCCCCTCATCATCTCATTCTCAGTTTCTCTCTCTGCTGCATGCCTACTCAGTCCTCCTCCTCCCTCCTTCTACCCGTCCATCTCAGGTTTGGCTCTCTCCCCTCTGCAGCTCTCTGGCTTTCGGTTCTGCATCACTCTACCTCCACCCCCTCATCTCTCTCTCTCTCTCTCTCTCTCTCTCACTTCGGCTCTCATTGCTGCTGTCCCATACCCCTGCAAGCCCCTCTCCATATCCATGCTCCACTATTTCTCCTCCTCACATACACACAAAAGCACGCACACACACACACACACACACACACACACACACACACACACACACACACACACACACACACACACACACACACACACACACACACACACCGTCCTTGCAGCTGCATTCTGCCTCCTGATTCTTGCATATGTGCCTTTTTCTTTAACACTCTGTGGAGAATTAGCAACGTTTTACCGGCTTTGCAGCAAATTCGTCTTCCTAACTGTGAAGCTTGCTCTGCTGAGTTGTGTATTTCTGCATGTGTATGTATATTTAACTATAAAGGCAGATCGGTTTTATAGTGTTTTGTGTGTATTTGTAAGTGTATTTCTGTGTGTGTGTGTGTTTGTGAGAGAGACCCATGGTTCCTGTCGACTTCCATAGTCACTCCATATTTAAAGACATTGTTTTCAGTGGTTGGACTACGTGTCCATAGAGTTGGGATAACTGCGCCATTTGTACCACGATTAACGGTGATCAAAGCTATGATGCGTGCACAGAGTGGTTTTCTATACAAAAGGGAACGGCACAGTAAAGCTGGTGCTGCCTATATATTATACATAATATTAGTAAGTAATATATAGTTTACTGTTACTTCTTCTACCTTCCTTCTGTGCAGACGTATTGCTTGAAAACCAGCCTTTTTAATAAGCAGTGATTTCCAATTAACAGACTGCTTACTCGATTCATCTCTGACCACATATTTTTGCTCATATTCTTAAATTGAAATGAGTTATTGTCAGGAGATTAGAATAGGCCATTTTATTTTTCTTTATTTGGTATAGGCATTAGTAGGCTACAGGCCTATTGGTGTCCTCTGATGAAGCCTTTATGTTACAGCTAATTTGTTTAGTCATATAATTAGATTTAGTCCATTTATGATTCAAAGATTTCACATTATTTAAATTGTGCTGTGAAAATGGACTATCTGAAGCTTTCATTAAGAAAAATCATATATTTAGTATTTTCTAACCTTCAATGACTGATCCATTTTCCATTAATTTGGCACAATCAATTAATGAAATTGCCAAACATTTGCATTCCTTGTTGTAATTATGCCAGGATGCCAAGTCAACAGCTGATTAATCTGTCTACAGATTATCAGAGGTCATTGAGAAACTTAAGCCTCTTTATAGTTGAATTGTGTTTTTTTTTTAACCAAATAACTCAATAACAATGTTCGTTTACAATAACTTCTGTGTAGAAAACGCCAGTGTACAGTACATACAGTTCCTACTCTAAAATGTATGTTTGATGCTTTCATACCTGATTAATAACAACACTTTCACTCACACTAGGTTGGAGACTTAATTTATCTGTTGGGCCGCAGACTAAAGAAAATTACACTTCCCAAAACTAGCAGTTGGTGGTAAGATGTTGCTGATCATAACACCACATTTGGTTTATCAGAGATGCTAGCAAAGCAACACATTGTATAAAAAAAGCATCTTTACATTACAGTTATGGCTGAAAATGACAACAGATAAAAACAATTTTGCCGATTACACATACAGTATCTCCGCAATGTAAATCAACCGCCAGTTGTTGTTAGCATGACGCTGCAGTGATTCGATCTATAGTTTTCATCTACAGTTAGGGAGATAATTGGGCCCACTTCTTAATTAGTAAAAATAAACTATTCCCCCTCTTTTTCTGGGGAAATCCTAGAACTCCCTCAAGGACCCCACAGACCCCTGGTTGAGAACCACTGCTGTAGAGGATGACCTACATTGAAACTCAAACTCAAGGACAAAGCAGACATGTTTTCTTCAAGGTGTCTATAAGATGTTTATGTCTTCAAATATTTTTGTGTTATCAAAAGCCTTTAAAGGGCCTCAATAGGATCTCTCTATGCCATAATGCTTCTCATTGATTACCATATGGAACATACTTAGGTATGCTGTGATGCGCTAATGAGCTATTGCTCATTTTACAACCTCCCCTTCCATCCACATACTGTATTTGCTTGGTCAGCCAAACACTTGACCTCTAAGAGAAAGCTATACCCTCTGGACATGACTGTAGATCCTTTGTGTTCCTTTTTGTATTGTGTTGATTAAGTATAGATCATTCTTTTCTCCATGTGTCAGGTACAATAGTGAGAGGATATTTTAAGTAGTGCAGATGCTCTATAGGCAAAAAAAGAAGCGGAGATGGGAGGGGAGGGAGAAACAGGGAGAGAGGAGTCTTCTGATGCAGAGAATACATTTTGTCTTTCCCCAGACTGCAGACGCTATTTTTAATTTAATTAGATTTCAGGACATCACTTGTCTCAGGACACTTCTGGTCGCCTCCCCATTTCTTTCTAGTGTTTCCCGTGGTGTGAACCACCAACTCATTGTGTGTGTATCTTGCAAGTTACTGGTGCCATATGCAAGCCCAAATGCTTTCTATACACGTATGCTTTTTCCACTAGTCACGATCATTATCAGTGCAGTGAATTTTCAATTCTTTTAAAATATTTCCAGTTTACAGAAGCTGTAAACTGCATTCTTAAAAACTCAAGTCAAAGTGATATGAATGCTGATATAATTTGGTATTGTTATAGTTTGGTTCTGCAATACTGGTTTCACACAGGCATTGATGTGTTTTCTGTAAATATAGACAGGCAACATGGTCAGTGGTGTCATAAATACACAAGAGAGGATGTGGTGAAGAAGAAGAAAAATAAACCCTAGCAGTGTAACTTACAGATTCTCATCCAAACCACACATTTATTCCAGGAGTCTATTTGTTTGTAAATAATGCACATACTTTTCACTCAGACCCCACGTTATATTTGTCCAAAATTGGGCGCAAACATCCACAAATCACACCCGGGTATTCACATACAAACACATTGCTGAAACACACACTGCTGCCTCACCCCAGAGCACAGCCCCACTTGGCCCAGTGCTGTTTATGGGTGGGGTGTGGTTGTTGAGAGCTTAGAGTCAGCAGATCTGCTCCTGATCGATGACAGCATTTGCGGTTCTCTTCCAGTAAGAGCTTTAAACTCGGGCGAAGAGAGTCATTTGGCCACTGAGAGGGGAGAGAGCTTCCCATGCACCTGTCTGTTGCTCACAGAACTACTGTCATGGTAAAAAGCTTGCCAGGACAGACACTCTGATGCAACCCGGACAGAGGTGTTAACTGTACTCCTGGCTCTCGGGGGACTGGCCAAAGAGAGAGTGATGTCAGCGAAGTAAAAGACAGCCTCATGTCCTTGGCATACTGACTATATGTGCCCTTTTCTATACCTTTATCTTTTTACTGTATTGTTTTTACCCCATGTGTTTCGCATCATGTAGGGCCATTGCAACCTAAAGTACTTTGCTCACTGTTGTCTCACTGCTAGTAGGGTCAAGATTTTAAAATGGGAAAAGTAACAACACAGTCTCATCAAAATGCTATGTTCAAATTGATTAAAGTATCACCTGCATTGTGAAAAATCAGCCTTACCCTCTTAACACAGTCGTATACTAAGCTTTCCTCCACTGACAGGGCAGCACACTCCTCCTTTGGCCAGTGCAAAGCCACAACAATGCGCTCGAAAGCACTGAAATAACACTCTACTTCTGACTCACGGAACACAGGCACAAGAGAAATATTTTTACCTATATCAAATAAGGTGGACCTGGGGGCCCCTGAGCAGCTACTACGCTCCCCTTTTCCAACTCCAACTGACGCATGCGGATAGCAGAATCAGCTTCCAGCTTCTCCAGCTGGAACTCCCGCTCCTCCCCGCGAGTTTTCTCCTTGGCCTCTAATTCAAGACGGACTAAACGGACTCTAACACGGGCGTCCCGACTTGATCCGGAAGATGATTTGGCCAAAGAGTGATCACAACGCGGGAACGTGACCGGCTTTACCTCAGGGCCAGCAACCATCCCCACAGGTGTGCTAACCATGGGCGCCACAGGATCCGTAACAGCGCAACTATCAACCGGCAACACTGCCGCCTCAACCACTACATAGGAGGACTCCCCCACCGCCGGAAAGAGAACTCCATTTTTAACTTACTTGTCAATAACACAATCCTTAAGCTCCTGTTTACGCAGAGAGCGTGACACAGAAATACCGTAGTGGTCGGCGATTTCACGTAATTCTTTCTGCATCTTCCTAATTGAGCTATAGTAGGTTTAACTGCCGAAGCAGCAGCAGCACCTAACAAGAAAATAAACAAAACAAACAAGTTTTATTCAGGCAATTATTTACACTGAGTAAACAGGACCCCTCCAAGCTTGCCTAATGTAGCTTAACCTATCTATCTTCTGGAGCTTGCCGGGCTCGAGGTAACTATAAAGGCGGAACTTCGGCAGCAAGAACCCCGAACGCCTAGCCCCAACAGAGAATCGAGTCCTCCAAAATTATACCAAAATTATAATAACCCGGGGGGAAGGAGTCGAGGACAGTTGTTTTTAAAAAGGTAAGGTAGGTTTTTATGAACCTTTTTAGTAAATTAAATAATAACAAACAAAAACACACCCAGCTTCCTAAAGCTGTACAAAAGCACACCGCTTCTCAGGTAATGACGAGGGTGAGAGAGTCAAAGAGGGAGAGAGCAGATCCCCTCTTTTTAAGGCCCTGCTGATTGGAACCGATGTCAGGTGAGGAAAGGCGGGGACTACAGCTGGGGAGCTAAAAGAAAACCAACCAAAAAACAAACCCTCACAGCCGTAACAGTGCAAAGGTTTGTAGACCATGTGTTGAATAGTATGTGCCATATAATCACTGTAGTTCTGGAAATGTTCTTACTATCTTGTTATCTCTTTGTCTCCCCCTCTCTCTCTCTTTCTCTCTCTCTCTCTCTCTCTCTCCACAGACATTTATAGTCATCAACAAAGGGAAAACACTCTTCCGCTTCAGTGCCACGCCCTCCTTGTACATCTTAAGCCCTTTTAATCTACTTAGGCGAATAGCTATTAAGATTTTGATACATTCATATCCTTTCAAGTGATTCATTTTCAATGCTTTGCAGTGAATGAAAACATTATATATATATATATATATATATATAAATATATATATACATATATATATATATAAATATATTTATATATAAATATATATATATATATATTTATATATAAATATACACATGTTTTTTTCAGATTGTGTCACAATTCTTCAGTAAAAAGAAAGCCAATGCACGATTAGCTCTAAGCTTTACTTTAATGTTAAAATGTGATTATTAATTTGCGTTACAATTTATCGGGTGTTATGGGTAGCACTGTTCAAACTTTCCTTAACTTCTGTCTTCTCACGTTATTCAGCATGATCATCATGTGTACGATTTTGACCAACTGTATATTCATGACATTTAGTGACCCCCCAGAGTGGTCCAAACAAGTAGAGTAAGTACGCGTACATAATTATCCCCCAGTCATATCCTCGTTTGATGTGCCTGCCACCATTTTACTCTCTTCTCTCTTTGTTTTCAAGGTATACTTTCACAGGTATCTATACGTTTGAGTCACTCACAAAAATTGTTGCCCGAGGCTTCGCTATAGATGGGTTCACCTTTCTCAGGGACCCATGGAACTGGCTGGATTTCATGGTCATCTCAATGGCGTAAGTATTTTAATTCATAGATATTAACAAGCTACATATAACAACTATGGTCAAACATAAAAAGGAAAAAGCACTGCAATCAAAAGCAAGACACTAAAAAGGGGATTTCAGTGTGACTAATAAAAATATAACATTTTAGCATATGGATAGAAGAAATCTGTGAGAAGTGATTTTTTTATAGCACATTCTAGTTACAACAAAACGGCAGGTAAATACCAAACGGCATTATAACTCAGCCACTCAACACAGGTGTAACTAATCCCATGATAACGACTGCTTTCCACTCAGGCGTGATAATATTAGGATATTATTGTGCTCACTGCTATGGCTCACGAGACATATGAGTGGAACAGAGCATCCATTAATTCTATTGGTGAAGCTTGTTTTTAGTTTTACGGGTCAAATATTTTCCGTCAGAAAAATGGGAGTTTAAATAAACATGTTAAATAAAAAAATGTTAAATTAACATTTCAGTGTAAGTAAGAGTTGGATGATTAACTTGATTCCATCATTGTTTGGGTATCATAACACGCCCATCAAACCTTTCATCTTTTAACAAAAAACAGTGGTTTTTGCAGTTTGCGATTTTTGTTTTTAAAATGAACTATTGACTATTGTTTCTAGTTATGCAGTGTAGTGGATAATGTAGAACCTTTTTGTTGGGGTCCTCAATCACGCTGGGTTTGCAGGGTTTAATTCACAAAAATGACCCACTTGCTCTACATTATCCTGCTTATTACATGGCTACTCACCTCAGAAATGAATAATTTGGCACTAAATTTTGATTTAAACAAAGATTTTATTTAGTTAAAATGGTCCTCAAGAGTCTGTTTTTCATAGCAGCAAGAGTAGTTTGCCGTAATTGACCAATCAGAATTGAGTATTCAACAAACCCATTAAATAATTTACATTTAAAGATGACCAAAGGCAGTTTTCCCCAAATCTAAAATGTGCTGGAGGAAAACAAAAAACACATTTTAGTCAAAATGCTGCCCTCTACAGTAGAGGGCAGACACCGTTTTGTTAGCATATAGTAAGCTGTAGTTACCTAAGACTTACTGAGTTTAGGTCTTTCAACACATATTTCTTCTCCCCTTTTATTTCCAATAATCATAATATTTCACTATTTTGGATCACATCACCTCCACTGTGGACAGATTTTTTTCCTGGCTGCTGTTTGCAGGCTCCTAAAGACTAGACTGAGTTCTGCTTGTGACTCCTACAGGCAGTACGAGTGCTCTCTTTATTGGTTATTAAGACTTAAATTTTGGAGTGGATGACAAGTTAATCAAGTCGTTTTTGTGTTTTTGTTTAATGATTTGTGGTGGGTTATAAGGGGAGTTGATAAATATTGCAAATCCAATTCTAAAGAAAGTTACCCACAGCACCTTCAGTCTACATCAGTCCATAATACCATGTTAATAATGCTTATTAATGTTATGTAACAATCTATTATTTCTTTCCTCTGTTCGGGATGGCTGCTGAATAACTGTATCTGATCCACCTTGCAGGTATATAACAGAGTTTGTAAACCTAGGCAATGTGTCAGCTCTGCGTACGTTCAGGGTTCTGAGGGCTTTGAAAACAATTTCGGTTATTCCAGGTAAGACAGTCCAGGTGTTTGTGTGTGCGGGTGGGCGAGTCACGGGGTTGATGTTAGGTGTGGTTTTGTTTCAGTCCCTCTCCTCTCCTCGTCCTCCTCCGTTCTCTTTCCACTGGTTGGACAGGCGTTCTCTCTCTCACCGTGGTGTCCCTTCCTGGTTTTCGATAGTGGTGCTGGTGTCGTGCTCTTGCGCATACATACATGCGTGCGTGCGTGTGTGCGTGCGTGCGTGTGTGTGCGTGTGGTTATCGTGTGTGTTGTGTGTCATGGGGTTCTGTTCTGTGTGTCATCCTACCTTGTTACAGATACATAACAGAGTTTGTGGACCTTGGGAATGTCTCGGCGCTGAGAACGTTCAGGGTTCTCCGAGCCCTGAAAACAATTTCTGTCATTCCAGGTGAGACTCCCATTTAAACACTAAGGCTGAGCTTACTTTATCTATAACCTGTCTTTATTTCTATTATTTTGATTATTTTTTTCTTAAAAAAATTTAAATAGGATATCTTAGAGAATTCATTTTTTTTTATTTGCTTTTTTTTTTTTTACGAAATCAAAAATGGTAGCAATACATTTTTGATAGGCTTAGCAGTCTACTGGCAGTCTTGAGGGCTCACTTGTCCCATATGGACAGCTGGGCTTATGCAGCATATCAGACTATGTGGCAGCTATCTGTCTGTAGATTTCTACCCCAAGTGAAATATAAATTAATGTCCAAAACAATGCAATTATATTGAGGGATGGTTTAGATATTAGTTCCAAAGAGTTGACTTTCAGGATGTTATGCTGAGGAGTTAGATCATAGACTGTACGTATATAAAGATGGACAACATTTCTTCACTTCCCACTGTACAAAAGTGAAGCCAATATATCCTGCATAGCTGCCATCTTGTAATTTTGTAACTACAGTCTGCGCAGTAGTGACTGGGGGGCATCAAAATCCCGCCAATACATCTGCCAACCAATCACAGCTGTCAGTCATGATGTTTCACTCTGTTTTTATAGCATCAAATAAGTAAATAAAACCAAACTTATCAGAAAAATTAACACTTGAACAAACATCAGCGTGATAAGAACTACCTAAAATGACAGAAACCATCTTTGGGTACTTTGATTTTTTGGCCCATATTCTATCTGCTATCATAGAGGGGGTGGGACATAGGACCCATACTGTAGCCAGCCGCTAGGGAGCGATTGAGATGTTTTGGGTTCACTTTCGGGGAGCTGTCAAGCCGTCCATCTTTATAATCTGAACAAACCATTTAGGGAACAAACATGATCAGGAGTAGTTTAAATCCGTCACATCTGGTTTGTGTTCAGTTTTATTTCATACATTGGTCCAAATTCTCACAATCTATGACACTATTTTCTTGTTTCTAAAGACTATTTGATTCCCTAAGACTGCCAAGCCTAATTTGACAACACATCAATTCTGCATGAAGCTTTGAGACACATGCTTTTAACGAGTTTGGCTGTAAGGGGCTTTTCATTGGATTTTGTTATCCTTTTGTTAAGAGTTATTTCAGCCTTTAGATTTTTTCAATTTCTTTTTTTGAAGATCTTTGTCCATCCTGGGAGTGAAAGGGAAACTAAATAATAATTAAATATAACAAATGAGCAAAATTCTGTGCATATGTATCAGATTCAATACAATATTTTTTCTAGTGAGCACACAGTAATACAAAGGCTCATACACACTCAGAATTCTTGTAAAACAACGTGACACTATGAAGTCACTGTATTTCACCAGATGTACACACATGCTCATGCAGATGCACATGCAGATGCACATGCACATACCACACACACACACACACACACACACACACACACACACACACACACACACACACAAACACACACACACACACACACACACACACACACACACACACACACACACACACACACACACACACACAGCGTTCAGTGCTGCTCTGGGCTAAACCAGCCTGAGGGCTCGCCCAGCACTGCAAGAGTGGGATAAAGAGTTTCCTGGGATGGGAAAGGTTCTTCAGTTAAGGCAAGGTCACCATCGAGGTTTACAGACAAGTGATGATGACACCAAGTCAATTCTTTCAGCCTTGGCGTTTAAATGACCTGCATGCCACCTCTCATTGACCCTCCACTCCCCCGCCCAGCGACCAACTCTTCCTCGCCTGTCCTTTCTTTCTCCTCTTCACTTCCTGCTTCCTTGACTGAGCCTGGTTCAGTGCGCTATCTGTGGTCCTGCTGCAATCATTTGATTTGGTGGATGCAGCATAATAAAGAACTGCAGCTAGTCAGGAATGTTCACATAGATGGACACAAGGAGTGATGGGAAGTAGTAATCCCATGATACCGTTTTCTCCTCCTGTTCTTACAAAGGTGTTACTGCTTCAGACAGCTTTTTTATAGAACTGTTTACTGACATGGGGTATTTACGGTAAAAGTTTGAAAATTTAATGTGTCTTTCTGATGGAAACATCCCCTATAGCTGCAGTGTTTGTTGTGCTGTTCTGTGTTTTATGAACAAACCTGAATATGACCTCTGTATCTGTGGTTCAACTTGAATGCACTATCACAGTCAAATCAGTGTGCTGTTATTACATACTAGATTGTCATGTCTTTAATTTTATTGAATGTTTCTAGAAATGTCTATTTTTTTAACCATCTAGTTAGAACTTGGCTCTAAATACATCAATCCACCAAAAATTTTAATTTGAGGGAGACTGCAAAACTACTCTCATAATATGTCCTGCTGCTCAGGTGATAACAAGCTGAGAGTGGACTTTTAATGCAGAATCTGTGCCGGGTTTTCCCCCGGACATAGGCTACTTTTTATAGTACACTTTAGTTAAAACATGCACATGAAACTCTCCAATGTTTGTAGTTGGGACATGCTGTGTTGTAGGCACAGGTGTTTAGTATTTTTTTTAAAGCCAGTGGAAACTATTTTTCTGTGACGTTAAATAGTCATGACTAAATATGTGAAAATTGAATTTAAAAGGTAGAAAAATCATCCTTAAGTGTTATTTATTAAGAGTTCAAAAGTCGGTGGGAACACTCACCAACAACTGTCATCAGATTCAGAGTCAAGTGTTGGTTCAGAGTCAAATCCTAAGTGGTACATTGGAGTATGTGATTTCCAACTAACACCTAGAAAATTTAAATCACAGTGAGTAGCACGGACAAAAATATAAAAACTGGAATGTCTTGAGAAACTACTGCCACGTTGGCAGATAATTGTGTGTTTATGTAGAATCTGATCATTTATAATGAGAAGCTGATTTAAAAAAATAGGTTATCAGGGCCTTTGACATGCAGTGTCTGCTCTTAAAGACAATTGTGGTGGTGCACATAAGCATATAAGCCGATGATAATACTTAAAATGGGCAGATGGTGCTTTGGAGATTCTTGACTTTACAATGACACATACATTCACGTTTCTTAAATTGTTTCATACTGCTATGAAAAGGTTAGAACAAAAGACATCCAGTTACATGATAAGACTTCATTCTCTTTATCTGAAATAACTAGTAGTCTAATAGGTAATAGTAGCCTGAAGTCTAGTATCTAAATGAAAAGAAACAAGCAACAAAAGACACAAGTGAGAAAAGTAGCACAAGAGAAGAGACCTCCCAGGAGATGTGGAGATGGAGGACAACATGTTTTTCTGCTTCTGAGCTGCAGAGTTGTGCTCGCACGCACGGACTAGAGCTACATTTACCTTATGGGAATACCTGCGGCATTACATTACATTATTTATGTTTGGAAAAAAATAAATTCCTATTTCTGTGCTAAATATCTTTCACAACCACTTTGGGTTCTCAACTTCCTTCTATAAACTCTCTGCTGTAGGCTTTATTGTGTTGTTACTGTACAGTAGCAAATCATGTACCAATTAAACAATTTCAATGACTTTGTTACATTTACTGTATATGATAATATGATAGTTATAGCGTTTTTGATTTAAAGTCCTCAAATAACTTAACTTAAATGCAAAAAAATAAATGAAATGAAACAATTAATGTATTATTCTTTACATACATCAGACCAATTCACATCCCTGTGGTTACCTCAGCCATTTTGATTACTATAATTATATTGATTTTTTTACACATCAGCAAATATAACCATATCTCTTATAACTATCATTTTACGTCAAACAGAGCTCCTCTTTGCAAATTGTGATGATTTTCGCCTGCTGTCGAGGTGTTAAAATTACAGTCTAACGTAATACCCACAACATGGTTAGCAGCTCTCTAAATAATTAATTAAAAACGGAATGACAGGGAGAACAACAACAACAAGTGCAGTCTACACAGTCACTTTATACTCTGAAGCAATGCACTCAACAAACAAAAATGCATTTCTGGTGTTGAGGCCTGGCAGTGTGGGAGGTGCTCAAGAAATACTTCTGATGCTTGCCAAGTTTAGATTTATGTAAGAGGCTGTCCAAGCACAGGGGTTAAATACAGATTTAGATATATGTTACCTAACTCAACTTTTCCCTGCTTGACTTGAGTCCGTTCTGAATAGCAGCTATAAAACCAAACTCAGCTTATGCACTCTTGCAGTGCCAAAAGTTGCAATTCTTTTTATTTTTGTCTATCTGTGTGTTTGTTTGTTTGTTTTGTGTTTGTGTGTGTGTGTGTGTGTGTGTGTGTGTGTGTGTGTGTGTGTGTGTGTGTGTGTGTGTGTGTGTGTGTGTGTGTGTGTGTGTGTGTGTGTGTGTGTGTGTGTGTGTGTGTGTGTGTGTGTTCAATGTATATTAATTAACAGGCCTGAAGACCATTGTGGGTGCTCTGATCCAGTCTGTGAAGAAGCTGTCCGATGTGATGATCCTGACCGTCTTCTGTCTCAGCGTATTTGCTCTGATTGGACTGCAGCTCTTTATGGGGAACCTTCGGCAGAAGTGTGTAATCTGGCCAATCAACATAACTGAGCAGTACCCGCCAAATAGCAGCAGGATCTTTGACTGGAAAGAATACATCATGAATGACAGTGAGTGATTACCTTGACACTCAGTTAAAATAGTTGCACATGATTGCACAGGACTTAACATACATACATACACTCTTGGTTTTGTTTTTGTGTATGTATTTTTCCCCCCTAAAAAACATTAAAAGACATAGTGACTAATTAAGGTAACATACACATTTTTGCCCAGTGGCTAATACAAGTGACTGTTTCCTGTTCTTTATAGCTAATTTCTACTTCCTCCCTGGTCAGCTCGATGCTCTACTATGTGGAAATAGCTCTGACTCGGGGTAAGTTATCATATTTATACTTCAGTGTTTTGGTAGGTGTCTCCCATTTTTCTGTTGTTATTTTGCACATCTTGCGATGCACTTGGACATGTCATCAGTGATGTAACCAGGCACACACGCCCCCCAACATCTTATGTTGACTGAAGGGCTCTTCAGAGCAACTTCACCACACAGGATTTAAACAAGAAAATTTAAAGGTATTGTAAAGGTAATTATAGTTGTGTGGGCCACTATTTATCGCAGTTTACAAAATAAATATTTCATACACATACATCAACGTTTAGACAGTCTAAGCATTCAAATGTATAATTCACAAACCAGATCTGTTTGGGCCATGAAATATTAAAGTAAATCATATCAATATCCTTTTCCTCATGGTGTACATGTACAGTAAGCTTTCATGCACAAGCAAACAACAACAACAAGGCATTTATCAAGACTTTTGTTGTATCTTAGTCTGCCAGTGATGCCTATATCCGTAATCCCAATTGTGTTGATGCTGAAGTGGCACATCTTAGTCATTTTTTAAGTTACTGTTTGTGCATTCCTTTGTGTTCATTTCAGACGATGTCCAGAGGGCTTCACATGTATGAAGGCTGGAAGGAACCCTAACTATGGTTACACCAGCTTTGACAGCTTTGGATGGGCTTTCCTCACCCTCTTTCGCCTCATGACCCAAGACTTCTGGGAAAATCTATATATGCTGGTAAAGCAGTGTTCTTCTTTGTCTGTCTCTTTTCCTTAGTCTCAAATTGACAAATAAATGTCCAGAGGAAGCAAAAAGCAGGACTGCATGTTTTTTTGTCACAGTATGACCTATGGATGAAGTATTTGAGACCTATATTAAAAGCCTCTCTAGTCCTACCCAGAGAACTAAAACCCCCTAAGCAGTGCTAATGGTTGTGCCTTCACTTCATCATAAAAAGTATATATATCATCGGAATACCTGAATGAATCAGCAAAGGTGCCTCTCGCCATCAATTCGTTTGCCCTCTGAATAAAAGGGAAGGAAGGACAGCTGATCAGAAATACTGTGGCTAGGAGTGTGTGACTAAAAGTGTGTTTGTCTTTCATACAGGCAGAAAATAATTCAGTTATTTGAATTTGTTATGAAGCACTGAACAAAGCTGAATTATTTTTTGTGAAATTACCTTTAGAACAGTCATGTTCTCCGACAAATGTGTTTTTTAAGAGACCACTGAACCAGAGTTACATCTCCGTGCACAGATATCTGTTAAATAAATAGATAATGTTCAATTGCACTGCCATGACACTGCAATGGTATTTCTTTCCTCCTCCTCCAGACCAGCACCATCACAGCCATTGATTTTGCTAATAGGCCAGTCACTGTTTCAGAGTGTGTGTGTTGTTGTTGTGTGTGTGTGTGTGTGTGTGTGTGTGTGTGTGGGTGTGTGTGCAAAACTGGGAATTTCTGCACTCTTAAGGCTTCCTTCCTGTCTGGAGGTTTTCCTGCAGAAATCTATGAACCGCATATATCTCATCATTCTGACAATGTGTCTGTATTTTCAAAGTTAAATAACACTAATTTGTTCTCACTGCTTCGTCTGTGTGTATCTGTCAGACTCTGCGAGCCGCAGGGAAGACCTACATGATCTTCTTTGTGCTGGTTATCTTTGTGGGCTCCTTCTATCTGGTGAATCTCATCTTGGCTGTGGTGGCCATGGCTTATGAGGAGCAGAACCAGGCCACTATTGAGGAGGCGGAGCAGAAAGAGGCTGAATTCAAGGCCATGCTGGAGCAGCTCAAGAGGCAGCAAGAGGAAACACAGGTTGGGCTCACTCTCCTCACACACATACACCTTCAACTGTTTATCATAGTTTATGGTTATCATGTGCTTTTTGTTTTTTTGTCTTAGGCTGCTGCAATGGCAACATCTGCAGGCACGGTGTCAGAAGCTGCTTTAGAGGATGAAGGAGGAGGGCACTTGTCCCGCAGTTCCTCTGAGGTCTCCAAGCTGAGCTCCAAGAGTGCCAAGGAGCGTCGCAATCGCAAGAAGAAATGGCGTCAGAAAGAGCAGGAGAAAGAGAAAGGAGACAGCGAGAAGGTTGTTAAGTCTGAGTCAGACGATGGCAGCAAGAAAAGCACCATTCGTTTCCCAGGAAGCCGGCTGGGAAGGAAGACATCCATTATGAACCAGGTAAAGTTAAGAAGATGGAAAGCAATACAGTAAAGTAAGACTGCTGTTTGACTAAGCATATTGGCAGAAACCTCGTATCTTGTAATATTTTTTTTTTTCTTCATAAATCAATGCTATCAATCACTCTTTATGTCTGTGTGGGTTTTTTTTAGAAGGTTTTCACAAATGAAAGGTATTCAAAAATTGCTTGTGACTAAATTTTGTTACACCATTGGATCCTCAAACTGTTAGCAAAACCCCATTTTCCTTAAAAAAGGACGGTTTTGGGCATACAAGGTTTCCGCTCCCCTCCCCCTGAACCCAAAAAACAAATAATTCCTATAACATCAGCGGTTTCGCTTCTGGACAAATTATTAGTGATGTTATAGGAATTATTTGTTTTTTGGGTTCTTTCAACCATACCTTCCAGGGTTTTCCCTGGGTTCTTAGAGTGCTAAGGTGCAAATTACGGCCCACATTTATTTGCATATTGGTGACATCATTGCACAATTATTTACGTAGAGCTTAGTAGTTGTCAGTTGCAACCAGCGAGAGATTACTAAAAGCAAAACATGGAGGGGTGGCCTCTCTTGAGCCGTACCCATCTTGAGGCTCTTTCTGCTGCGTGTGTTCTTTAATTTATGAGTATATAGACTACTAAACTTAAATGAGGAGAAAATAATCTCAGTTGTTCGACATATAGATCATCAAGAAAAACATAAATGGCAACAAACGAAAATACATTAATGAAAGCATCTGAACTATTATTTTGTATAATTTTGTATAATTCCATTGCCATTTTACGATATATTACAATGATGCAGCTCTCAGGTTATAACAGTGATCGAGAATGATGAAAACAAAAGTTCTCACTCTTTATCATTCTTGTGCCAGTTATTTTGTGATAAATTAATGTGCTGGGGTCTGAGGATACTCCTCTGATAACCTTTGTATTTGTACATTACACCAATGATAAGCCAATCTGTTTGATGTGCTATTATCCTTTATTTACCTTTATTTTCTCTCTGTCCTCTGGTTTATTTTTTGTTAACTCTGTGCCCTACTTGCCCTCTTCACCTTGTCCGCCCCTTTTATTTACACATTGACTAACTCCTGCTGTTTTTAATAACTCATCAACTCTCCCCCTCTGCATCTGTCTCTCCCTCTTCAGTCACTGCTCAGCATCCCAGGTTCTCCCTTCATGTCGCGCCACAACAGCCGCAGCAGCATCTTCAGCTTCAAAGGCCGTTCCAAGGACATGGGCTCAGAGAATGAGTTTGCCGACGACGAGCACAGTACAGTAGAGGAGAGTGAAGACCGTCGAGGCTCCCTGTTTATCCCTTACCGCCGCAACAGCTACAGCGGCTACAGCCAAGGCTCATCCCGCATCCACCCAATGGCACCCAACTCTGGAGGGAAGAGGAACAGCACAGTGGACTGCAATGGCGTGGTGTCTCTCATCGGCCCTGGGCCCGGCAGACGGCTTCTGCCTGAGGTGAAAATAGATAAGGCAGCCACTGATGACAGTGTAAGGACGTCCATGGGACACCAATACAGTTTAGGCATGATGGTGGTGGCCCCAGTCTCTGCAGCTTCACATCCTCTTCCCCTTGGCTCTTGATCCTCTTTTCCCTAACTCAGTAGGACCCCCTCCCCCTGAATATCTAGATTCTGTGTTATTATTTAATCATACACTTCCTCTCTGATCTAATGCCCTTTTTCTGCTGCTTCCTTTTTAACAGCTCTAGAAGGTACTAACCAGCTGAAACATTATACCTGAACTTTCTGCCTTACCAGCATCATTATAGTCATTTCATTGATTAATATCTAACAATAATGCAACATGATATCAGCCCCCCCCCCCCCAGTCCCCCTGATAACTCTATCACCAATCTTACACATAAAAAGTCATTGCCATTCATAAAAATACAACTATCAAAAATACAACTATCAGCCTTTTACGGGAAAAAAACAACAACTCACTCCCTAGTTCTTCTTCTTTCATTCTTAGGGGTTTATCATGCCCAGGCCCACATCCCTGATTTTATCTATTTCTTTCTTTCTTTCTTTCTTTCTTTCTTTCTTTCTTTCTTTCTTTCTTTCTTTCTTTCTTTCACTCCGTCTGCCACCCTCTCTTTCCTTTTTGTCCTCATTTATCCTCTACTCCTGAGCCACTGGATGGTGCAAGAACAAATCTAAAAGTTTTTTCTATCATATTATTATTGTTATTGTTATTATTATTATTATTATATCTAGCATGGTAGATCCCTGTTTTATTCTCAACCAATCTAATTGCTTTAACCTTTTTACCTTTCTTAAAATGTAGCATGGTGTAGCAGCAAATGATGTCTTGAATTCCCCTCTGTTCTTGACATGCATGTCATTGCATGCAGTTTAATGTTGTTTCCTTAGGGATTGTGTCTATGTTATGCACAGTAAATGATGAAGGCTTTAGAAACCGTACCGGATATTCTCAAATAAAAGCCAGTACTTTAACAATGACTGTTTTCTAAAAATGTAACATCATGGAAATCAGGGGAAATTAGAAGTCCTGGTTCTTTCCTCAGTGCTGGCAACTATTTGAGAATTGACAGTATGAATTTGAAGTGTAATGTATGATATGTTGCAGGTAATGCTGAAATTGAACAAGTCAGGTAATTTTGGGAAACATACATTGTAAAAAAGATTGAATGATCTGATATGAAAAGCTGCATTCATCACATTAGGTAGCTGAGCAGCATGAGTTTTAATGTGTGGTGTTTGTGGGTTTGCATTCATGTGACTATTGTCTCTCACTGACGTGTCTTTCTCTGAGTACAGACTACTGACGTGGAGATTAAGAAGAAGCACTCTGGCTCTCTCATGGTGTCTGTGGATCAGCTGAACTCCTCCTTCAAAGGAAAGGACCGTGCCAACAGTCAGATGAGCGTAGTCACCAACACACTTTTAGAAGGTACAGACCTCATGCCAAAATATGATCTGTATTAGTTAGACAAAAACAGCCAATGAGACATCCAGATAGAGTTGATGTATTTTATTCACTAGGAAGTTTATGGAAGTTTATGGAAGTAAATATATATATATTTATATTATATATTATATATATATATATATATATATATATATATATATATATTCACTTGTGCGACTCAAGGAACTTACTCCTGTACCTGCACAAGAGTTTGTTTTACTTACCTTCATTCGTTTCTTTCTTTTCCATCTATTCCTGCAGAGCTGGAGGAATCTCAAAGACAGTGTCCTCCCTGTTGGTACAAGTTTGCCAACCGCTTCCTCATCTGGGAGTGTTTTCCACTTTGGCTGAAGATCAAGCACATAGTCTACTTGATTGTCATGGACCCATTTGTTGACCTGGCCATCACCATCTGTATTGTCCTCAACACCCTATTCATGTCCATGGAGCACTACCCAATGACTGAACAATTTGAGGGGGTCCTGTATGTAGGCAACCTGGTGAGAAACTGTAGCCCTTCTTTTGTCCTTCCAGTGCCATTTGTCTTTGTATCTTTTTGTGCCTACATGTGCCTCATTCTCTCTCTCAGGAGTTACAAAAGCATTGCAGGTTAATTTTGCCCCACCTAACCTCAAAACAATACATCCATGCATCCATGCATCATTTGGTATGTGCACTTACACGATGCACGGTTCAGGATCACGCTCAGGTGACCTGACACACAGACACACAGACACACACACACACACACACACACACACACACACACACACACACACACACACACACACACACACACCGAAATATAGAATAGCAGCTTTAGTAATGAGATTTTCCACTGATCTGTAAAGGTCTGTTTTTTTACTCAGAGTACATATTAACCAAATGTACAGCAGACATTTTGATGTTTGTGCTCTGCCCTTGCTGTCAGATATCACCCCAGCACAACTGTCTGAGGGCAGTAGCCGTCTTGGCACCGTGTCATTACTAAGACAGGAAATAAGGTCATAGGCGTTGGCATGCTATCAGGAGCGACACAGGGACTGAAGTCAGAGGAATCAGCATGATGGTTGGCGCAGTATGATTCACTTGGTGTTCTCTGCAGCACTGATTGGGCACATGATTAGGTCCAGTGTTGGGTGGACTATATGGGACAGGCTAAAACAATAAGGTTCTGCTGGAACATGGTGTCGCTGCTCTATGACCTTGCCCTGTCAGAAGAGTCCTCACTTGAAGCAAATCCCAATCCATTTTTAATCAGCACTACATAAAAAAAAAATGCAAGCAAACAATTTTTTTCATTCTACACTCAATTTTCTTCTAGACTGAGGAATGGATTTGAAACTTTGCTGTTTATATGTTTACCATCATGGTATTATTATTATTGGAAGTAGTTTGAAAGATATAAGATTTTTTGTCGGATTGAGTGTGATGTAACAGTCTAAGAAAACAAAAATGCAATTTTATGCTACTGTTCTGGATAGCAGTGTATCTTCAATGGTAACTTCACTAGTAAAATGTATCCAAAAAAGTCCAACCAGTCCACTTTGTACACCCTTATCATCCTGTTTCACCATGAAATACAATGCAAAATTTCATAGAACCTACTTACGTTTTTGTGGAAAAATTGTAAATTCAACCCCAACATTATAGATTGACTGTGATGTTCATCCCATTGTTGTTGTTTCTTTCTAAAAGAAGAAAGACCCTAAACTTTATGTGATCATTTGTGGGTCTACAGGTTTTCACAGCTATTTTTGCTGGAGAAATGTTTGCCAAGCTGGTTGCCATGGATCCCTACTACTACTTCCAGGAACGCTGGAACTGCTTTGATGCCTTCATTGTGACTCTGAGTTTAGTTGAGCTGGTACTGGCTGATGTGGAAGGTCTGTCAATGCTCAGGTCATTCCGATTGGTAAGTGGAAGAGATGGGAGACAGCACTTGTTTACCTCTTCTGACCCTTATGTACAGGCAAAAAAAAGTTTGATTGTAAAAAATATTAATCTTTCAACTGTCACACTTTGCATAATGTTGATTTTTCTTTATTATCATCACATTTCTGTCTTTAAAGCTATATGGTGTAAAACTCTAAACTCACTTAAAGTCTATATTTTGTGGTGGACCAAATAACATACACATGTTGGTAGTCAGTACATTTGCTTTATGTGGTCTTTAAAATGAAATCAGAAATATGAGTCAGTTCAAATCCAAACACTTTTCGATGATTGTCCTAATATGAATAACTGTGTCCTGTTTCTTTTGTAGTTAAGAGTGTTCAAACTAGCCAAATCGTGGCCCACCCTCAATATGCTGATCAAGATCATTGGTAACTCAGTGGGGGCTCTGGGTAATCTGACCCTGGTGCTGGCCATCATCGTCTTCATCTTTGCCGTGGTTGGCATGCAGCTGTTTGGCAAAAGCTACAAGGACTGTGTTTGCAAGATCGCTGAGACCTGTAAACTGCCACGCTGGCACATGCATGACTTCTTCCACTCCTTCCTGATTGTGTTCAGAGTGTTGTGTGGAGAGTGGATTGAGACCATGTGGGACTGTATGGAGGTGGCAGGACAGACCATGTGCCTCACCGTCTTCATGATGGTCATGGTCATCGGAAACTTAGTGGTAAGAAAGAAAATGCTATTGCATGAAAGAAGCCCGTTCTACAGTCATTTCCCAGCTGTGAAACCATTCATTTACTGTGTGATTGTACGGGTTACAACTTTTGTGATGTTTGTTTCTGAGGTGCTGAACCTGTTCCTGGCCTTGTTGCTGAGCTCATTCAGTGCAGACAACCTTGCTGCCACAGATGACGATGGTGAGCCCAACAATCTCCAGCTTGCGGTTGCTCGCATTAAGTTTGGGATTGCCTGGTTCAAGACTAACATGCGGCTGCTTGTGGCCACAGTGCTTAAGAAGGTACCATATAATTAAACATCTATATGTATGACCTATTCTTGGTTGTTGAATAGGTTGATATATAACAATTGTTACATAAATTTGTGTTTTAGTCAAAGAGCTTTATGATGGCATTCTTGTTATCTATTTTTTCACTCTGGAAAACAGCCTATAGAGGATGAGCAGAAGCCTCTGGATGAAATGTACGAGAAGAAGCTCAACTGCATAGCAAACCACACAGTGGACATCAACCGTGAACTGGACTATGCTAAAAATGGCAATGGCACCACCAGCGGCATTGGGAGCAGTGTGGGAAAGTATATGATTGATGAGGACTACATGTCCTTCATCCACAACCCCAACCTCACTGTCTGTGTACCTATCGCTGTTGGCGAGTCGGACTTTGAAAACCTTAACACGGAAGACTTCAGCAGTGAATCGGATGTGGAGAACAGTAAAGATGTGAGTAGGAGGGACTGGTAAGAGTATGAGAATGGAGGAGAGATGTGAGCAGAGATATAGCAGTGGTGATGTCCTTGCTTAAGAGTTTGATGATAGTTTGGGTAAATGATTGCTTGTTGGAGGGAGACCACGTGATGGTTTTACTTTGGACAATGTTTATTAGAGATCTGGGACAATTCAGAGATATACCATTGCTGTGATAGTCTTTGTGTTTAATAATTTAGTTTCTAAATTCGGATTTTAACATGGTCTAAACAAATACCACAATACAGCTACTTTACCAAAAAAGATAACTTAATAAGTCAGAGTGAACAAGAGTAAATATGTATTTGTTTAGGTTTGTGCCCATGTGGCATCTTTTATTCCATTAAGCAGTGCTGGTCTGAGCTGCCACACTGAAGACATTTAGTTCACTTGACATTTCAGAACATCCATTTAGACACAAGAGCTGTAACACTGAGCCTGAGTGCTGACCCTGCAGACGGAGACAAAGGGCAGTCCTGACGAGACGACAGACAGAACTATACCATCTATTGTATAACATGAATGTGGGAGAATGGTCAGACCCAAAGCTTGCAGGGAAGTCTGAAGTGTGGGTCACCTTGACCTGGTTTGTAGTGGGAAGAAAGGAGATAATGCAGCAGCATCACTGCTGTACCTGTATCAGGTTCATATTCCACTGGGCTCCCTCAACCAATCACAAAACAATCGTCCCTGCACCATAGCCAGCCACGGGGTACACTGCAGGGAGCAGACACAGGCAGAGCTGCTAGCAGCCAATCAGAGCTTAAATGTTTTTAGAAGTTTTAGAAATGGAGAATTTCACATTCATCTTTATTATACCTTAAAACTCTGAAATTCATATTCAGAGCAATTCTTACTCTAACACATAGTGTTATTTTCCATCACAACAGATTTCCTTTTTGTGCTGAACTGACTCTTGTTTAACTGTGCTTGTACAGGCATATGTTTAATTCTTTCAACACAAATAAACAAATCCTTCATCACTGAAGAATCTATATTTATACACGCATAACAGTGACCATCATTACATGCTCTGTCAATCACTGGTCAAGTTTAATTACTTCCTTGTGAATCTGTTAATAACTCTGCAGAATAGGCAGTAGCAGAGTGAGACCTAGCTGCGCTACATGGCTACAACATGTACTCCTCTAGCAATAAATCATGTTATGCATATAAACCCAAAGGGGCATTACTGTAATGACTGTACTGGCACTGTGCCGTATCCATACGCTTTCAGCATTTCACCGCTGAGCCTGTCATGTTCAGAGAGAAAGTCAGAGGTTGAACTGATCTCTTTGGTCCTCTGTTTGTCCTAGCTGGATGACACCAGTTCTTCTGAGGGTAGCACAATAGACATCAAGCCTGATGTGGAGGAGGTTGCCGTGGTGGAGGTAGTGGAGGAGTATGTTGACCCGGAAGCTTGCTGGACAGAAGGTAGGTGTTTAATGTCTGACCACTTTGCATTGTGTCCTTGGTAGTATTATGCAGCTATGCCTTCTGTGTATATCAGCAGTTTGTTTTTATCTGTCATACAGAGTGTATTGCCAAGTACAAGTGCTGTGATGTTCCCATCACTCATGGCTGGGGGAAACACTGGTGGTTCCTGAGGAAGACGTGTTACCTGATTGTAGAACACAACTGGTTTGAAACCCTCATCATCTTCATGATCCTGCTCAGCAGCGGAGCTCTGGTAAGAGCACACCTGCACACACACAAGTATGAGTGTTTCCACTTTTTTATACGCTCATAAACATCGTACTAATGCCACAACTAGAGCTTCTAATTACTATTATGAAGCACATATCAAATCAAAGATACTCAGTGCTTTACAACAGCATGATAAATGTTGGAGATACTGTGAACAAAGAAGAACATTGCACAAAAGAGATAAAACAAGAATATGGTATTCATTCAATGAAAGTGAATCTCATTAGGATGTGCGCAAACAAGATTATCTGCTTTTCTTTCTCAACTGCTCTAGATATGATTGTTGCTAATGGGCAGCAAAGTGCTGTAATGCACATACCTTTCAACCAGCAGAATCCAGCTTAGGTTTGCAGCTTTCTGGAGTGGGAAGGCCTGTGGCCAAATCAAAACACTTATGTGCTGAAGAATGGATATAAGCAATGGCGTATGGAAAATCTGTGGGAATGATGAGTGTAGTTTGACAGAAAACTAGTTGATAAAGTGTCCTTTATCAACCAATGTTCCGCTACTATGCAAATAACTCGTTCTCTGAATAGGTAAACAAAGCCTATAAGCTGCTTACTTAAGTAAATATGTTTTAGAACAATACAAATTGTGGTCAGTCATTCTTCACTGAAATTCAGAAACATCCTATATCGATAATTGTATTGGTTATTAAAGCTTTCATGCCATTTTTCTCAGTTTTGTAGAAATCAAACAAACAAAATGCTGTAGGGAATGACTTACCTTACACTTTACTCATATGCAACATTAACATGTGTAATGTATCAATGGTGATTGGTGAAAGAGATCATGATTCATGTTTCTTTATTTATACATATAAAACATAAAAAAATATGTACAATATATAATTTGCAAGTGAATGTGAAGGAGAATTGCCTTAAAAACATTCAGGGGCTTGATGAGTGCCATTCTCCAGACTGCCATAATTATGGCATGGTAATATAGACAATTTGTATGAACCTATCATCCTATGACACACAAGCACACACACACACACACACACACACACACACACACACACACACACACACACACACACACACACACACACACACACACACACACACACACACACACACACACACACTCACACACACACACACACACACACACTCACACATACACACACACACACACACACACACACACACACACACACACACACACACACACACACACACACTCACACATACACGCACCAACACACACACACACACACACACACACACACACACACACACACACACACACACACACACACACACACACACACACACACACACACACACACACTCATTCATAATACATGTATGTACAAAAATTATCATTAACAGACAAAGAGCATACATTCATGTGTAATTGCTTTATCACGTTATCTAGTTATCATAAGTCAAAAAAAGAAAGAAAGATGTACCCATATAAAAAAAATAACAAAGACCAAAAAAACAAGCAATAGATCTAAAAGGTCTTTAAACGTGTATGAGGAAAATATTGGTTGGGCAGCCCATATGGAACGCAAGGGTTAGCCATTTTAGCCATTATCCATGTAATGACTCTCTGGTTCTTTAGGCCTTTGAGGATGTGTACATTGAGCAGAGGAAGACCGTCAAAATCATTCTGGAGTATGCTGATCGGGTTTTCACCTATATCTTCATCCTGGAGATGTTACTGAAATGGGTGGCCTACGGCTTTGTCAAGTACTTCACTAACGCCTGGTGTTGGTTAGACTTCTTCATTGTGGATGTAAGTATATTTGCACATAATTTTGTTGTATTCTAAACAAGAATGCAGTTTATACATCGTTTGGTTCAACTCTTCGTGATGATATTTTAAGATTGCAGCATCAAAGGAAGGCATGGATTTGAGAGACTGTCTCACTGATCAACTTCACCATGTCCACTTTTGAGAGTTAGTACTAGTGGTAGAAAGGTTAAAAGATTGTTTGTAGTTCTAATACAGATATTTTTCTATAATTTTGATAAGATCACCATTTCTAAAAGCCTCTTTGTTATTGTGAAAGACAAAGACAACATACAGTAAAAAGTTAATTTATTTATTTGCATTTTGTCAATCCATGCACACATGACAGAATTGTTTTTAAGGTTACAGGTTACATTATAGTAATAACACTGACCTTTTTTTTTTTTTACAAAAATGTTTCCACCATTTGGATAATGCCTACAGTATCAGTCTGTCATCTCATACTGCAAAAGCTGAGCAAAGGGTACAGGATCTAAAAAACATGGTCTATTCCTTGAGCTAAACCTCGGAGAGCTAAGCAGTTCCAGTAACCTAGTGTGTATTGTTTTGAATACATTCTCGGTCAATATTAGGCTATACTGTTAATGTATCTTACATAAGAAAGTGTTAATGGGTCACAGCTTAAGAAACACATTTCATTTATTTCCTATGTCATATCCAGGCTTTGCTGCAGTGCTTTGTGAGCCACATTTTTGCAGTCAGCAAAATGATGCAACTTCAAATGGTATTGTTAAAAATGGGGGAAATTAGCACAGAGTCGGTGTGGTGTAGCAACACTGGTTTTCACAGAAATTTAGACATTGAAAGTGAACCTGTAATGTGATATTACTGGTAAAAATATATAAACCCTAGTATATCTGTCCTTTCCAGCTCTGGAGTGTTGAGTCATTCAGTGTTTCCCACCTGACAATTAATATTGTCCACACATGGTTTGTCCTTTTCTGTCATTTGTGCATGATGCGTTTCTATCTTAAATTTCTTTCTGGGTCAGTATTTGAAAAATAAAATAAACATTTTATGGTATGCTGAAATGCGTTAAAGTTGAAACTACAGTAGAAAGCACTAGGGCTGTACTGAATGTCATTTTTTGAATGTAGCTTTGATTATCTGTCATCAGCTTTTATGATGTCATTTAGTCATAATTGAAAGGCTAAACGCCAACAAATATTGATTAAAGCAGAAAATATTATGAGATATAAACATGTTGGGAATGTTGGAAAAGATTACATCTGTCTTTCGTCAGTGCATTTTGATTTTTTGAACTTCACAGCGCTCTGGAGTTACTGTAAATATTTGAATCACACAAGTTGGACAATGTCCTAAACAGCCACCGCTAGAATCTAATTCTACAAATAGTATGTTGTATAATATTTATCTACAACTGTGCAGAAAGACATGACATGACAATAGATATGCAAAAAAAACATTGCGCAACATTCAAATGTTGATTCAGAATTTGAATGTCACCAGTATGAATGCAGCTTTTGATGTATTCAGTACAGCCCCAGAAAGCACTGAACTGCATTTTGATTGACAGCATGATTGATCTTTCCAGAAGCAGCGGACTACGGGCGATGTTAGCGGCCCCTGATAGCTTTGCCATGTTCTGTCTGGCTGTCACCTTAATGTGATGTATTTCCTGTTGAAACAGGAAGTTGAGGTGGGACATAATAATTGTTACAGCAAGCCTTGGGGATGTCATCTAGGAAGAAAAAGGCAGGGGCAGGATTTTATCTTCAAACCTACCAGTGCACAATTAGGTGAAATATTCACTGCTTTCCAAAAACTCACACTTTTTCAGGAACTTTAAAGGCATCATTTGATTGTGTCTTTAATGTTGTGGTGTCATAAATTGAAGAATAGGACCATGTAAAAAGAGACTTATCTCAGAATGCTGAGAAAAACGTGTCTGTCATTTTGTAGTTTTGTCTTTATTCCAATAAGTGAAAAATAAATCAAATCAAATTATGCCCCCGTGCAAGAGTAAAAATATAGAGTAAAAATACGGCAGTAAATATGTGATGGTTACCGGCCAAGTACTACTGTATCTGCTATCATGCATCGCGCATGACTTCAACAACTAGTGAATTTCAAATAGTACTTTTTTCTTATAATTCATCTTTTTTCTCAGAATGTTGAAATTTATCTGAGAACTCATATTTGTCATCCTTCTCCTAATCCTTTTTACATGTATTCAATGATGTGTTTGATCATTTATCCGTCGCTAAGTCGTTCATTATCCCAAGACCACCATTTTTCACTTGACTGAGGCGCCATTTTGTCTGCGATTCAATATCCTTTGTCACATGATGAAGATGCACTAATGTATGTTCCTGTTGGTTTTGAATTTGTCTTTAGATCTGCCCCAATACTCATACTTATGGTGTTTGGGAGTATTCTAGTGTGATGTGTCTCCCGTGACTCCCACCGTGCCCCAGTCACCATT
Organism: Echiichthys vipera; assembly: GCF_963691815.1. Lineage (NCBI taxonomy): Eukaryota > Metazoa > Chordata > Actinopteri > Perciformes > Trachinidae > Echiichthys > Echiichthys vipera. The sequence continues at coordinate 32,325,661 of NC_139825.1, read as the reverse complement.
GAGACCACGAGGAAGTTTAGGGGAGTTTATCAGAGCTCAAACTTGATTAATGAAGACACCCTGTTACATGGCTGAATCAAGCTCAGATGCTTTGTTGATTGAATTTAATTTCCACATGAGATTCGATTGAGATTTGAGACAATTCAATTCAATTTTATTTATAGTGCAAAATCATAAACAAAAGTTGTCTCAGGACACATATAGAAAAGGTCAAGACCACAGTCCATGACTTATTTATGATTTACAGAGACCCAACAATTCATCCATGAGCAGCAACAAGTCACACTATCTTTAAAAATACTACTAATAATATTTATATACAGTAGTTATCCAGCAATCTTGTGCACACAGTGGCGACGAAAACCATCCTTTAGACAGCTAGGAACTTCGAGAGAGAGAGAGAGAGCGAGAGAGAGACAGATGGACAAAAAGACAGGCAGCCAGACACAAAGACAAACAATCCCAGGGTTGCAAGCAACCACAAAATTAATGTTAACTATAATAATATTTATAGTAATGTGGATATGACTAACAAGTTATGGCAGTTAATATACAAGACTGGTATGAATAGTAGAAATAATTGCAGTTAGGGTGAAATATGAATCATAATGGTAAATATGATTGTATGATACAAGTAGTAGCTATAACAGCATGGGCAATATATTTTCACCAGAATGATTTATTCAGTGAGAAATCATACAGTATATAAGATAATTAACCTTCTACCCGTGTGAAATGGTTGAAGACACCATTTTATTTCTCCTATATTGTTGGACTGCTAATTTATAGAGGTAGTTTGAGAGAGAGGAGAGATGAATTATGTTCTCCAAGTTGTGGGATCCAGTGCTCATTCTCCAGTTGAAAGGTTCAAATATGCAGAAATCTCAATATTTTCTAAACTTGCCTCTGTGTTGGGCAGATAACTTATCGTGACTTTCCATGAAAATCTCTACACCTAACACTGACCTGTCCTCTCTCTCACAGCAGGTGCCTATAAACTTTGTCTCTCTTTAAGTTAAGAGAGACATTGTGCAGCTGTCAAGAGGGACTGAGGGGTCGGTGTTTGAGGGTCCAGGGTAAGGTTTATGTGCTGTGTTGGGACTCGTACTTTCACAGGTTATCCTCTCTCTTCTAACCCTGAAAGTTGTCCTCAACCTTCTGCGTTTTCTCTCCCCCTCCTTAAGTAAAGACGCTCTCCGGTGTATAAACTGTACTGTTTTGTACTGTGGACTGTGTGTATATTATTGTGTCACATTGATTTAGTGTTTGTGAATACATCTCTCCTCTAATTTTTTCCCTTTGTTTGACTCTTTATCTTCTCTCCCTCTCACTGTGTCAACCACAAGTTTCTTTCCAGGTGTGCTTACTGTGCTGTTAAGCTGGTTATCACACTTGACTGGCTTGCCAAACTAAACCAAACACAAACATAAGCAAACAAACACATAAAAAAGAAAACTTGGGCCATGTACATTTTATCAACCTTTACCTATTGTAATAACCTTATGTTATACAGTATAGATACATATACTTACACATATAGAAACTATATATGTACCTATATATATATATCTGTATATAACCATTAAGCCATCCTTTCAGTATATATAGGGCCCACCTTTATCTCAGTATCCCCTTTAACTATGTGGGTCCTCTCTTCCTTTGCCTCTGTCTTTCCTTCTTCTTCTGTCCCTATCTGTGTAGGTGTCTATAGTCAGCCTTATAGCTAATGCGTTGGGCTACTCCGATCTAGGCCCGATTAAATCACTCAGGACACTGAGGGCCTTGAGACCCCTCAGGGCCCTGTCACGTTTTGAAGGGATGAGGGTAAGACCTAAAATACCAGCAACTGGTCCTTCTGCATGCTGATTGAACAAAAGCCTCAACGCATGCTAGAGATGGTAATATAGATTTTTTTTTTTTGTTACTAAAGGGAAATTTTATAGGTGAAAGCTTCTATCAATGAGAAGCTTTTTGCATGAATGCAGATCACCTCAGATGGTCGCAATACATCTGATTTGATTTATCATATTTCATTTCATTTATTTTAAATGTAGTACTATGTTAAGGCAATTTGTAATGATTTATCCATTAAAGCTATAAGAAAACATCTTTAAAATCTTTAAAATCTTATGAAACACTAGACCATGACAGGGATTTTGACCTGAATGATGCAACGCATTATAATAATTACTCAGCTCTGAAGTGTTCAGTGCCAGCTGAGGGAACAACTAGAGGTTGGTATGAACCATCACACAAAGAGTCACAGGACAGGGTTAATGTAGACTGAGGTTATGCAATCTGCAATAATGCTCAATTAAACAATGTGTTTACGTTTATTTTACAGTTTTGCAGTATGCACCACTTGATTGATCCTTGACTGTATGTAGAATTCTCATGTCAATCATTTGAATACCATGTGACCCCTGGAGGCCTCTTTACTGAGATTTGCCTGAGAAAGATATTTTTTCTCTTCATCTTACTGCTACAATAATTTGGTTCTCCGGATCATTATTTTAATGTGTGATTGGTTGGATCAGCCTCTGGTTGTTGCTGGGCAGAAAAAAAGAACAAATCTTGCCAGTGTCTAAGTTCAGCATCCTCTGACTATTGCTCTGCCTCAAGTGTCCTGTTATCTGATCTTATCACAGTTTGGCTTTGGCATTGTCACACTGGAAGATCAACAAACTTCTGGTTGCATACCCCTACCCCTCCCCCCCTTGCCATCCTTGCTCACCACTCCTCAGTGAATGTCATCATCATGATTTTCATGATCACCATTTTGCAGTATTTATAGTAACTAATCATATGTATGCTTTGTCTATATAATATTAGGCAGATCTCTAAAAAGTTTAGATGTTTGATGTTTGGCTGTATAGTTGTTGTTTTTACTTTCTGTTGCCATGGCACTTTTGTGTTTGGAAATGCACATTCATATGGTGTCCTCCTACATACACACTGCTTTAGTGCAGAATAGTTTATATCAGCCAAACTCAATTGCTCCATTGGCAATATTTGTAACCCTGTAGCAATCATTGTTTGGGGATACTCAGCAAATGTTAAATGAAAACTTACTTGCACCGAGTGTATTATTATTGACATTAGCTTTGCAGATCAGCATACATACACAAAGTGTCTGCTACAGTTAGTTGTTGACATGATTGTGTACAAGTCATACATCTATGCAATCGAAAATACTATATTTGGATGTGTAGGTAAAAAAATGATTGCATTTTATAGGGGTGTAACAACATATTGTGACACAAAACACTGCGATTCAAATAGTGGATAATATGGATGTGCAGCTGAAAGTGGTTTGTAATGTAATGTCGTAAGCAGGTCATTCTTGCAAACTAAACCTGATGCAGGACCAGGCAATCTAAAGCAATCAATTATTCGACACATCATATATGACACAGAATGCTGATTTATTAAAAAAATTATGATCGATGATCAGAACTGCTGTTTATTCTGATTCAGAAAGAACAGAATGTATAATTCCATAATTATCCAAATCATTTTGCATAGATATAGATTGTTAAAAAATAAGGAGAAATCTTTTATGTTGTCAATTGTATTATTCAAATTTAACAGACACGAAAACAATGTTTTAAGAACGACTTATTGGGAGTAATAAAAGAAATAATGAGTCTCACTTGGACAGTCACATTTTGGTTTTACTCCAGCTTTGTTAAAAGACTGAGTGCATCAAACCATGACTGAATTGTGCCGTGTTCCATGAACCCACAGTATTGTTACACCCCTCATATTTTATTGTGACGGGCTTCATCTTGTGCCAAGAAATCAAATAACACACAGAAAACCTCTAATTGAGGTAAAGAATGTGCATTTCTGTCTAGTTGTGTGTTGATGTTCTTTTGTGTGAGCATCCCCATGCAGCTGGCGTGTGATTGCTAACTTACAGGGGCTCTGTTTCCTTGCTATTTTCTTCAGGTTGTGGTGAACGCCTTGGTGGGTGCAATTCCCTCCATTATGAATGTGCTTCTGGTGTGTCTCATCTTCTGGCTCATCTTCAGCATCATGGGTGTCAACCTGTTTGCTGGAAAGTATTACTACTGTTTCAATGAGACGTCTGAGGAGTACATAAAACCGGATATCGTCAACAACAGAACCGAGTGTTTTGGACTCATTAATTTAAACTACTCGGAAGTCAGATGGAAAAACGTCAAGATCAATTTTGACAATGTGGGTGCAGGATACCTGGCACTCCTGCAAGTGGTGAGAAACCTTTGCTGTCACTTTGTATTTGTTTCTCTCCTCTGATATTTTAAAACCCTGTCTTCTAACACAATGTGTCTGCCCACATGACAGGCAACATTCAAAGGCTGGATGGACATTATGTACGCAGCAATAGATTCTAGAAAGGTATGACTTTTTTAGAATCAGACTTCCAGATCAACGTAGAGCGGTGCAGTTTTATATGAACTTTCACTTTTGCCACTTTACAGGTGGAGGAACAGCCTGTCTATGAGTCCAACTTATACATGTACATCTACTTTGTCATCTTCATCATCTTCGGTTCCTTCTTCACCTTAAACCTCTTCATTGGTGTCATCATTGACAACTTCAACCAACAAAAGAAAAAGATAAGATTTATTTTCCTCACTTTCACTTACTGTGAAGATGGTTTGTAGATAGAGTTTTGGAAAATGTGCTTATTCTACTTTCTAGATGGATAGACGATAGATGAGAAGATCGATAACCCCCTGTCTGCCCATTAAATAGGAAGCCAATGCTAGCAGCCAGGTAGCCTAGCTTAAAAACTGCAAACAAGGGGAAGGGTTAATTAATGACTTTTATAAAAGCTGGTAGGAAGATTGTGTATGTTTTAAACTGAGTCCGGGTGTTACATTCGTTGTGCCAAGCTTCCTGGCTGCTGGTGGTACCTTAACTGTACAGACGTGCGAGTGGAGAGTAGTCTAGTTATCAGCTGGAAAGTGACTGAGCGTATTTTCAAATTATGTCAAATTACAACATACAGTATAAATATTAATTATTAAGCGTTGCAAATTGTAACAAAATTGTTTTGTCCCTTCACTTTGGAGGTCAGGATATCTTCATGACAGAGGAGCAGAAGAAATACTACAATGCCATGAAGAAACTAGGGTCAAAGAAGCCACAAAAACCAATTCCCAGGCCTCAGGTAAGTATTGTTTTGCACTCTCACCTTTACTGCCAAGCAGGTTTTTATTTGGAATTTCTAAAGATTAATAAATCATGCCAAATATTCCTCCTTCCTTTCCCTCCCTTTCTCCTCAGAACAACATCCAGGGCATGGTGTTTGACTTTGTGACGCAGCAGGTGTTCGACATCTCCATAATGATCCTTATCTGCCTCAACATGGTCACCATGATGGTGGAGACAGACGATCAGACAGAGGACACAGAGGTGGTGCTTTACTGGGTCAACTTCATCTTCATCGTGGTCTTTACTGCCGAGTTCGTATTGAAGCTCTTTGCTCTGCGTCACTACTACTTCACCAATGGCTGGAACATCTTCGATGTGGTTGTGGTCATCCTTTCAATTGTGGGCAAGTATTAAAAAAGGGTTAATTGTGAATGGTAAAATAAGTTTGGAATTGAAAATAGCTCATATATCGCTCATATTAATGGGCTCTGAGAGCACAGCACACACAGGTGGTTTGCAGGGTCACTTTTCTCGAAAGTATAAAGCTGTGCAATTCTTTTTGGTTTCGACATATCTGTCACTACGTTTCTGCTGCTTCCCTATACAATATCAACAATCTATGGAGCTCAAAAACATACGGAAGGCAGGCGTTTTCTGATGAGTCAAAACATCTTAACTGAATATATCATTACATTATCATTTAGCTGCTGCTTTTTTTCCGAAGCTACTTACAATAAGTGTACTAACATATTATACATACATTAACATGACAAGAATCTTGTTAGTGCATAAAATAAATCAAATCAGCTTCATTTTAGAAATTAAAGAGAGACAGTTTTTCAATTGGAATCATGCAGTCTGAGCAGTTTTCAGTGTGCGATTGAAGATGTGTAGTGTTTCTGCTGTCCTAGTGTCCTTGGGGAGCTCGTTCAGTAAACAATACACCAATCCACCATTGTGGAGCCCAGACAGTAAACAATATTCAATAAATGAAGCAAATATGAAAAAATAGAAATAATAGACGAAAATGTCCTTAGTAAATGTATTTTATATTTAGTGAAAGTGAAATAGTTTAAAGGAAAGTATAAAGCTTTTTATTTATTTAAAGATGTACTCATTTTCATCTGTTTAATTGTCTTTTAAGTTACTATCAAAGAGTGAGTTAAAACAATGCTGATTGATCATGTGACCCACTAATGAAAGCACTTCTTCTTGCCTTTTTGCTGAGTATTGCAATATCTGTGTCTGTGGTGACATTCCCTCTCTAGCTGTAAATTAGCCATCATGTTAGTTACGCTGCTGACAGTGGTTGGTACTCGGCCCAGATCGCCACTAAGGTTTATCACTTGTAATTGGAAATCGAGAACTTCTAACTCCTGAGTCAGGCTCGTAGTAAGGGCAGAAGTGTAATAGGAAAATGTGTGTGTGTGTTTGTGTGTGTGCGTGTGTGTGTTTGTGTGTGTGTGTGTGTGTGTGTGTGTGTGTGTGTGTGTGTGTGTGTTTGTGTGTTTGTGTGTGTGTGTGTTTGTGTGTTTGTGTGTGTGTGTGTGTGTGTGTGTGTGTGTGTGTGTGTGTTTGTGTGTGTGTGTGTGTGTGTGTGTGTTTGTGTGTGTGTGTGTGTGTGTGTGTGTGTGTGTGTGTGTGTTTGTGTGTGTGTGTGTGTGTGTGTGTGTGTGTGTGTGTGTGTGTGTGTGTGTGTGTGTGTGTGTGTGTGTGTGTGTGTGTGTGTGTGTGTGTGTGTGTGTGTGTGTGTGTGTGTGTGTGTGTGTGTGTGGATTTAAGAGGGTTAAATATAGAGAGGGCTGAAAAAAGAGAGGTGAATGTGTTTCAATCAAGTTTATAAAAGAGGGTGATGGTGAACGTGACAAGATGGAGGGCTCTGAAAGATCAGGCTCGCCTGCAATTACGTCTTACCACCAAAGAGTCCGCTAGAAACAAGTTATCTCAATTCTTATGTAGTACAACTTTAAGACTCCATTCTAATTATTAACCAGTCCGTTTCTTCCATGAACAGCAATGTGTTTATATAGAAACACATTTATTAATTTCTCTAGATGATCCACAGACTTTCCACAGAGAATAACTACAAATAACAGACTGGTATTAGTGTGTTCTGATTTTTTTCCACACAAAAAAATGAAAAAATTATGAACGTGCTGTTCTTGTTTGATGCCATAATAGTGTGTTGTGTGTGCAGTCAAAGCAGTGTTTTAGTAATAAAAACCCTCTATATATTTTAACCAAATGTATGTTGTGTCTCTTGTTGCTCCCTTTCAACTTCAGGAATGTTTCTGGCGGACCTTATTGAGAAGTACTTTGTGTCACCAACACTCTTCAGAGTGATTCGTCTGGCTCGTATCGGCAGGATCCTGCGTCTCATCAAGGGGGCCAAAGGAATCAGAACTCTACTGTTTGCCCTGATGATGTCACTTCCTGCCTTGTTCAACATTGGCCTACTTCTTTTCCTGGTTATGTTCATTTTCTCCATCTTTGGCATGTCCAACTTTGGCTATGTGAAACACGGGGCTGGAATCGATGACATGTACAACTTTGAGACCTTTGGCAACAGCATGATCATCCTGTTTATGATCACCACGTCAGCTGGCTGGGACGGCCTGCTGCTGCCCATCCTTAACTACCCTCCAGACTGTGACCCCTTACTGGAGAATTCTGGCACCCCCAACACAGGAGACTGTGGCAACCCTTCTGTGGGCATCTTCTTCTTTGTTATGTACATCATCATTTCTTTCCTCATTGTGGTCAACATGTACATCGCCATTATCCTGGAGAACTTCAGTGTGGCCACGGAGGAGAGCGCCGACCCACTCAGTGAGGACGACTTTGAGACCTTTTATGAGATTTGGGAGAAGTTTGACCCTGATGCATCCCAGTTCATCACCTATGCTAAGCTTTCTGACTTTGCTGATGCACTTGAACACCCACTCCGAGTCCCCAAGCCCAACACCATTGAGCTGATCGCTATGGACATGCCTATGGTGAGTGGCGACCGCATCCACTGCCTGGACATCCTGTTCGCCTTTACTAAGCGTGTGCTGGGTGACAGTGGTGAGTTGGACATGCTGAGGCAACAAATGGAGGAGCGTTTTGTGGCAGCCAATCCCTCCAAGGTCTCTTATGAGCCAATCACAACCACTCTGAGGCGCAAGCAGGAGGATGTGTCATCCAGAATCATTCAAAGGGCCTACCGTTCGTACCTGGCTAGGCGGGGTTTTGTCTGTAAGCGCAAACCAGCCAATAACAAAGTGGAGAATGGCGGGAACAATCAGGAACAAGAAAAGAAGGAGGGCACTCCCTCAACTGCCTCCCTGCCCTCTTATGACAGTGTTACCAAACCTGACAAGGAGAAAGAGGATCACAACAATGAAGGCAAAGGAGGGAGGAAAGAGAAAGGAAGAAACCAAAAAGACATCAGGGAATCTAAATGTTAGAGCGTTGGAATAATAATCACAGTAATAACAATAAAAATTATAATAATGTAACTTCAAGCAAAGCGAGAGGAAACTCACCCACACAGATGTACAGATTATTTCATTTGCAAGTCAGAAAAAATAATACTCAATAATTTTGTTTACAGACTTCATTCTTATATTGATGCAGAGGGAAGCAGCCTGGTCTCTTACAGCTTGAAGACTCTTGAACTTCAGTCAAACCAAACATAATCAGCATATTGTGTGACATTGTTGTATCTAGACTTCTGATCTTACCAAAAGGGAATGAAAAGCAGACAAGGAAACATCTGTGTCTGCTGAAAGGCAGGTAGCTCACTTTACCACTCGTCTACAGATGAGACAAGTAATTCTACACCGAGAGGTAGAATGAAGAAAACATTAAAGGAATGGAGTGCCTGGACGCAAGTAGTGGTTCCTATGGAAGACAGTGTTGTGAAGGAAAAACAAGGATGCTACTTGATGCTGAAGAACTGTCCTCTCAAAGCAGCCGTTGACTGCTTCTATGTCATTTAGTACTGAAATGTGTAGAGGAGCAAAATGACACACTCACTCTATAAGAGCAAACAGAAGGATGACTGGTGAGTGAAAGACACAAATGACAGAGAGCGTTGGAAGTACTTTTCCGTTTTATTAAAGCTAGAAATTGTTCATTGAGTAGCAAAAATGCAAACAGACAAAAAAAGAACAATATTCAACATTTTGCCCATGTCACTTAACTCTTCTACTCATTTTATCTTTGTTATACCCACATCAAACGGCTTTTTTTACATGGGCTTTCACACCAATTGGTTAAGGGTCTGTTTATTATGGGGTCAACTCGGGCCAAGGGCTTACATTTACTCAGAAAGATTTCCAAACAAATACATAAATAATTGTGCTTGTTCAATGCATAGAAATGACTTGCATGATGGCATGTTTTGATCAGAAATCTTGCATGAATTATCATAGTCCACAAGACACTAATACTGAGACCACAACAGTGGCTCGACTGTAAGATTGAGACATTGTCAAAATTTGAAAGCTCAGAGTTCAGAGTAATTTGTTTAACAAAGATAAGTGATATTGGGGTTGATAATCTAAAAATGGATCGGAATTTTTTATCACATTACTCGACCCATTTCAAAATGTTTAAATTGTCGCCTCTATGGACAGAAGAATGGAATATGTTGGTGAATAATGCCACCATAGTGGATCAGTGGGTGAAATCCAAACAATTTATTTGCTGCTCTGGAGAGTGTGTACGATGTGGAAAAGGATGTCTGTGTGTTTCATGGGACTGAAATGTTTGTTCATTTGGATTGAAACGTTTTCAAGGGCGCAACAATGCAATGCTTATATTTCTAGTTTGTATGCACCTATGTAATGTTCCATACCATCTGCCTTTAGTTTTGTGTGAGCGGGCATTTTAGGAGTCCTACTGTCGGTTATAAGTGGTTGGTGGGGATTTCACGGGTATGGCAAACTCCTTTCAATTTCTGATGTTTCTCTGTGGGTGGTTAGACCTTTCTGAAAGGGCTGAGAAGAGTTTTGATTATTGTTCTGTTTACATAATTTTGTGTCATGTAGTGTATTTACATGTCTGTGTTTTTTTGTTTTGTTTTGTTTTTTTCCCTGATGTAATCTTCATGTTTCAGAAATCAGTGTGGGTAATGAGTCTTATTTGACACACTTTTATAAGCCACATCTAAGACGATGTTGAGGGAAACGGTCCTGTGCTGAAACTTTGTCGGGTGTTAGCAGTATCCTATTTTAATGAGAATCAGAAAATGGTGAATGGGTGATGAGAACATTGTGTGGAGAAGCCAAAGAGATCTGCCTTGTTATCCCTTGTTGCCCTTTGTCCATGGAGTGGGATTGGGTGAAGTATGCCCTGCCCATTCAGTTATTTCACTGTCATTATTAGACAGAGACCCTAGAAATGTATGCAATGCTTGAAAAATTCATCCCTTTTTCTCAGGAGATATTATAGATGTACTATTATGAGCTCTGCAACAAAATGCAAGTGAATGTGATGGGAGTATTTATGAAATCATGTTTTACTCTTTTGTGTTCGATACCATGTTGATGGACAATGATCTCGGCCGGTCGCCTTAACTTGGCAGCCGCCCGGTCAGGGGCCAGTTTGGCGCTTCCTGCTTATGACACTTAGAATTATAGGGCTAGAAGCATCTCAGTGAAACAGCAACATTTCGGTCGCTTGTAATGGCACCGTTTATATTGATAGCAGATTGCATTTGTGGTTAAGTCATTATGGACTGTAGTCTGGTCTCAATTAATTTCGATAAACAAAATAATAATGTTCACCACCCCCTGATAGCAATCACAGATATAGGAAACACTGTGAGGAGATGTCATAAGAGTAAATTGGGATATGTTGGTTTGGGCAGCATCAAAGTGGCATGCTCAGTGGATAGGCCCCAGACTTCTGTATTTAACAACAAGTGCTCTGAGCCTCGCATTTGCCATTTTTTCCCCTCACATTGCTCTATTGCATAACAAATACCAAATAACCAACCGAGCACTGGATGCATTCTAATGGTACTGTGAGCCTAAGCACCACACCACAGCTTTTGCACTTCCTGTTGTGCAGTGATGTCACTTCCTGTTTATGAATAACTCCCTCATCCGTTCACAAGTTCTATGGTCCAGTTGCTGCATGAGATCTCCAAAATCAGTGTGGGTGTTACCTTGAACCAAATAAAACTCTGAATGATAAGCATAAAAGCAACCGCCGTCCATTTTCTCCAAGATCACCATGGATATACAGATGCGTGTTACAGAAAGAAACTTAAAAAATAACACATTCATCCGTTCGGGTAAGAAAAAAAGAGATAAACAAATACAGTTCCGGCTATGTTCTATACGGCACAAACTGCAAAAGCGAAGAATGGACTTTTTGAGAAACTATAAATAATGTAATATATTATTTTATTTTAACGGCATGTGTAGTTTTTTGTAAATACAGGATTACTTAAAAAACTACAGCTATTAATCTAACACTAAATATTAATAACCGTAAATAGAATGGCTTCCAGCTGACACCCTTTGTCACACTTGTTAGGCTGTGACACATTTGTTAGATGGAGTAGATTTTTTTGAGTCACTTTTCACACACAAAAAGAGGAGAGTAAGCTAAAAGAATCTATATCAAAAAGCAGAAATTGTATTTAAAACTGTATAAATCAAGACATACATTACAGAGCTATATTACCTACATATATATATATATATATATATATATATATATATATATATATATATATAGTATATATACTCTCCTGTCCACTCCTTGCATTGACCACAGAGTGTAACTGATCATGCTTTCTTTGTGTGGCATGTTCAGAGAATAACCAAAACTCTGGCCTGCCCAGGACTCCTGCATACTGGGTACCAGCGTACAATGCATGGTGTTGTACTGGCTGCTTGCTGAGAATTGTGGAGCCTGCCTTGATGAGAGGATTGCACTACCAGCATACCCTTTTGTACATTTGTGAAGATGTCTTGCCCCTAGTTTCCTATATTACAGTGCACACAAAGATAACACAGACACAGACACACACACACACACACACACACACACACACACATACACACACACACACACACACACACAGCCTTTTACCGGAAACCGCTGGTTAACCAGTATCCCCCAGTATGAGCCACAGCTCACTTTGTGTGACAATTTTTTGCTTGTTTCAGCTCTAACCCTCCTCCATGTTTCCCCCTTAACACACTGCTGCAGTTTGGAGTTGATCTTTAATTTCGCTGTCACTTTCAATATGATATATATCATTATTTAAGGGTTAGTTGTCTTAACTGTCTGTGTGTTTGTTTATGGTGCAATATCTCTTAACGGCACGTGCCTTTTTAGCTTCCTATTTAGTCTGTCAATAAAATCAGCAATGAGGATCTCAAAACCCATGGGAGTGAATCAAAACGGAGCACGATAGAAATGATGTATTGAGTTCAAATTTAACTTGTAAACTGAAAACTCACCACCTAGATTAGACTGTCTGGACTAACATCTTGTAGAGTCATGTAGTACAAGTGCTCTCTCTGTGTGTGTTCTGTTTACCGGCTCTTGGGCTAGTAAAGGGAACAGCTTGCCTTCTGTTTTACACTTCTGTTCATTTCCAAATGTTGGTTGACCAATCAGTATATGAGGCCATTCTTTTGTAGCATGACTGAGATAAATTACTTTTCTTTCCTGAAAATAACTGAAAAAAAAAATCTTTCTCTTGCCACTAATACAGTCAGAGAGAGGACGTGTGTTGCACAACAACATGGGACGATTAAATGAGAATCAGTGAAAGAATATCTTCATTTGAGCACGAATCTATTTCCAAACAATAAAGCAGCCTTCCAGTTACACCTATGGCTGGTGTCATTTTTGGACCAACATCAATGACTGTCACTTTGTCATGCAACATGCCAACATGTCTGCCAATAGATGTTTTTGTTGCTGTTCAATCACCTAATTTACTGTGATAAGTGTGATCATGTAAATGTTTAAGCATTTTTAAGTGATGTGAGACGTATTGATGCTCTAAATAAGGTGATTTTTTTCGTATGTGTTGCAAACATGACAGAGAAAATGTTTGAAAGCTACACAGGAGACAGAGAAAGAGAGAGAGAGAGAGAGAGAATATACTATAACAGAAATCTAGATCATATTGTTTTTGTTCATGTTTAAACAACACTTGAATAAGATTATTGTTCAAATTTATGTGGTTGGGTGTGTCACGGTGCAACAGCACTGAAATCACTATAAAAGCAGGCGTTTGTGTGTGTGTGTGTGTGTGTGTGTGTGTGTGTGTGTGTGTATAAAGTGGCGCACTGAATAAGGGAAGGGAGGGGAGGAAGGAGGGGGGAGTAAGCAGAGAGACAGCACTGCAGTGCAGATAGATGAATGCAGTGGCCTGGGCTGAGTCAGCAGCATGTTCCCAATAGGCTCAGACTGTACAGTGCACTGTACAGCACCTCCTTACCCACAGCAAGCAAGCAGAGGGAGAGCGAGCTACAGCAGGAAGACGAAAAGTAAACGAGAACAATGAACAGAGGCACATAGTGAAAAACTTGTCTGTTGCTATGGATTTATCCTTCATCTCCTACCTGCAGTGCTGCATGCGTTTGGAATTATTGTGTGCAGTTTGATGCTGCAACTCACAGTGGGTTATTCGAAAACAGAGAGTCTAAAATATTGATAAATGCAGCTGTCCATTGCTAGTGCTTTAAAAATATCAATTTTAGATGATTATAAAGCATTTAACTGTTTATATTATTTATTTGCAATAGGTGAGTTTCATAGGCATTATTTCGATTCTTCTCTATATACACCATCACAATGTCACATATATGATGTACTGCACACATGCTTTGTCATGCACCCCCCCCCCCCCCCCCCACCACCACCTTTTAGGTTTCTGTCCTCCTTCATCCATCTGAATAGCAGGACTTGGTTGCAGAGGTAGGACATGGATTAAGTAGGACGTTGGTGTGATGTGTGATGGAGGGAGGGAGACAGAGGGAAGTAAGTGTGTATGTAAAAGATACAACAAAAGGGGGGAGTTTATGGCTTTAATGAATCAATAACATGTAATCTGCAGTATTGCCGTGATCAAGTATCAGGGTGAGATAGTGGTTGTTCTCTCTATTTCTGGTGTCAGGTCCACTCCAGCGTGCAGAAGTTGAGTGGAAAGGCACAAGATCAAATATACATAGACCAGTTTCACTCGGTTTAATCATTACAGAAGGTGCGTGAGGGAAAGGGCCTGAGATTAAAGTTTTCATAGCTGTTACCTAGCTAAAGAAAGTAATTTAAATTAATTCCATTTAGCCAAAATGGAATAAAAGATGTGATAGATTTTTGCTGATTTATCCCTGGTGAGATCCTCTATCCTCACTGCCCCATCCATCATAGAGCGTAGCCCCTGTTGGGTTGGGATTTGTGTTTTTCATCCCTGTCCCTGAAAGTGTCTGCAAAAATCACAGCCTTTATCTACTGTGTTTATTACTGTTGCCCCTCCAGCAGACATTACTGAAGTGCCTCAGATGACTTCTTACAGCTTACTGCTTACTCCCTCTAGTGGGACTTGAAGGAAATTACTCAAGACAACTGTTCCATGAGTTATGGGGATGGTTCATATTTGTAGACATGAGGTAGTATGTGTTACTCACTGGTGCGGTGCAAGGCCTTTGAAAAGAGGCTGAGACACACACACACACACACACACACACACACACACACACAATGTCTCATCTTTGGGTTACGACACAATGGATTGCTGTTGGAGGGTTACAGCAGATGGTGCTGGTGATAAAGGGATGGTTTCTGCTCAGCCAGGTGCTCTTTGGTTGCACCGTTGCACTCAGTCTGACAGAACTTTTTGGGAGTGCTCAAATGTAAGGCGAATATACTGTATACATGTCTTTATTTTTGGCGCTGTCACTTCTCCTCTTTTTAGCCTCCTTGGTGTGGTGGTGGTGATGGTGTATGGAATTAGCTGTTAATCCTTTGGTCGGCTATATCTCAGCAAGCCAGCCGTTTATAAGCAAATTGGGCCGATTACAGTAAAAAAAATCAAAACCTTTTTATTTTCATTTATATTTTTAAAGCCTCAACATGGACATGGTTCAGTCCTGGGCAAGTAAAGCCTTCTTGAGGAAACCCACTGAGGGTTAATTTAGCTTTACTCAAAATGTACTTTAAAGTGAAATTCTGGTGTAAAATTATCCCAGGGTCTTTTTAGGCAAATTGGGTCATCAAATAAGCCAATCGAGACAATTTTTTTCTTGTATCAACTATTAACGTCGATTTTTCCGGGAGTCAAACATCTTTTTTAACCAGTAATACTGCTCAAAATAATCCCAAACCTCTGCAGTAGCATGATAAGTATCCATACACATAAAACAAAGCACCAATGGGCTCCTTCCTTTTGGCTTGCATTTGGTAATCGACTTTAATGTACTTTACTACGAGAGGAGTTGGAACTAGGTGTTAGGGAGAATTTTTTGTGGTGCCAGAAGACAAAATGCGTCATCTATGTCTGATACTGAAGAAGTTTAAGAATTCTTGATCAAGGAGAAACAGAAGTTTTGTCGACACCAAGTGTGTGAAGCCACCTCAACTCTAAGGCTCAGTTCAGATTATTTTCCTTTAGATGTTCTAACATCTCATTGGCTATAATGCCTAAACATGACACAAAGGACACACACCAGCTAGGTAATGCAGAATGTCACAGAGTGACTGTGACCGCTATCTTCTAAGTCTGCAGCTGTGTCTAGTCCTGCAAAGAATAGATAGCAGACTCCAAGAGGAAAACATGACCTTGGTCAGCCCCAGAGACTTTACAGGGCAGACTAACTGACCTAACTGACCTCAGAAGTAATCTAACAAAAAGTCATAACATCATCATACAGAAGGATTGATCATTGACAACACAAACTGTTAAGGGAAAGGAAATATTCCATAACACAGGGGCCAGCAGGTAAGTCTTTCAAAACACTATTTTAATAAACTCTGGGTTCGCTTACTACGTTGTTGGTGCTTCGGTTAATGTGTTAGGACTGTTATCATGCTACTGCAGAGGTTGAGCAGTATTTGCACAGTTAAAGCAGTTTTAATGCGTTCACTGTGCTGCCCCGAGCTAATCAGTGTTAGCCGCATTCGGCTGTTAGAGACTGTTAGCGACTGTTAGCAACTCTCCGGGATATCTCCGTTATTGGTTGTTACACGAAAAAAATTGTCTCAATGGCTTATTTGATGAGTGTATTTGCCGTAAAAGACCCTGGGATTATTTTAAGCCAGAATTTTACTTTAAAGTTAATTTTGCTGATGTTATATTTATACTTTTACTTAGAACACGTTTGTTGGTATTTGTTCATCTATCTATCTATCTATCTATCTATCTATCTATCTATCTATCTATCTATCTATCTATCTATCTATCTGTCTGTCTGTCTGTCTGTCTGTCTGTCTGTCTGTCTGTCTGTCTATCTATCTATCTATCTGTCCGTCCGTCCGTCTGTCTGTCTGTCTGTCTGTCTATCTATCTATCTATCTATCTATCTATCTATCTATCAATCTATCTATCCATCTATCTATCTATCTATCTATCTATCTATCTATCTATCTATCTATCTATCTATCTATCTATCTATCTATCTATCTATCTTTCTATCTATCTATCTATCTATCTATCTATCTATCTATCTATCTATCTTAGGCCTTTTTGTCCTTATTTTTGTTTGTACAAACACCTACAGTGCAAAATGTTGTCACTCTTTTAAAAGTGGTCCCAAACCCAGCCTTAAAATGACAAGAAGAAAATGGAGTAGAGGAGCTAAAGACAGCATCATGAAAGTGAAAAGTAAAGACACAAACTAAGCTTGGAAGTCTGAAAGGTGTAAGTCATGTTTTGTAAATTTTAATGTGTTTCAATCAGCATCTGTGACTGTTTGTAAAAAAAAATGTATACTTTCCATCTTCACCATATTTTGCGGATGACTTTACAACACTGTTTCTGTTAGTTGTCTTTCAATTACCACTTATTATTTCAACAATCATTTAATACAAGTAGAAGCTTGTTGATAATCCTGTAGGTGTCACTGTTATACTTGTTATCTTGCAGCTGCTGTAGCTGCTATTGTTTGTGAGTTAGTGTTGTTAGACAGGCAGACACACTGCATTTTGGCAAGGGGACCATATATAAATTTCACAGGTCAAATAAATGAAATTTAGAGATAAACTTTGGCATTTGTCACAGGTACGTATTGATGGTTTATTGAGCTGGTTGCTCAGAATAAGAAGTGAGTGCTGAGCTGAGGCTAACAGATGGGACTAGAAACTTAGCGAAAGGTTTTTGATGAGGTTGGCTGGTTTAATTCCTGCAGCCAGGTCCAGGAATGAAGTCTGGGGTTGGTTTAAGATGCAGAGACTTTAGGCTGTTGATAGTTAAAGATACATTTTATGTAAAACAGTTTGGCACAAAGAGGGTTTTGCTGCAAAATACTTTGACAATGCAACAAGGTTAGATTTACTGTGGACGAAAGGACAAAAGTTTCGGACATCTGTCACACGCCAGCGCATGCCCTCCACCCTTTAGACAATAAAACGGTGGATAGGGGGTGGTGTCCAGGGGATGAGGGTCAGGCTCTGCTCCACTCTGCCTGTCCTTTTATTCTGTGCTCTTTTGAGCTTCTTATGGGGTCTTTACATCACAGAAATGACCCTGTGATTCTCACCAGTTTTACATCTTTGGCTAAAATGATTGATTTCATAAAACAGAAGAGAAATAAAGATTTGGGTTACACTTGATTCTACTGTTGCTTTATTTCTTTATTTTTTTTTAAGAAGGTTTACTGAAAAAGGAATATGTAATGATTTTTGGGAAAAGGGGTTGTTCTGGGACTGGTTAAATTAGTTTTACTAGTTGAGTTTAAAAGCAGTGGTTGCTCTACAAAGGAATATGTACTTCTCCATCTAAATCCAAGTAAAAATGTATAATCTTTGATTCATTATAGGAAACTTTACTCCTCTTACGTATATGTGGGATCGCATGCTTGCCTGACTACAATAAGTGCCAAATTAAATTGTTCCTTTCGGGAAACTCCAGAGAAATTTATTAGGAACTTGTCTTGAATATATGGAAGAGCAAAACAATATATATATTTGAAATTAGCCATCAATGATCATACCTCAGGATTATTACTGGTTGAATGTAGCAGAGTAAATACAAATAGTGGAACATTTCAGTCCACCTAGAAACAAAAGAATACCTCTGTTGATATGAAATGTGCGGCACCGTAAACCGTCCAGTATCACGTTGATGTTACTGAGAGAAGTTATTACTCCTGCACATAGAAATATGTCACTATCATGCTGCAATATGAAGCTGGCCATGGTCGGTATTTTTTTTTAAAGAAAAAATATTAGAATATTCGAATGATCAGGACACTCAAACCTCAAACACATTCATACACAAAAAGACTTAGTCAGGTTTTTTTCTTTTGGTGTGATATCTTCATTTGCATGACACAACAGTCTTTAGTGAGGTAGACTATGACAGGTCAAGAATTAGAAACATTGCTCCTTATAACTGGCATGTGAAATGACATGAAATAAATATTTCCATGTACAATGTCTTCAAAATGAGGTAGAACTGGTTACAGAGAATGTACAAAATACAACAAACGTACAACTGAATTACAAAGATAACAGTGAAATGCCATTTTTCATCAGTTGCGCACAAATTCAACTCTCCTTATGTCAAACAAACACCAACAAATGGCAAATATTGTTGTGTGTAGGTTTATGTAGAGCACATTCCTTATGTGGCATCGAAGAGCATTCAATTGTTGCAGTTAAGCGCTTAAATACTTTTAAAATCTGGGGTTAAGAACACCTCTTTATTAATCTGTATCTTTCTCCAGCATTTTTTGAAGCTAAATTTTTGTGTGATGAGTTTTTCCCCCATAAGTTCCATTTTATTAATGTGCTTTTATTTCCAAATTCAAATACTTTTTCATCACATTGAATTTCAGACTTAATCTGACTATTAAAGGGGAACAAAACAATTTAGTATGGCACAACTTATAAATGGATGGCATAGCAGAGCAACAAGGCTACAACTTGGTGAAGAAAAAGGATTTACAGTTGTAACTGTACAGTGCACACACTTGGTAGATATTTAACTTCTCCCTTCTTCATGGTATCAATTCATGTTAGTGCCCAGATCACGCTGACTGACTGGTGACACTGTCAATATTTCTTAAAATACTTATATAGGAAAATGGAGATTGGACATTTTATTAAGACATTTAATAAACATATCTATTATAGAGCATATACTATATGTGTACGTCTTGATATGTCAAAAGTTGTTTATCAGGAGTGCTTTATTTCGACAGTTTGTTGAAACCATTTCCCCACTGCTAACTACGCTCACACTTAACATGTCATTCATTTCTCCACCAAAACCTACAAGAGAATTACATCTATACATGAAGAAAATATGTTTCATATATCTAAAAACATCATTGATGTACATTATGGCATGTATTGTCCTTTAAAAAAAAAAATCTCAATTACATTCAATATTTCAGGCCTTGGTACAAAAACCTCAAGTTTAATTTTACTAGAGCTAAGAAGCAGTGTGTGTGTGTGTGTGTGTGTGTGTGTGTGTGTGTGTGTGTGTGTGTGTGTGTGTGTGTGTGTGTGTGTGTGTGTGTGTGTGTGTGTGTGTGTGTGTGTGTGTGTGTGTGTGTGTGTGTGTGTGTGTGTGTGTGTGTGAGTGTATCAAAAGGCCTTGTAAGATCATTGTTTCCCTGAAGGGTCCAGAGTTTGTTTTGCTCTTAATAAAAGCCATGGCTCCGTTTTCATCTTGCTCCATAAAGCTCCCTACAAACACCCTAAGGTAATAACATACATTCTTATTTTTATCATTCTGAGGTAACAATATTCTTCCTGAGTATTCAATAACACGACTATAAATCATCCTTTTTAGAGGCAAAAGTAAAGAATGCATATTTTTTTTAAAGTCAGTCCTATAGCAGATGCACAGGTAAATCTTCATAAAGAACTTAATGTTGAGTAGAAATTGTTCGAGGCTCTCACTCATTTATCCTACACTGAGATCGACACCTCCCTGAGTGAGCAGTATGCAGACATAAGCATTGTTGTTTGATTTTTGGTTATTTTGTAGATTTGAATCATCATTATTTCTTGTAATAGTGTGAATATTAAAGACCTAAACTGCACCATTACACACAGATTGTTTAGAAAACATACCTTTTGGTTTCAGGATAAGCAGAGATCTGCAAGTTAACAACACGCTTTGAAGAGGATCTGCATATCCTGGTATGCTGTCATTTTGTGAATGCTGAGTACATTTTTAAATGAACATAAAATCTTAGATTATTTCCCCACGTTTTCTTTACATCAAAACAATTTAAAGGGCGGCTTCATTTATACTATGCAATCATTTGATAAGCAGCTTGTTATGTATAAACTGGACAAAAACAATAGTTGTTCAGCAGTAAAAAAGGTTGTGAACGACAGCGATAGAGGAAGATAAAATAACAAGACAAGAAGGGTAAACTGAAAAAAAAATCAAGAATGAGTAAAGGTCGACGGGGGAGGGGGGACATTCATTTCTCAAGGACAGGTAACACACTGAGCCTCAGAGTCAGCTGTGTAAAGTAGCAGTGATTGTGCTGAAGTAGTATGGCAATCTCATCATTTAAGTTATTGCTCTCCTTACTTTTTGGTCGGTCATGATTTTTGTGGTGTGGTATAGCGTATTCCAGTCAAAGCTCTTCTACATACATAGCGGCCACAAATAATTACACCAACTTCTAAAATAGCAGCGTTGCAGTGCTGCTGCTGCAGTAGCTGAAAGGAAATAAATAGGATCCTGAGAGAAACAGACACTCATACGTTTAGACTGTCTTAACGCTATCTAGAGAATGCCTTAACCTCACCCCTAAGACTTACCTCAACCGTACAGGGCAAATAGCTCTGTAGATCTTTAGAAAAACACAAATCATGAAAATGTAAAAAAAACAAAAAAAAAAAACCACACACACACAAGAACTACCAGTCTTGTGCCCTCCTGTTGCCCACTAGTGAACTTAAACCTTTCATTGACTAATCCAATTCTGTTCCCCCCAAGTGTCTGTCTGGATTAAGAACCCTGGCTCGTTTTAAAGAGTGAGAGAATCCTCTCAAATGCTGACCGGTGTCCTCAGTGCCCTGCAGTTGGGTCCTCAGATCGTGTGTGCGATGCAGGTATCTTCATAGACATTCTCTGTTGCTGAGGAAAGTTGTGCTCCCCTGACACACTCTCTCCTGCCAGGCCTGATGGTGGGCTGTAGTCCCCTGCCCCGCCGTAAGGCGGTGACATCATGGGTTTTCCAGGTTTGTAGGCCTGCGGGTCTGAGGTCGCGCCGCTCATATCATAGCCGTTTCCGTGCCCGTTTCCGTGCCCGTTTCCGTGCCCTTTGCTGTGACTGTTTCCATGGCCGTTGCCGTACTTTCTGTAGCGTGATCCCTCTCCTTCTGCTCCCTCCTGTCCTTCTTCTGCCATCTCAAAGGCCTTGCGTTTCAGCGGCACCCCTCCCTCAGAGCTCCCTCCGAGGGTGTGAGATGGGTAGCTGTAACTGCCCCCCACTATGGTGGGCCTAGGGGCCAAAGGAGTGGGGGCACTAATCCCAGGGGGCAGGTAGGAGGCACTGGGGTGGCTGTATCCAGAGGACAGGCTGGTTTGGGGGTAGCACCCTGGAGGGTAGTTGTAGACAGGAGTGCTGGCGCTGTAGGTGGGTACTAGAGTGGATGCAGCCTGCAAAGAGTGCAGATGGGCAGGGGGAAGTGCTGCGCTGGGCTGAGGGCAGTATCCTGAGGTCAGGTAGGTGCTGTTGTAGGCAGGAGGGTATTCCTGAGATGGCGGGGCACTGCAGGAGCCAGCGCCACTGTAGCCTGGCTCAGAGGCCAAGTTGCTGCTCACTACTGTCACACTTCCTGTGGCTGGGATGCCCACAGATGGAGAGCCCACCTTAGTGCC
Source organism: Echiichthys vipera (assembly GCF_963691815.1). Classification (NCBI taxonomy): domain Eukaryota; kingdom Metazoa; phylum Chordata; class Actinopteri; order Perciformes; family Trachinidae; genus Echiichthys; species Echiichthys vipera. The sequence goes on along the minus strand of NC_139825.1, from coordinate 32,303,487 downwards.
AGTTAATGCCTCCAGTCCAGGGTAACACTCCATGCCCTGACCCAGAGCCCACGGCTCAGGTTCAGTTTTCAGGAATGCTCCATGCTCTGAGTATACCCCTGTAGGAGGGCGTTCATAGGACAGCTCCAAGCCTGAGTACTTCTCAGCGTAGCGTTTGAGCAGAGAAGAAGCAGTAAGGGCTGATATGTCATCACTGGCCCAAGGGTAGCCTGCAGGGGCATAGCCCCGGCGACCAGCTGTAGTGTAGGGGTCATGTTTGTGGGCAGACGGCGGTGAGGTGGTAGAGGTGACATCCAGGTGCTGCTCAGGCCACTGAGATAAGGGGGCTGCGTGCTCCGGGGACCAGTGCATCTTCAACAGACCTGATAGAAACAAGACCGAGCTGAGTTAGTCCACACTATTGTGAAATGATGTATGAAAATGTTTAAAATTAACGGTACATGTAAGTGTTTTGTCAAGACAAGATATTTGTGGTATTTTGCCTCCCCAACAAGCTAAGAGTCCGCCTTCAAGAATATCTGCCACCATACTCATGTAGGCCAGCTGAACATTTTCCTGAATCATGTCAATGCTTAGCCTGTGCTCTTTTACACAGTCTCATCCAGCAAGGAACAACTGTTCTAATCTTTATGTGAAGCCGGCAACATAGCCCCCAGCCTGGTATCCACGGTGATAAGCCTCTATCAGCCCGCAAGCTGCCCTCTGCCTTTGCCTCTCTCACATTAGGGCCATTGTTGTCTCTCTGTGACTCTCTTAGTCCAAAAAGCCACCCCCACCAAGCGTGTGATCTAATTCGGCCCAAACCTCAGGGGTCTGCTGGACAGGAGGTTGGGGGAGGGGGGGGGGGGGGGGGGGGGGGATCAGTGTGTGTGTGTGTGTGTGTGTGTGTGTGTGTAGGGGGGGGGTAGTTTTTTACAGAGAGACTGGACCAGTTTAAGTGCACCGATTGATTGAGCAGTCAGAAAAATCTGATTTTAACGTGCCATGTGCGATTATACATGCACATTTACAGGACTAATCCGCTGGTTTAGTGGTCGTGGGCTTTGATTGGCTTCTGCAGACCTTGTCTTTTTGAACTGGCATTAGGGCTGACATTCCTGGCATTGCAGAGTATTATTAAACTGTCCTGACCCCGGGCCTAAGCTGCAGGGGCTTCCCTACAACAGCACTGGACAGAGGAAGTAGTTACTGCCTCAATTTCAACAAAATGGGTGGATTAATAATTCCTATGTCAGTATGTATATTTTTTAATATGTCATCCAGTAATGGGCGACAATATTTAGAAATATCCTCTTGCAATATTAGGGCAGAAATGTAGCTTTGTTTGCCTCTTTAGCTTGATGGATAACAGCATGTACCGTAGATGATTGTGTTGCAATCATTTGAAATGTGATTTCTTTAATGAGTTATGATTAAGACTGGGGTTGCAACTAATGATAATTTTCATCATTGATTGATCTGCCAGTAATAATTTTTGACTAATTGATTCATTGTTTTCTCAGTAAAATTAGTGAAAATAGTGAACAATTTTTAGTAAAACATCCCAAAACAGTCTGAGACCAAGATATATTCAGTTAACAACGATATATTAGACAGAGAAAAACAGCTAATTCTAATGTTGGATAAGCTAGATCAAGAAAATGTTTGGGGGTTTTTGCTTGAAAAGTAAGTTTTTACATTTTTTTTAGTTAGTTTAATTTTGCTAGGAAAAATGTCGAAATCCGGAAATAACAGCAGTGTAATAGGGTGTGTGTACACATACACTTACTCTGAAACTGACTACATGGGGATTATGGCAGGTTGTCACATGTCCACTATGACTACCAGCTGAGCCTCAAACGGTCCACATGTTGATCCCTAAATTAAATGATCCTTTAGCCCATTAATCCCACTCATCCAATCCAGGGATCCCAGCGCGCTCGACCAGCACAAGCTCCACCCTGGATCAGAGAAATCCCTGTGCTCCTGGGAATTGTGACTGATCATGGTGCTCATCCTGTGCACAAAAAAGTCTTATATTCCCACCAGCACACATTCATACTTAGATAAAACACAGCGCCACAAAAATACGCAACAGGAGGGTTTGAATATAAATCACTGCAAATCATGACCCAGGAAAATACTTAACCTTGATGAGAGGGTTTTTATGATTGTATTTTACAGAGACCTACAGATGGCTGGATTACCAAATGGGTCTTTTGAGCACAGGGTTAGGAAGCCCCTAAACCCCCTAAACCCTAACCGCAGTGCCTACTGTGAAGCAACTGTTATTAACATTTCTCATTATGAAGCCAAAAGACTCGTCAATGTCAGAGCCCCGAAAGTCCTTTGAAAAACCTGAAGGAATGAACCTTCACAAGGAATGAAGCCATCACCACATCTTCAGAGGGAGTGTTTATCCCTTCACATTTTCTGTAGATATTAAAGCTTTTTCTCTGGGTTGGCACCAAGATAACTTCCTGGAGGTTTCTCTGTTTCATAGAATTAAGAGTCGATAAGTTAAGAAGGTTTTGAATGTAGGGCTGAAAATCATTTAAAAGATTACAATACCAATACCCATAAAGTGATACCAAAACCAGAGTACTTCATTTGACACCTTTTTTCTACTCCATTCAATACCTATCATGTGAATGGAAGCTGAGCTGCCAACTCCATCCAATACAACGGGCTTGACTTAACCACGCATTGAAGAACGTTTGCGATGATTGGCTGCGAGCAGCACTACTTGAGTACTACTCAGGTACCCATACCCAGGCCTAATCGTATGTTGAACAAAATGTGAAACATTTTGGTGCAAATTTGTAATTCAGATCAATATTAATAAAAATGACTCGACTGAGAAGTTACTATAAATAAGTCCATTTTTATAACCTTCATCGTCTGGGGTTAGCATCCTGGTAACATCCATTTTGTTACCTCTGTAATTTTAGCTTGAAGAGAAGGGTGTATACATTTCACATAAAAAGTTTCCACGTTCAGCTACAGTTGACAAGACAGGCATCTTTTTCTATCTTGTGTCTGAGAGTCAAAGTCCAACAAGTAAGTTAGGTTTCTACATATAATATCTTGTAACAGTGCAAATGTTTTATACATACATTTTCTCAAATTACAGTGTATTCCCTTGCATGGAATAGAAGATGAGACACTGAAAACAACCCTGTGCAGAAAACAGTTGTGAGAAAGATGTGAATGTTAATCATCTGACTTCCTGTAATATAAGGTTGTTCGCTCTCCCACTGAGAATCAGTCCATTGCTCTTTGAACTCTTCAGCTATACGCTAAATACATTGTATTGTTTTTTTTATTAGAAATGCTTAATAAATACATACATCTTTCAGATTTATAGTACACTAATCTATTTTGTAAATTCCATTAGTATAAGGAGAATCAAATGGCCTTGTTGCTGTGTTTACATTCACAGAGTCATCTGACTGATACTCACTGGTCATGCTGTTTGCAGGCATGAGCCAATCTTTTGCCGCTTTGCCTTCAATCTATTCGGCTCACCCCGTCTTCACCTGATGGTCTTCTCATAATCTATCCAAGACATATGAGACTGCAGTAATCTAATGGGTCAGAATCCTTATCAAAAATGCAGCGGAGGAATGTGAAAACTGAGGATCACTCTGAGATCAGACGATGGAAGAGTGAACTGGTAGGTCTGGATAGGTTAAGGACCAGGTTGAGGAAACCAGACTAATGAAGGATTAGAGCAAACAAGGCTTATGGGAGTGTCGGTGCTCTGTGACAATCTGACAGTTGTGGGCAAGAATTAAAGAAGCATCACTGCTGGCGAGCTTACTCGTGTTGGCTGTAAGCCTGTAACTTCGATGGAGGCTTATCCAAAGTGATGCAAATAAAAAAATGTCTTACTTGATCATTACTGAGTGCATTAACATAATTATGATTTTGTTTTTATCTGCTACAAAAAGCAAACACTACTCTAGATACAAGTGCACATAATAGATCTACTTAATAATGTAATTGTTATGATATAGCATTTATCAGTAAAATAACTGACACTCAAAAGTGGAAAACCAGTTTGTAACTGTAGCTGCTCTCTTTGTAAGCTGTCCATTCTTATGCATCTTAAATAATTTCCCCCTGGGATTATTAAAGTATTTCTGATTCTGATTCTGATTCAGTTATGTTCACATTATATTTCCTGTAGCAGAAGTTCTTTCAAATATTCAGTCCTTGTACGATTGTATTAGTCCTGAGACTACTTCTTAACACTTCCATGTCTACCATGAAATGTGCGGCACATTTAAACCTCTTATTGTTCACCAGGGCTGTAGCGTCAGACCTCTGTGTCAAAGTAAGGATATTAGGGAGCAGGGTCTGGGTATTAGGAGAGATGAGTGAGGGAGCCCGTAACCTTAATCTAGCACCTCATGTTGGCTCGGGGCTTGGAAACACCCCTCCATTCTTGGCCATGCTTGGCTTACCAAGAGACAAAGATGAGTACTAAGCCGGCTTGGTACTATGACAGCTTCCCTTAATCATTGTGATTATCATACTGTCGAACAGCACCACTGTTTCCTCTTTATAGCAGTTTGGTTACTGGATGAGAAAAAAACATAGAAACAGTAACATGAAATGTCAGTTCATTTAAAAACATATGCTATGTATGCTGCGTTGTCACTACACTATTACTACGCCACTCCAAGTTTTATATGCTCTAATTATTTACTGCTCTACAGAGCTGTTAAAATGGTGTCTTTGTGATCTAGCACTGTGAATAGAAGACACAATTGAGTCAAATGCCATAGTGTAACATGTAGGCTAATGTACAGCTGACATGTTAACACAGAAGGGAAAAAGTTGAAACATCCGCATATATTTCCTACCCATTTCTACACTGTTTTCAATACAAGCAAGACAAGCTATGTGTTAACATTGCAGGGTGTACCCGGCCTGTTCTTGCAAGAGCTGTTGGCAGTGGCACCTTTCTCAGTTAAATGAATGAGATGAATGCCTAACCATTGGTACCTATGCAGACAACTTAGGCTACATCCACATTAATACATTTTTGTTTAAAAACACATAACTTTTGTTACATTTACACCTGGTGGTCATACTACCCTGGTGTTCCCGAGCCCCTAAAACTGAGACTGAAACGCTGCTGACCCCGCTTTGGTTTGAAAACTCCTTGAGACCTTTGCAATGATGTTGCAGACTCCCACGTTTGCTTCTTGATTGGGTCTTATCAGTCCAAAGGTGTCCTTGACTATCATGTGACCCTTTTCCGTAAGAAAACAAACAACATCAGCCTTGAATATTAGTGGTTTAATCAACATGGATAATGAATTACAGCCATTTCTGACCCTAACAGCTGTTGTGCAGTTAAATTCTGTATTTTAAAATGCCACTTCTCCCCGTATTCTCACCTTAATTTCTGTTGTGGTACCAGTTGTGGTAAAGAGAGTGTTTACGCTTTGTTAAAAAAAAAGACCAATTTGTGTGGCATTAATGATAAGAGTGAGATTGCATCAGAAGAGGAGATGAGAGATGAGATGTGAGAGCACTGAACGTGTTGAGGCACGAGCGGATCAATCAGAATGAGGTTAAAAGGAAACATCCCAAGCAGACCAATCCTGCAGACTCATGGAGTTATATATATGTGGTTAGAGTTGCGTGTAAGCTGCAGTGAAACTCTCTGGGAACCAAAAGACACCTACAATGTAGCTGCCTTGACACAAGCAAGTACGTCTCCTTTAATCAACAGGAAGAAGTTACAGTTCTTTGGACTGTGAGCCAGTGTTAAAGAGGGGAATAGTATAAACTGGAGCCTGAGCTATCCAGTACAAGATCGATTTCATGCACAACTGTGTTCTGTAATGTGCCACCTGGAGATCGCAACGCACACGCAAGCAGTAGTCTGAGCGTTGTTGCTAGGGGCGCTAAAACATGAATTTAAACAAGAGAAAGCTGACTTGTTGCCTCGTCTGTCAGCAGGAATACAAATAAAAAAACTACGGGCCCGATTTCCATGAAACTGTGGTGGAAAGGTGTAACATGGGCCAAGGAAGAACCCATAAAACTTTGGAGCAGATCAAAATCACAAGGTAAATTATTTTTTTCTTTCGTTAACATTGTGAGACGGCATGGCCTTGGCAGAGGTTTGTGCTCTCCAAGTGCCCTTCTAGTTTACTACTGTGGTCATAGAAATGCTTGTACTGGTTATGTATTGCCCCTTTGAGGGGCAACATTTGTCACCACCACCTCCCCCTCAAGAGCGCATGTTCAGTATGTTCACCAAGGACACGAGTTTGTGCCAGCAGGGATAGGGGTTGTTATTTGCGTTTGCGTACTTGCGTGGACCGCGTTCCAGCCCTAACTCTCCCATCACTCTGGTGAGCTATAGACAACCTTGACTAAAACCATTTTTAATGCTCGAACTATTACTTTTTAAAGAGTGTTGCCATCGATAAGATATGTATCAAATTCTTTTCTCTTTCAAGGAAACACAAATATGCAAGTCATGGATGTTTTCGGTGTGTCATTGGAGACTAGCTCGACTCGTGGTCCTCTGAATGTTCAGTATGAGTAATTAGGGGTTAATTAGATGAAAGTACGTGTGGGGGAAGGGGTTGACTGGAACAGGGATTTGGGGGGCTGTGAGGCATCAGGCATGCTGGACGGCTGGTTGGCTAGATGGGGAGTGGAAACAAAAATCGCCCTTCTGGAACTGAAAGGTCCTCTGTTAGTGCTTTTTCACTCACAATAAACAAAGACTTACATTTCCTGAGGATGGACAGACACTTAGAAACACACACACACACACACACACACACACACACACACACACACACACACACACACACACACACACACACACACACACACACACACACACACACACACACACACACACACACACACACACACACAGGCTCAAGAAAACTCCCGTATTGTGCTTTTGGTGCTGTGTTTAGCTTCAGCTGGCCAACAGGCAGAGGAGCTCTTGGTCATCTCATCGGATGAGTCAGGCTGCTGGAATGCCAGGAATCTAACCTGAGATCTATTTACAAAGCACATATCCTCTCCATACGTTCAACGTGCACTGTCCACTATCAGGCTAAAAGAAGGGAGGGAGAGAACACGCTTACTTACTTACAACGGTGATGAATGACCCTGATCAGCTTTTTGCACATTATTGGGCAATTTGTATTAGTTAGAGTTAATTCATACCACTGCTTGTAAGATCAATACAGGAGACACCAGAGGAGAAATGGGATATGAATATACATGGAGCGTGTCAGGATTCTCGTGGCAATGGACAATGGGTGACACACACACACACACACACACACACACACACACACACACACACACACACACACACACACACACACGTGTCACACTATCTCTGTCTTCCTTGGTTACAGAGTAAATGAGGGTTTGATTGTTATGTAAGCAGTGACCATAGTCCAAAACACTGTGTGAAGGTGGATCTGCTGAAAACCCTCCCTCTCCCTCCTCTTTCCTCTTCCCATTTTTCTCCTGGCCTGCACAGTCCACCAGGCCACACTGCCGTTAGCCAATCAACTGCGCCCTATATGAATCAAGTTTTACACTTCACTAACCTACAAGTCATTTCAAACTAAAAATCACATGACAATTTAAGTCAAAATGTGGCCTTTTCCCCGCTCTAACAGACATTTACAGATTTATCTTGGAGCACCACTGAGTATCTAGTTTGAATAATTCCTCTCATTTAATTTATTTTTGCTTTCTTTACTCTGTTTTTGCCCCTCAAAATCTTCCCCTCTTGAGACTCCCTCCTTCTCTGTGTGCTGTAGTAGAGACAGGGCTGTGTGTCCGAGCCTGTGTGGTCAGTTTCCCCCTCCCCCACTCCTTTAGCTCACACACACACATGTGGCAGAGGCAGGCCTGGCCCCTCTTTGCTTATTGTGTCCACTCATATATCAGGCTGCAGTTGACCAGTCTCTCCTCATGTCCCTTCCATCTGCCCTTCACTTTGCTCTTCCTCTGACATTTTACCACCTAATGAGGATCTAAAGGTGCCACAATTTGCTTAACACGCTCTCATGATTACTGTGGAGGACTAATGTGTGTGTGTGTGTGTGTGTGTTTGTGTGTGAATGGAGGCTGAGCATCATGTTTATTTGTCCCTCTATACAGAACTAATGAGAAGCTGATGACACCAGGTTACTAACGATTCGGCTTTCATTCACAGATTTGCTTCACCCTGGTAACCGGCAGCTAAAAAGGGCTAAAACTGCTAATCATCATTATGGACAGAGCCTGTAATGAGGTGTGGGTGATTGTGATTGTTTGTTAATTGCTTAAATGTGTAAGTCTGTGAGTAGTTGTAAAAATTAAATGCTATTATAGGGTTGGGCGTAACAAAGTTTTTGTGGGTAGAAACCCTACGTGATGCTGTGAGTTTTTTTTTAGGGAGGAATGTGACGGACATACGTTACTAAAACTTCTGTCTGCTCAAACTCCCTCTTTCTTTTCGTTTTTTGTTGTTTGTGTCTGTGCATGTGTTTAGCTCTTTAGAATATTAAAACCTTGAAGTAAAGCCCTGTTACATTATTCCAATCAGGTTAGCGTTGTAATCATGTTAGAGCTTGGCCTAATCAATAGGCCAGTCAATCACTATAAGCATATTCATCAGCCTGGATAGCAACCTCCCATGATTAGCGCAGCCTGTGCTGTGATGTGTCACAGTCACAGTGATATAATCTGCTTTTACATACTAATGTTGTTACTGTGATAACACTGGACACAAAATGCTGCTAAGTTCGTTTTTAGGACACAAAACACCATCACCATAGTTTGATGTACACGCTTTTACACTGAACCACAAGCTTTTTCCCACCTTAAATAAAGATACAGCAAGTGTGTCCACAGAATCTGATGGTGTGTTAGTGCTATTATTGTTTAAAAATACATGCAACAAACATTTTATGTATCTTCTGTTCTTGAGGAAAAGCTCTGACTGCTCTGCTTTCCTCATTCACCATGTTCCTGCTCCTAAGAGAGACTGGTGCTTTAGCTGCTGTCTCTTTAAACAAATTGTTACTATATTCACATGGAGGGTCTGAAAAAACAGCGACTGAACACTTTCTGTGAAATTCCTCAATGCAGAGCCTAAAGACTCAGCTGTTAAAGCCATTAGAATATCTGCCCCCCCCCCCCCCCCTGCTTCCCACTAATGAGCCACAAGAGATGAGTCCTGCACAAAAGAGGACCCAAAAGCAGAAAGTTGTACAGTAAAACAGACTCAAACCAATCCAGGTCACACTGTCTACAAACAACATGCCAAACAGACCCATCAGTGGACATGACATGTACAACATATTAATCCAAGCACAGGCTGTGTACACACACATGTTAACCAAATAAATAAAAGCAGTGCAGACTCACTGTATGGGGTGACAGGACTGAGCATTCTGCAGCCCTGGCCCCAGGTGAAGAGGAGCGGACCGGGTCCACTTGGTGTTAGTGAGAGCCCAGCTGCATGCTGCAAGGCCTCCCCAGGCTACTGCTTCTCCTGCTGCTGCTGCTGGTGCTGGTTGTTGTTTGGCTTTTGAGTCGGTTAGTGACTGGCCCCCTGGACCCCTCCATGGTTCATTTCACAGTTCAACACTGCTCCAATACACTGCCGCCTGAGGAGCACACACATGCTAGTGTCAGTGCCAAAAGACACAGTGAATAGGAGGATTTTTATTATTCAAAGGGAGGGAAATGTTAAGTAATAAATGTGTAAAGCAGAAATCATTTAAAAAGCCCTTATTTGCTTGCATTTATTACATGTTAAATTCTATATTCCCATTTAAAATCCTATTGTGAAAATAACTTTCAGGTAAGTGCTTGCAGAAAGTAACTTCTGCTTTTGCTGTTTATGTGCATGCACGTGTGTGAGGACTGATCAAGACAGAGTTTGAATGCTGAATGCCCTGACAGAAAAGGGGGCTTTTACCATTTGACCGCAAAACCGCACAGCCAGGCGAGACAAGGCTTTAATTATTTGAAGCCAAACACTATAAACCACAACAGCAAAGGGAACTTTGTACTCTCTGCAGAGCAAGGAAGCTATCATGTCTAACAACACGAGTGCATGGACATGTAACCTGGTTTGACATACAGAGGACAAACTAAAGATAATGTCATACATTTGTGTATAGAAGGGAAACTATGGCATGTACAAATGAAGTAAGCAGAACATAAAAGAGGGAATATCACACAAATGGCGAGAATAGAGAGTAATGAAGATGACAGGAATGGGCAAGAACCAGCAGGAACATTGTCATTACTGCTGAAAGGAGCAAAAACAAGTGAGTAAATGTTTACTGACCTGATCATGCCTGGACTTGCTCGATGTGTGGTTCAGTTTGGAAAGTAATCCACTATTCCACAAAGTACAGCAGGGGAGCCGACATAACTGTGTATGTGTTTGTATGTGGTGTGTGTGTGTGTATGTGTGTGTGTGTGTGTGTGTGTCAGAGGCTTGTACTCTCTTCTGGGACCCTATCCTTCTCTCCTACACTCCCTCGCTCGCCCTCCAGCTCCCTTCTCCCTCCCCCCTCTCTCGCTCTCCCCTCGCCCAGTGACAACAGAGCAAGCACACACATCCCCTCCCCCAACCATGACCCCCCCTCCCTCTCTTTTGTTCAAACTATTTCAGCAGGAAGGGAGAGAGAGGGAAAAAGTGACCAATCGTGCAGTGTCAGAGGAGAGCCCATTTCCCCCTGCTGTGTGTGTATGTGTGTGTGTGTGTGTGTGTGTGTGTGTGTGTGTGTGTGTGTGTGTGTGTGTGTGTGTGTGTGTGTGTGTGTTGTGTGTGTGTGTGTGTGTGTGTGTGTGTGTGTGTGTGTGTGTGTGTATGATTGCATTTGCAAGTGTTTATGCATATTTATTTATTTATTTATTATCGCTGTATACCGTCAGTGTGATGAATGAGCATTTGGGATGCAAGCTACTGAAAAATACTGAATTTTCTCCTTCACCGATCACATGAGAAGTTCAGTTATTGTCAATGACTTCTATTGATCTGGTACATTGATCTCAGTGGTGTTGGGAGGGTGGAGTTGAAACAACCATGTCAATATTACCTAATTCCTGTGGTACCCCATCCCCCGCCTACACGCACACACCCACACACACACACACACACACCCACACACACACACACACACACACACACACACACACACACACACACACACACACACACACACACACACACACACACACACACACACACACACAGTAGCCTGTTCACATGCATGGGCAGCAGTAAATGACCTCCACATTGGCCTCAAACCTTTGACTAAGAACTGGTTCAATTTATATACCTGTAGTTGATTGATATGTGATATTCTGATATGTACCCATGTTGCTTTTATGTAATTTTCTTTCAAGGGGCTAATTCAACTCTTAACCCCTATTTTGCTCCCCTGTCCCTCGTACATAGAAACACAGCTGTTCTTCTGCATTTAGAGTTATGGAGTAGGCGGGACAAGCTGGTCCACACTCCTCATGTTACTCTGCTGTAAACACTCAAGGCCCGGCAGGACACACTCCTTCTGCTTTGGGCCCTGAACCACACACACACACCCACACACACACACACACACACACACACACACACACACACACACACACACACACACACACACACACACACACACACACACACACACGCACACAGGCACATGTTTGACATGTGTGAGGTGTGTTTCAGTAGGTGGTCAGCCCCAGTTCAAACATTTTATTGGACAGTAATCACATGTCTATGATTACAAAACAGAACAATAGTTGGTGATTGCACTCTGATTTACAGAGATACAACTTGTGTGAACTATAATCTGTACCATGAGTTAGATGCGGAGGCTTGTTAAAAGACCTTTCATCAGGTGAGGACTAATGGCTAGTGCATTGCTCAGCTCTTTCTCCCTCACCTGCTTTGCTGACAGACACTGAAAAAAAACCCCATATTGTTATTTTGCAGGCTAGGAAACAATACATCTAAACTGCTGCGGGGGCTTTTCCTTTCATCACAGAAAAGGTAGGCTGTTAGATACATGCCCGCACACTCGAAGCCCCCAGATGTGCTCTCTTGTTATGTCAGGAACACCTCCTCATGTAGCCGTGCGGCTTTAAGCAGGTCACTGAAGCAAACTGCACGTCAAAGGCCAGAATATGTTCTATTGACAGGCGAACAGAGAGGTGCGGCTGTCAGCTGGTCGGATAGCAAGTTTACTGGCAGAGACAGAGGAGAGAAATTCCCCTCACAACTCAACTATTGGAACAGATATAACACAGGAGGACAGATTTATACCCACAAACATAACGGCTATGCTGGAAATTGGACATGGTAACTCTAAACGTTGGTCCCTTTGGCCCTGTGGGTGGGATAGGTCACATGATAGCACCCTAGAGAAGCTCAGCTGTTTGCCACTCTAATTCTGTCTCAAGCAGCTGAGCACTGGCCTACTGCTCCACTGAACTTTCCCAGTAATGATAATTATATACTCTGTGTGTGTGCGTGTGTGTGTGTGTGTCAAGAGGGAATGGGGTTAATGATGAAATAAGCCCATACCTTCCGAACCATACTGCTGATGTAGCTACAGGGTTAAATAGCTGGAGTACAACTTTCATTCCCACATGCCAGAGCATGTTCACATGTAAAGAAAATGATGTGAGGGGTGCATTATGACAGAGCAACATAGAGAGAAAGAGAGAGTGGGGGAAAAACAGGAACAGGAAATCTTTGGAAAAAGAACAGGAAACGTGTGTATTGTCTCCCAAAGGCAATGTCATTGTCAGCAAAGCACTGGCCTGTACTTAATGGATCGTTTCTGGTGACATTTTTTGTTTTTCTGATTGTCAACGAATCTATTGACAAGACCAAAGCTACTAGCAAGTATTGCATGTGTCTTCATTATGAAAAACATGGGTACTGAAGTGTAGTTTGAATCATTCACGTACAGGTCCGTCTCCCAAATATACTAGATCAACAAATGTGTATTAATCTGCAGTTGAAAATAGTCCCCAGTGAATGCATTTTTCTTACTCCTGTTTAAGTGAAATTAACTACTAAATACACACTCAGCTGTTTGTAGGAAATTACCTTTTTTATAAACTCAAACTACATGCGTGAGTTGATTTTAAAGATTTCCATCTTCGGTTAGAACAAATGTGCTTGGAACTGAGTCGACAGTGTAGGAAGGTCAGAGTATTGTGATGCACTGTTGCTTTTGGTCTTTAATTTGTTTAAATTAATGAATGTACTGCAGCCTATAAAAGCACTCGCATAAACTGGAGACAAGCATATGCGATACATGGACAGAGTAATACTGTCATAATTTGTTTATTCTCATGGTCGCCTTGTCTCAGCAACATGATATTGACTCTAATCCACATCCTTAATAAAATCAATAAGGCGAAAAGCACATTGGTAAGCGTAGCATACACTAACTCATCATGTGTCCTCTCTTCTCATCAACTGAATGTCAATAAGCCGGCCTCACATTCAGCGTACTGTATCTCTTCAAGGTCAAATGGCTTTAACTGTTTGTTTTCAAAAAAAAAGAAAAAAGAAATGAAACATGAAGAATTATGCTGAACAGAAAAATGTGGACAATAGAGGATTTTGATTCACATGGTTTTATATGAAATCAGCAAAGAAAGCACACTGCCTGCATGCTAACACATGCTCTTCCTCATACACAAATACACACACACACACACACACACACAATTGCACACCACACACACAAGCAGCGCAGTGCTCCATGTTTGAGTGGCTTATTGTTCTCTGGTATAGAGAACACAATATCCAACTCTAGTAATAGAGGTTAGATTAATTGCTGACAAATCTTTATTCAGCAGTTCCCTTTCTCTCCCCTTGACAGATTTATGACAGAGATTGATGGAGGGGAGGGACGTGCCGAGGACCGCCTCTGTTCAGTGAGAAAAGAGGACAACAGCTCAGTGAGTCAAATAGAAACAGAGAAAAGAAAGGAAAAGAGCACAACAGGATTGTTTTGGTTCAATTTTACAGAATTTTTCAGTTAGTTGTAGGAAGCATACACTGTCATATTGTGTCTCCAAAAATATGATAATTTTTTCCTCTCACACTCAATGTGTTGAATGTTAGAGATGAATTAGAAAGTGATATCTTCCAATTACATTGAGGAGCACTAAGGGGAATATGCCTGTTTCGCAGCAGACATTTTGACTGGTCATAGTAAAAAAAGTACATGCATTTCTAATAACATTAATGATCTTTACTATTCAAGTGTCGCAGTACGTCATGATCAGGTAAATCTGGAACGCATAATTTCATTTGTTACGTTTTTTTTAAATCCAAATGGAGCCAATGATGAACAAATGGAAAGCATAAGCAGAATAAAGATTGAAACATTTTTCAAAAGAACAGTCACACATTGTGGGAAAGGCTCTTATTCGTTTTCTTGCCAAAAGTATGATGAGAAGATCAATACTACTCTCACATCTGATAAATACAGAGCTGAGGGGAGCAGCCGGTTAACTTTAGATTAGCATAAAGACTGGAAACAGTCTGGCTCTGTTCAAAGGTAACTTTACCATCAGGCCAGCACCCCTGAAGCTCACTAGTTAACACCTAGGTTTTTTTTGTGTATAAAGAAATCGCAAAGCTGTTCTCCCCATTTATAGTCTTTATGCTAAGCTATGCGATCTAACCAGTTGCTGGTTTTATCTTCATATTCACAGCACAGAGATAAAAGTGGTATCTATCTTCTCATTTAATGTTTAAAATTCATTCAGTATCAAGTGAATACACATATTTTCCAGAATGTCAAACCATATCTTTAAGTCCGATATTTTGATTTTCAGCCACAACTGTAACTATAATAAAGGCCACAATCCACTTTTAGATATTATGGATGAGGCTCACTTTGATGGCTTAATGGCAAACCTAGACGGAAACAAATATATCATTAATATTATTAGTTAGACCTGTGCTTTTCCTGCTGTTAAAGCCTTCTACTGCACAAGCTATCTCATGCATATAATCCTGAATTAGCTCAGATGCTCAGTAAATACATTGCAAATAGTGCATACTATATACTGTATATATATATATACATACACACACACACAATCACTCTTACCCCCCAAATAACTACTAATTATCAAGCATTTTGTGTCAGTCCTGCACAAAAAAAAACATGCATTCCTGTCTGCATTCCAGCTCCAGTTGCTCTTCAGCTTCCCTTCACAAAAACCACAGGACATTCACATGAGCACAAAGGATTTCTTTGAATGCTTAAGTCTAGAACAGAGACATTAGGGCCAGGGTCTTTCCTCAGCTGATTGGCCCCTCGTTGGCCATAATGACGCTAGACCCACATGATAGTAATCAAAGCACAAACCAAACAAGCTGAAAGTGCATAGAGGGGTAAATATGATGTGTGTCTTGACCAGCTGGCAACATGCAAGCGCTCTGTAAGGGATCCAGTGCAGATTAATGGATCAGCCTGATGTTGATGATTCAATTCAGAAGTGGAAAAAAAACATCTAAAATATCCTGTCGGCCTCCCTTCTTCCACCTGATGTGACAGTAAGCAGCTCCTCTGATTGGTTGACGCCACAGCCCGCCAGCTGTTTGTAATCAGAAGCATTTGGGAGTCTGGATCACATGACACCCTCAGGCACACATGCACACACAGATATATACATACTGGGAGCAGTGCATCTTTAACCTCACACCCCTTCCCACAGGCAACTCTTTTGCAGTCGGGATCACCTCCAGATGTGCACAACTGTGTTCTCACCTCAGGATAAGAGGATAAAAACGGGGGGGAAGGGTGCGGCACAAGGAGGGAGGAGACAGTTTAATGAAAATAGAAACAACTCCAGAAGGCTAGGAGGAAGGTAAAAAAAGGAAGGAGGTGTAGAGACCTCATGTTCAGGGTCCAGAGCTGGTACCAGTGTTTAACTTAAATTATGTAAGTCTTGAATTTAAATAAATATAGACGGCAAAGTCCTCATAGGAAGAACAAACTTAGAGGATTGTGACTCTGCTGCCTCCTGGTGGGACAAGCCATTCAATCAATAAAGCTCAAACATGTTAACCCATACATCTCTTAATGTCCAATCAGGTTATTTAACAAAATAAACATAACGCAAAATTTACGACAAGAGTTTATTTCATTTCAACTGTGATTATTTATTGTTCATTTTTCCATAATTAAAAAATAAACAACATATATTATAAAACATGTAGATTTTTTTGCTGAAGACTTCATTAATCATCAAGTGGTTGAAGAGACAAGGTATTGCTCTTTCTGTGGCTCCATGGCTATAAGATTAAGGTTACTGCAGTACAGGTGCCTCCCGCTCTCTAACACATCTCTCTCTCTAGTCCTTTTCTTCTTCTGTCACCCTGACTTTGGACTTAAAACAGACATGTGTTTTCACAATATTCATTAGAGGGACGTAGCCTCACACAGTGCAGTTTTTCACTTTTATCTACACGTAAAAATGAAGTAGAGATTCTGGCAGGAGTGAATTTGAGTCTCTTGCTGTATTTTTATGCGATAAAGAAATTGCACAAAATGGGACGCAGTGATAATGACAACAACATCCTGTGTCTCATGAATGACTTTTAAAAGGTGTGTTCTTTGTCAGATGTAAGTTTGTCAAAGGTCAAAAATGGCAGCACAACACAAAGTGGTTATGTAGGCACACATGTACTGCACATATATTTATACTCACGTCCATCAAAACTTATGCCACCTCTCGGTCACATGTCAACCTACTGAAGGCATGTTTATCATACATTCACATGTACATTTAAGATTTGAAAATCAAGTTTAAGACACATTATGCTCATCAAAATTACTTCAACAGTCGCTAAATAATAAAGTTCACTTGTTAGAGCATTTCTACAGTCGCATGTTATAAGTGTTTTCACAATTTGGTCTCGTATTTTCTCAATTTACGCATCATTTGTTTGCACTCTCTCGTGTGATTTAGAATATATATATATATATTTACACAATGAATAATATTTAGTCATGCCATTCGTTAGTTTAGTTATGGGTCCTCGGACATACAAAGACTATTCACATTCAAAAGTCAAAGCAGAAATACATGACAGCAAACACAATGAACATAGCTTTCACGCATCTTTGAGGAGGTATTACTGCATGTGATGTTACAGTGATAGATTACGGTACTTGTGCACTTTGCTTTAAAGTCACTTGATGGAAATGATGAGGACTAGGGAGGAAGTAGCCTTGAAAGTGCCAACAAAACAACTCATGAATTCATGTTTAACTGGATGGTAAGATGAGGAGTTTATAGATTTTAAACATGTTTCTATTTTAAGTTAATAATGTTTGATATATTCACAAGTTTATTGATGATATTAACCCAAAAGTAAAGATCCATCTTCAAATAAATGGTGAAACCAGCCCAGGACCTTTGTCAAATATCATCCTCTCTCACCCTCCCTACATCTCCTGTCACCTTACTTTCAAAAATACAGCTAAGAAAAAAATAAAAACATGAGTCTTTCATTAGTCATTTCATTGTCCATTTAAGTATCAATCAGTAATTGATTTATGAGCAATTTCAAGGCTCTTCTATCGCGAACAATAGGGTTTGACAATCACAGTCTATTAGACAAACTCCTGACGTCTCCCAGAAGAGCTCTTTGTCATAACCTTTATAGGTATTTTATTTAATTCATTCATATAAGTATATTATTCATGTGCTGCATTCTTCAGCCTTTCTCTTAGCTCACCTCGCTTATTACACTATATACAGAAAGTAAAGAGAATACATTGGAATTTTTATATCTAAAAATAAATAACTGTAATGAATTCTTGAAAAATCATTTAAATTTGCTTAATAGACTTCATCAAAATAAAATATATCCATAATTCTTTATCTACAGAGAGTACAACTACAAATAAAGTGTTACTGAAGGTCATTCTTTCCCACCAAAAGCTCTCTGCATCCTTTGGCTCTCCAAGATTTGAGGTGTGTGAAACTCAATGAGTCCTATTGTAAATTCATTAAAGACAACCACAGGATTTGACTCTGATCATTAAAAATGAGGTGGAAGCTTGTTTATCCAAACTAAATCCACATAATGAAGGAAAGTGTGTCAATGTCAAATCTTTTTTTAATAGTGTGCAAAATATATTTTTTTGGCACATGTAAAGTAGGCTTCAATGTGAACCTTCCTGAACTGCCTCTATTTCGCAGGGATGGATAAAAAAGGTTGCACTGGCATAAAACCCTGATAAATAAAGAGTTGTGGTAAGGTCAATCTGGGTAAATTATTGCTTAAAAGAAAGTCCTGTAGCTCCCTGGAAAATAAATAAATAATGAAATTATTATTTTTCCTGATACTCAAAGGGACACACACTCCCTCTATTGCACATACAAACACATGCATGCATACACACCCATACACACACACACACACACATACACGCAAACGCACACACACACGCAAACGCACACACACACACACACACACACACAGACACGCACGCACGCACGCACGCACACACACACACACACACACACACACACACACACAGAGACTTTCTCTGCTTTGGTTTTCCCCTGACCAAAGTGCCTTACAGGAGCATTCATGAACTCATCTGAGGTAAATAAATAAGACACTGTACTAACATAGGACAAATATTCTGTAGAAGAACCTCCATTGTACACAATCATTAGTTCAAAGACAAATGTCCATAAAGGGGGTTAAAAGACTACGCCTTAAAAAAACACATTATTGATGCCGCTGCTTCAACTGAAGTGGGTCTTCTAACAATTACAGTTTTGAGTTCGTCACACAAAACTGACACAAAGTTGTACGCCCCAAAAGAGGATTAGTCTATGTATTACTGAACCACCAATGTATTTTTAAAATCTACCAAATAATCAACCATATCATCACTATTAGAAAAAGAACACACTTATGACACATTAAATAAAAAGACATTCTAGCAGCTGATAAAACCGATACACCTACTTAGATTAATAAAAAGGACCTGGTTTGCTTTTAAAGGAGCATTTACTCTCCATCATGTAGCCCAGTTAAGTGTACAGTAGATGAGTGGAACCTGGGTGTTTCTGATGAAAGGGTATAAAAGGGGGGTAGAAAGGTTGTTGTTCTTATGTGTGTATGTTCTTCTATCTTTGTGAGGACCAAACTTATGCAAAGAAACTAATATTTTTTATACAAACATTGGATCTCATGACGACTTGCATTTGAAAGGGGTCAGTTTTAGTGATGAACTGACGAAAATGATCATCCAACTGTGCAGTTCCCTGTCAGCTCTATGATGCATTACAGCTTATTTTAGCACATTCTTTGGATTTGTCTGTCCATAACTTTATTGTTTTGGTTCACTCACTCTCAATTTTCTCTGGAGTTGGTGGAAACCAAAAACTGAGCTTTAAAAACAGCAACTATTGGACTTGAATTCATTCATTATGAGGCCAGTAACATGACAATTAATGGTAATATTGCTCCATGTGTTCCATATCTACCAAGTTCACAATATTAACTTGATTGATAATTGACAATATTAATAATAAGGTGAATACATCCATGTTTGGCTTACATCTTTTTTTTGGTGCCCCTAAGTGGACACATATATATTACACATTTTTGAAAACAGTTTTGACCACAACTGAGCATTATTAGCTTCATGAAAGTAGGGTTTATTGCAAGACTGTTGGGCGTCATTAGTTTTAGATTAAATACATGGATTTCTGCAACCTTATCTCATTCCCTATTCATCACATAGCCTACTGACACTTTTTGATGCTCCATGGTTGCAGCTTTAGACATTAGGATAAGGTGCTTTCAAACAAAAACTATTGCTTCTAAACTGTCTATGCTTAATTAATTAGGCATCAAACTAAATGGTTTGGTTTGGAAAAAGATCATAAGTACATCTGTATGAAATTAAGTTTAGCCTTTTCAAAGGAGTTGGGCTCTGAGCGTGTGATATTGAAATGTTTTACATTGGAGTCAGTTGAAAGCCTGGTACGTCTCATACAAATGCTAAAGGGGGCCAAATATGTTTTACAACAACGTTTCTGTGGTTTGCAGAAACGTACAATGTCAACATTTTATTTCTGGACATATAGTGTGTTATGTACACACTATGAAGTGTATTGAGAGGGGATTCCTATTAACTGTCATACCGCCAAACTGCATGCTGGGTACAGATTGCTCTCTGTCACTCGCTACAGTACATTCAGGAACACTTGACAGAAGAAAGACTGGGGAGAGAAGATGTTACATTGAAGTGAACATTTTAAGCATCAGTGATGTAACTTTGAGAAATAATGCTTTTGTTTCCAGGAATAGCCTGGCCCCAAGTAGCTAGCAGCAAAAGACATGTATACTGCATTAGAAGGGGATGTCACTATGTCATGGCAGGTGTATTGCTCAGGGCCCAAGGAAGGGCAGTGTCGAGTGGGAAGTTGAAAGAAGAATAAGCAGTTCTTGATAAAGCGGCAAGCAGCAATACCAAAGGCGAAGCAAGCGGCACATTCTGAACAGGCACGTTTTGAATGAGCACACTAGTTAAATGAAACAAAATCCGCCCTACAAGAGAATTTACAAGGGGCTACTTAATTGATGTTGGGCAGTAAAGTAACTATTTATAGACAAACCAAACAACAGCTGTGTCCCCACAAGCTAAAAAAAAACCATCCCAACTTTTTGGTTGCCATTTTAGGAGACAGACCACAGAATTAGTGACTAACTGACTAACTGGCGTGCTGTGAGGCTGTTTGAGATGTTAAATCGAAATTAGTTTTAAGGATTTGTCTCACATTATAGGAAACACACATTCATTAAAACTAAGCTGTTTGAAACTTTTCACAGGTGAATGCTGCTGCAGGAGAGACTGCCTTGAAGTTTCATCCTTTTCATCATCCTTCAATCTCAAAACTAAGACATGAAACCAAAGACAGTGTACAGGCCAGAACCGATCACTATGGGCTTTCTTCCCAGTCCGATCTAGTAGAAGCTTAAAATAGAAGATGATGACGGTTGCGCTCATGGTTTTAAACTGGTTAAGGTGATCAACGTTGCTGAGGTTGGTGCTATAGTTAGGCACTGACCTCGAATAATTAAAGTTAAAGTGTAATTCTGAAGCAAAATCATGGCATGGTCTTTTTCGGCACTTATACACACCACATAAGCCAACAAGGCAGTTTTTTCCGTGTATACGGAGATATCTGGGAGAGTCCCTAACAACTGGACGTGGCTAACACTGATCGGCTCGGGGCAGCACGGTAAAGGCATTAAAACGGCTTTTTTAACCACTAATACTGCTCAAAATAACACCAAACCTCTGCTGTAGCATGATAAGAGACCTTACACATAAAACGAAGCACCAACAGGGATAGCGTACCCGGAGTTTATTAAAAGAGTGTTTTGAAAGACTTACAGTACTTAATGGACCCGCTACCAACTCTTGTAGTAAAGTCCATCCAAGTCAATTACCAAATGCAATCCAAAAGGAAGGAGCAGGAATAGTTTGTGTTTGTATATTTTCTGGCTGCTCCGTTTTGTAGTATAGTTTATAAGTGCCGAAAAAGACCATGGGATGATATTGCGCCGGAATTACACTTTATGATAGGTCGTCAGGAAGCGGGTCTCTCAAAATTTTTCTCAAATCTATGGTTACCATCTAGATATAAACCAGAGTCAGGATTAGCTGGGTTCTAATTTTAGGGAAACATGATTTTAGAAAAGAAGAAGAAAACAGCAATAGCACTGCTTGGGAGAGGGGCGTCTGCAATACTCTGGATGTATGAATTTTAACTACATTTCTAGTCCTCACGAAGATAGAGGTGCATGTCTTTCCATGTGAGTGAGAGTGTACTACCTTCTTTTTGTCTGTTTGTTTGTGGACAGTATTATGTGTTGGGGTAGCTGGAATATCAATGAGACTTGTTTTTCTAAGCAATGAATTGGCTGACGGTCAAAGCAGCCAAAATCGCAGCATCCAGTGGTCCAGAACTACGGTCTGTCAGGACTGACGATATCCTTTACTCATCTATGAACGCGATCCCTTCAATCCTGCAGAGTAAAACAAACAAACAAACCTTGAATTGACACAGCCCTAAATAGGCAATTACCAGTTTGGATCAACTAATGCAAAACACAAAAGTACAGAGTGACCACAATGCGCGGTGGGAATATTTCCAGATGACGAGGGATGAGGAAAAAGAGGGTATGGCCTTGCCTTCTTAGCAGCCACAGGACAAGTGTCCCTTTGATTGGAGTTGAGGGATTTCCACACGGTTGTTTTAGACATTTCATCAGATATATTAATATCAGAGGGGTCACACCTGAGGAGCCGGGAGAGGAAAAGGAAGGTGAAAGCAGAAAGTGAGTTGGGGTTTAGGGAAAGGTATCTATGTGGTAGTAATCACAGGGTGCACGTGAAAGTAGAACACCACACTCCAAACAAGGCAAGCATGCATATAGATAGACAGGAAAGTGAAGCATTTCTCTCATAATCTTATATTCTCATCAGCTGATGTCCATCATGTCCATTTGAGTGTGTATAAGGTGTATGTGTGTGTGTGTGGGGGGGCTCACCTGGGGTCATGTGCTTTGGGGGTGGGAACAGGCTTGCTGCTCTCCATGGGAATCTGAACAGTAGTTGTATCTTCCTTTTTTGTACTGAGCATAACCTGTGATTCCTACAAGAAATCCACAATATAGACAGTCTTTAAGACATGTTTATTTTATTTCCATCTGTGTATTTTAAGCTTTCCTTCAGATTACCTCTTCTGTTGTTTTGGAGGCATCATCAAGATTTTTTTTCTTCCACTCAGGCATTAAGTCATCCAGGTAACTCAGCTCTCGCTTGGAGAAACACCAGTCCAGCAGTTTGCGGATGAAAACCAAAGCCAACACCTTCAGGTGCAAGAGGGGAAAAAACAGTCAAAGCAATTCTTACTTTTCTGGCATTTTTACACTTTTGTAATCTTAAAATGCTCCTAATAAGCATATGGCACACTAAAATGTAAAATAAATCCACCAGGTGTTAAAACTCATTAATATTTAATTCTCATTTTATTCTGATAAAAGTCTAAGCAATCATTTTATTCGGTCTGAATAAAAAGATTTAACAAGCTTCCTGCCTGTCATTTGTTGCTCTGTTTCACTTGCGCTGCCATGGGAAATCCAATGTTTCGGACCTCAAATTAGGCAAGGTGCACTGAAATGCCTGTCAAAGTGGAACCTCCTACTGGCGAATAGGGGGTAGGTCGATCTCCTCAAAAATGCCAGATGGTAAGAATTGCTTTAAATGGAGGAATAACCACTAGACTAGTGAAGAGAGTGAGAGGGGATGGTCAACTCACCATCATGGGAAAGACGATAGCGGCGGGTGAGGTCTTGATGACCCAGAGCAGCACCAGACATGTGAGTTGGGTGATCGTGAATAGGTGCACTTTCCTCAAGGGGACATGGCGCAGGTAGATGAAGTCCGGCTGGTGCTTCGCTGGCATGCCGAACAACTTCAGACGGTCAAAGAACTGAGAAGTGTATGCGGGGTATCGGGTAAGTTAGAGACAGAGAGGGTGAAGGAGAGACAAATAAATGAGAGCAGAGCAGGGAGACAGATGGTGAATATGGCACGAGAGAGAAAGTGATTATAAATGACAAATTTAGTTTGATTAGTATGACAATTAACTGTTAGGCGTCATTGAATTATGACAGAGTTAATTAGATCAGGAGAGGACATCACAGGGACAGGCGCATTAATTAGAGGTTTGCACGGAGAGGACATTTGGATACTCCCACCTGAAGAAATAACTTTAGTGCAAGTAAAGAAACAGTTGATAACATATCTGGTAATAGCTTCTAGAAAATTATTCACATTTTCAGATTCCAAGAATGAACCATTGAACTCATAGTAACATTATTGTAAATCATCTTTACCATATAGGATGTTGCAGTGTCACATTTCACATTACCTGGATGCCTTTTAATGAAGAGACTCCCATGTAAAGGAAAACACCATACAGCACTGGCATAGGAATGAACTGGAAAAAAACAACATACATCAGTGAGCATTGAGGAGTGACATTTTCAAAAATGTCCCAGCCAGAGGGGGGCAGCATTGCATAGCTCGTCTGACTGACCTGCAGAGCTCCAGTCATGAATACAGAGCAGCCCATGAGCAGGAAGATGAGCAGGCCGGTCAACCTCTGTTCTCTGATGCCAAGGAAACGAGGCTGCTCTCCCGGAGCCGAACTCTCTGACTCCAGCTTCAGGCTGTTGACGTGAGAGATGGACAACACCGTGGCCGCTACGAACCAGGGCAAACCCATGATGGAGCACACTGCCAGCATCACCCCGACCATGAGCAGGTCCAGGTGGTACCCGCAGCCTTTCTGCGTAACAGAGAGCAGCTAGAAGCAACAATTCAGAGTTACAGATTCACAGAGGAAGCTGTAGTTTTTCTTACCAGCAGTTTGTGCTCTTTACGGTTGATGATGACGGCAGTTATCTGTTGGTCCATGAAGATGAGGATGGTGCAGAGAAGAGCAGGAATGCTTGCAGCCAGAACTGTCCACCAGGGGTTGCGTCCTATTGGATTGATCAGCCAACCTCGGTCATCTCTTGTAGGCTGGAGGATCACATTAAAGAGTGAGGAAACGTTTTATATCAAGGTCTACATTATAATTTTTATTCCGTCTATACCTGGAATTTGCTGGGCACCTTCAACTTCTGGGAGGGCACTCCAATGGCATAATCAAGCAAAACCATGACTGCAATGGTGAGGAACACCGCAAAGTCACTGATCATGGACCGCACCTAGGCACGGGAGATGACAACACCGCAAGTTCAGTTGTTACTAATGTGGCATGTCAGTTTAGTGAACTTTGCTTAGAGAGTAGCCATATTGGTTGATCACCTTTGTGGGGAAATAACGGCTTGTCTTGAATTGTTTGAGGAAAGCAGACATAAAGAAAGTCGAGAAGAACAAGATGGTAGACCAGAAGAGAACATCTGGGGTGTAGGGGCCATGGTGGCCACATGCCGTCCCAACAAAGTGGCCCTGCAGACTGATGCACTCCTGTAGAGATTCACAGAGGTTATATTAGAACAAAATCCCCTCAGATGACTCAAGAGAAAATAGATCAAAAGGCTGTTTTATCTAAATGATCAGACAGGTAGAAAGGAGCCAACAAAACTTCAAGAAAAAAAACAAGACAAGCCTTTGGTGTGTTCAGTCATACACAGTGAAAGGTTAATCGATTGAATGTCCTTGGCAGTGTTTGCAGAGGTCCTTAAGAGGGGTTGGCTGCTCCAGGGAAGGTGAGGGGGTTAGTTGAATGTTAACAAAAGTAAACACGTTGGAGAAAGCAGTGCGCGCTATCATGTGGAAGTCACACTGAGATTACGACGTCAAAGTGTATAAATGTGTGTGTGTGTGTTTCCACATAGTTACATTACCTTAACAGTGAGGTTAGTCCAGGGTACAGCAGATGCTGTGATGTTTCTCTCACTCCACAGTTCTAAGGTTTTATTATTGGGGTTATCAGGCTGTGCACACCTACAGCTACAGATAGAGAGAGACAGTACAGATCTGAAGAAAAATCGGTTTCTTTCCGACAGAAAATGATGGGCTTGAATGCTTTTATCACTTAAATTAGGCCAGACATAAAGACAACTGCATTTGAGCATGTGATCTGGCTTTTAGAGGAGGGCAGGGGTGAAGTGAGGAGGGATTGACAGCTGTATATTCTTAGAAAACAACAATGCGCAAAAAAAAACCCAATGAAAAATCTACCATCAGAGCCAGTAGAGTGACTATTTTACTCACTATGCCAGTGTGAGTTTATCCAGTTCGCTGTGTGCATTGAACGGGTAGACTTCTCCCAGGTGGAAGAGCTTCTCCAAGGCCTCGTAGATGAAGATGAGGCAGATGAGGGCAGCAAAGGCCTCCTCTGTGAACCGAGTGATGTAGCACACCAGAGAACTAGCGTCGGTGGCAACCAACACCAAACACAGCAGGGCTGTCCACAGACCGATACAAGTTCTCAGCGACAGATAGGACAGGTCGAAGTCCCTGATGTGAACAGAGAAGAGAGGAGAGGAATGGAAGGGATGACAGGGAAAACGTAATCGGGTAACAGAGGAGTGCGGCAGTGATAATAAAAATGCCATAGACAGGTTGTTGTAATACATACTTGCAGAACTTGAAGAGGATTTTCTCAAAAACTAGCACAGGACCTGTGCTGCCCAGAATGGTGAGAGGCTGACCAGCAAACACAGAGTAAGCTATTCCAGTCATAGATGCACCGAGTAAGGACTCTATGGCACTCTACAACGCATGGTGGAAATAAAAAGAGTGCATGTCTCGTAATCACAAACAGGTACCATGTCTAATGAAGTTATTATAAATAAGGTTCAGGAACAAGACCAAACCCCATTTCCCCACTAATTTAATAAACACATATTCGTCTCAGCTCTTACGATGCGTCCCTCTGTCGCCTCCCCCAGGAGTCCTCCAAAGGTGATGACAGGAGACATGCAGGCGCAGTACAGGAAGAGGAAGGAGGCCACACACTGGAGGCTCAGACCGTCCTTAAAGTCACTCAGATAAAACGGAGCTTTCCTCTTCACGTCCAGTATCAGACCACCGAACAACCTGATCACAGCACGCAACACAGGAAGAGAGAGTACAATCTGATGAAGAGATAGATCATGTCAAGCTGGCACAGCCATAGACTGTATAGAAAGATGGACAGAGTGTCACGTCTGGATAGTAACCCAAGATTTGTGAAAGTCTAGTGAGTAATGGTTAAGGTGACACAAGCGAGTCCTGCAGTTGCTCATTTCTGTATCCTAAATCAAAGGGTTACCATCTAGACACGACCAAAAAATATTCCTGATACGGTCCTCAAAGCAATTTCGGTCAAAAGCAACTGGACCTGGTTATTTGTCTAGGAAGACGTTTCACCTCTCATCCAAGAGGCTTCATCAGTTCATGTGCGCATCTGACCAGGCTGGGACTGGGACTGGGACAGGGCAAGTTGTCACTTGCTTGTCCCACCTCAGATCTACATTTAGATTAGGTGGTCCCTATGACTGCCAAACATGGCGTCCTCAAATCCCTTCAGAAAACATATCAGGTGATAAATCCACGTTTTCCACAGGAATGTAACATAAATGTAGTATAACACCTGCATATGGCTTCTATATTTACAATGTGTTACAGCAGCCATTACTGAAGCAACACGCCTGTGTAATCATCCTGAAAATATCAGCTTACCTTCCAGTTCTCTGCAGCTCTGGCCCATGGTGCTCAGCATGTAGTTCTTCCTCTACCTGGCAGGCTGTGCCATTAGAGACTCCTGGCATCTTTCTCTTCTCCTGCAGGCACCCAGAAAAACACATTCTTGGTTTCAATGCACATAATCAAAGATGTAGCTACAACTCAAAATTAAAATGTGCATCTCTATGTCATCATAGCTGTGTACCTGAGAGGGGACACTCTTTGGGGGCTCAATGCGGATGGAGGGGTCCCATTCCCCTGGTGGCAGAACCGTCACCTGGTCCAGAAATTCATCTATTCCCGCCAGCAGGTCGCTTTTGTCCTTTGCCTTGTAGGCTACATCGTGGAAGATCTGGTTCCACACAAAAGTGAAGGACAGAGGGAACTTAACCACCCGCCTTTGCATGACAGATGTTGAGATTCAATTTGTGCTGTGAAGGCTTCTGAAGTTACATTTCAATTGACAGCGCGTTCTTACTTCATCTGTCATGATGGTTGCCATGGAGCGTCCAATTTCATGGTATTGTTGGGCCTTTCCATCTGGGCCCAGGAGAATGAAGAGGAACCTGATGTGTGTCAGCAGAGGATTTAGAGTATGTAAAGCATCCCTGGATATTTGAATTCACATAGTTTGATTTTATGACTAAATAATTGTCTATGTGGCCGCTACCTGGTAGGTATTGGGACCTCTGTGAGTCCAGTGAGCAGCACAGCGGGGGAGAGGCGGACAAAGGCCACAATGGGCCTCTCCAGGAAGTCCAGTTCTCCCACCAGTACATTGGAGGCCTCTGCACCCTCTGGGATCTTCTTCATGAAGTGCATGTCCACCTGGGGAGGCAGAAGTTAATATCAGTTAAGCATTCAAAGAACATACTTCAAGCATAGGAAAGACAAGAATGGGACAGGAGTCACAGGAGAAAGTCCTGTGTGTGTTTGACTTATCCAGCACCATACCCTCCTACATACACATTTTTTTTCGCTCTTACTTCTGGAGCACTTGCTCTGAACGTCAAATATGGTTTACAGTCTAATCTCATCTCAGTGTATTTCATATTAACGCTAAATGGTGCCTTGTGCGTCGGTATCAAACACCTAACACCAAACACCTAGCAAGCATTTCAGTGCTAGGGGTATTCAACTGCACAGATATGATCTCAAAATCCCAGGTGGAAGTTAAAGGATAAATGGAAGATTTTAGCTGTGTCCTATATGGGATGCACTTTGAACAAATGTAGTTCTCCAGTTGTTTCATAGGGGGCAGTGGGGCACTATGTGAACTGGTTGTTGACAGCACACCAGACATACATTGATTATATATTATTATTATATTAGCAGGGTGCTACAGTACATGTAGAGCTGATGGCCCTGTACACCCCCCCCCCCCCAAAAAGATCTTTCACTGCTGTCTGATGTGTTAATTATATCTACCTTTTTCTAGACTCATTCTATTGTGCCCTTCACAGCAACCCTCCATATAAATGAACAGTGTGCACTGAGAAACTGCACAAGTGTATCAGGAAAAAAAAAACCCTGCTCGTCTACCTTGCTGAGGTCCACTTGTGTGCTTTCGTGTCCGGCACCGTTCTTAGCAGGTTCTATAGCTGGTGGAGGCTGGGGAGATGTGGCTGACCATGATAGACAGTAAAGTGTGTGTATTAAAGAGGAAGAGAGAGAGAGAGAGAGAGAGAGAGAGAGAGAGAGAGAGAGACAGAGAGAGAGAAAGAGAGAGAGAGAAAGAGAGTTTAATCAGAGTTAGTACATGTATTTATTGGCATGCGAAGTGCAAAGTGAAAAATGAACTATGAGGCCAGAAATGCTTAGCTGCAAATATATCACCCATTTCCCTGAAAGCATTGAATGTAACTCTGTTTGTCTGCATTTTACTTAGTCTTAGTTCCTTTTTCATGTCTACTTTATTTCCTAGTTTTATTATATCATACTGTCTCTGACTTGACTCAAGTACGAAGACTTTACACTGATTCTATAGCCTGATGTACAAAAGTAGTTATAATTTAATGACAGTGGATTTGATTGATAACAAGAAATGTTCCGTGAGAACTGAATGTAACGTGAGCTTGCATGTTGTGTACATAAGCCTGTGAATGTTCTCATTCGTCCAGATCATCTCAAAGCAATTTCAGTCAAAACCAACTGGACTTGGTTAATCTGTCTAGTCTATTTCCTTGACAAATAACCAAGTCCAGTTGCTTGTGATTGAAATTGCTTTGAGGGCATGTTGTGTACAGTGTGAAACTCACCTGTAAGGTGGGGCTCCGACTGTTTGCGGTTTGCCTCTGCGATGGAGCGTACGATGGGGATCAGGTTTTTCTTCTTCTCGTTCTGGTGGTGGTGTCTCTTCAGCAGGGCCTCACGCACCCTCACTCTCACGCTGTCGTCCAGCTCATTGGACGCCTCCTGGTGGTCCAGCACCATGTCTGCACGCAAACACACGGACAAAGAAACATGCGCATGCTCACGTTGGGGAAATCAGACGGCTTTTATTACAAGCCACAACAGTGAGAATGGTATTGTTTTCACCGTGTAACCTGTGTGTGTGTGTTTGTCATCATGAAAATATGTCGTCCTGAATTAAATTTCAATTCAATTCAATTCAATCCAATTTTATTTACAGTGCCAAATCAATCAAATCGAATCTCAAGACACATTACATATAGAGTAGGCCAAGGCCACAATCTCTGACTTCATTCATGAGCTGTAGCTCAGTCCATAGGTGACTCGGCTGGGAACCGTTGGGTCGCCAGTCCGAGTCCCTGTGTGGACCATGAATGGAGTGTGGACTGGTGGCTGGAGAGGTGCCAGTTCGTCTCCTGGGCACTGTCAAGGTACTGTTGAGCAAGGCACCAAACCTCCAACTGCTCGGAGCGCCGATCCATTGGCAGCCCCCTCGCTCTGACATCTCTCCATTAATTGCATGTATATAGGTCCTGTTTGTGCATGTCTGTGTATTTCCGGCCTGTGTGTGTAACATGAATAATAATAATAACAGAGTGAAAAAAATTGAATTTCCCCTAAATAAAGGAATTCTTATTATTATTATTATTTACAGAGACCCATCAATTCCCCCATGAGCAGCAACAAGTTGCACTATCTTTAATAATAATAATTAGAGTTATTATATACAGTATTAATCCAGCAATCTTGTATGACAGAGACCACGGTAGCGGGGGCCAGATTACATCTTCCCATCAATAAATCATCTCGATCAGTGATCAGTGGATCGTCCTCCATTCGAGACATTGGCGGTTCGATCCCCACCTCCCCCGGTCCACATGACGAAGTGTCCTTGGGCAAGACACTGAACCCCGAATTGCTCCCCGTGCTGCGCATGGGTGTGTAAATGTGGTGTGAATGATTAAATTAGATGGTATGTAGATGCCCACTGCCATCAGTGTGAATGTCTGTGTGAATGGGTGAATGTGACAAACACTGTGAAAGCGCCTTGCGTAATCAGAAGATTAGAAAGGCGCTTTATAAGTACAAGTCCATTTTCCATTTATTATCAATATGGTCTACACACAAAAGCTCACAAAAGCTACAACTATAGAGCCATCCTTGAACTATGAAATATTTATTTTAATTTATATAGTTAAAATGTAATAACCTAAGTGCTGAGCAGAAAGTATTTAGTTTGAAGTGGTTATTTAATTAGTGTAAAACATATCAGGTCACGTGGGACTGCAGAGAATAGTCACCATCTCTTTACCTCTCTCACTCCTTCTGCTCTCCTTCTCTCCCAGCCCCCTTTTTGCATACAGACTAGCTGAGTCAGCACTGGATCTGTCCTTCCTTCTTTCTTTCCCTCCCTCTTCCGCAGTCAATCAGTGTCTGCCTTACACACACGCACACACGCACACACGCACACACACCCACACACATACACACGCACACACGCACACACACACAAACACACACACACACAAACACACACACATACATACACACATACAAACACACACACACACACACACACAAACACACACGCACACACGCACACACACACTGCAGAGCCTGCATTCATTCTGAGCATACTTCAAGGCCAGCACTAATGTCTCAAGCTGAGCACCAGCATAATCAGCTAATGTTACAGTTTTTCTCGATTGCTAAGACACATTTCTTGAAAGCTTCTCTCATTTTCTCTATACTGTGAACACAAACCCCAATTTTCAAGCTACATTCACAAAACCTCAGACTCTTCTTGCAAAACCAAACTTTCACCTCAAAACGGTTCAATCTGTGCCCAAAACTGAACTTTGTTGTCAAATCGTGCCCCAAGTCAATCAAAAATGAAAAACACTACTGAGTAGTCACTAAACACTACATAGAAAAATAGAAAACACAACGCTCAGGACATGAAGCTGAATGCATGTTGCAAAACAAAAAACCTGTGCATTTAGCACTTTACACAAAGACAAAAAACAGAAATCTTATGCATTTACACGCAGCACTTGTACAAAACAAACAGAAATCGTATGCATTTGCCACTTGTGTACATGTGCCACCTGTCCTCCCCCCCCCCCCCATGTGACAGTCTTTCAATTCTACAAAACGAGAACATGCAGTTACAAAAAATATACATGGAATACTAGGCCTACAGACAGTTAGACTAAGCCTCCATTACAATACTACAGTACATTGGCACAGTGATGTACTGAAATGTAATATGTCATACAGTAATTTGCTCTCAACATTTACATACTGTACTATAATGTCAAAAAAGATAATTACCTGTTCTCTTCTCTAAATCTTCGGATTATGGTGGACACAGTGAATCTAGCGATGTTTGGTTGTACCCTTTGTCCGGCCTCCCTCATGCTCATACCATGGACAAGAACATGGTCAATCACAGTAGCTCTGATTTCATCAGATATTACTGTTCTTTGTCTTCGCTGACCACCTTGACCACCTCGACCTCCTCTCACACGAACTCTTCCTCTCAGGTTTATATCCATTGTAGTGCCTCACAAATCAGTGCTCTCTGAACTGGCTTTATATATTCCCTCACATCATTAGCCACAAGTGTGATCAATTTTGAGTTGTTGTGTCCAAGTAGTGACAACCGTGCTTTAATTGTGTTTGACTTTTGCCACCTCTGCTCACCATTATGCAGCACAGGTGCATCACAATGAAAATGTGTTGGGAAGTTGTGTCTAAACAGGTGAAAAGTGCTCATGGTTTTGCCAAAAGAGTGATTGATTCAATCAGTGGGTTCAGGCAACAGAGAAATTGGTTCAGACAACAGGGTTTAGTGTTTTAGCAATTGAGAAAAACTGTAATAAGGACAGTGACAAGAGAGCTGGCTGAAATTAAAACATAACCCACAATCTCCTCTCCTCCTCTCACACTTCATAGATGGATCTTCTAATTGAAGACTACAGCAGCAGCTTCGCCTCCTCTCGGTGTATCACTTGACTTGTGCCCATCAGTTATTCATAACAATGAGATACATTCAGCAATATCTGTCACATTCAAAGAACTGGTGCAGCTTATACAACTTCAAGCATTTTCAATTGCATTCTCTTGGTCTCAATTTGCCACAAGAATAAATAACTTTGTCTGCATTTCTTCTACCATCTTGGCTACTATTTGGAGTCCAGGTGCTGTTGGCAGATGTCACGTGGAGGAGAGAGGGAATTGAGAAGAGCAGTGGAGAGGTGGAGTAGGAGAAGGACTGCAGGCAACAAGGCTGCTCAGGGTGGTAACCTCTCATAATATGACCATGAGGAAGACTGCTGGAGAGCCTTGTACTATATGATATTTTGTATGCGTTCATGGACATATGTGTGTTTGTGTATGTGGTGGACAGGAACGTAAAACACTCAATTCTTTGCATTTCTTTAATTTGTTATTAACAGTTAATGACAGAAGAACATGTAGCGAGGAGTGCAGAACAATAGTTTGCATTTTTATATAAATCATTTATTTATCTGTCAGTTTTAAAACTGTGGTCATTTACGCACATGGAAGTCAATAGTCAGTGCTTTTCCAATCATGTGCTTGCATGCAAATTACAGGTGTATGGTTAATTGCATGCTTTCTTTACTTTGTGTGCAGACAAAGCTCGAACTGGGACAGCAGCTTTATTTTATTGTAGATTGTAATGCAAATCAGGTTCAACAGAAGTTCAGCTGCAATATTCCAGGAAAACGCAACCACAGAGCACAGTTTGCTCATAAAAACAGAGCCTTTACAGCCACTGCTGGTACTGTTGGCACTGTACAGTGTTGTGCGTGTTTATGATTACATCTCAAGAAAGTCATTTTGACTTTTCTATGACTGACAACTTGGGTCTGTTTGTTTGTTTCTGCATCCGGCATGCACTGTATGTGCGTCTCCTCTCTTAGGAGGATAATTGATTTGTAGCAGACATCCAGAGGGTATCTCAGCTGAGATATGGAGCCTGTTTTATATCAATGAATGCGATCTTTACTCAAGGACAGGAGAAAGAAGTGCAGAGTGCAGGAAAGAGAGAGACAGGAAGACAAATTGCGGAATCATATCCGTTTGAAGAAGCAACATCCGTCACTCACACCATTGATAAAAATGATTTCTAAATACCTCCTTATGAAGAATTGCTCAGAAAGAGCTTGCTTTTGTCTATCGGAATGGAAAGCGCTCCAGTACTGAGATATTGTGTATGTGTATGTCAATTGGAAGAATTCTCACCTGCAATCTCTTCAATGCTGTCAGCATGCATGTCAAGCAACACGCTGCCATTGATGATGCAACTGCGGAGCTCAAACAGGCTGTGAAGGGACAGAGTGGCAACATAGGGCTTGCTCCACCTCTCCCCTCCATCTTCCACGTCTTCCTCAAACTTCAGCCACCTGCAAGTTAAAGACAGGCGAGAAATTTGCAAGTAGGAGTAAATGTGAAGTGTGTTTTTATACAAGAGGTTTCTTAAGTTGGTTTAAGAGTAGATCCTAGATGACTGCAGTTCTGAAAGGTGAAC
Source organism: Echiichthys vipera (assembly GCF_963691815.1). Classification (NCBI taxonomy): domain Eukaryota; kingdom Metazoa; phylum Chordata; class Actinopteri; order Perciformes; family Trachinidae; genus Echiichthys; species Echiichthys vipera. Next base: position 32,269,200 of record NC_139825.1, on the reverse strand, counting down.
GCACAACTTTTTAGACATCTGGAGTGACTGTACAATGTATTAATGGTCATGATGGTCTAAAGCCATATATTTACACTGTATATTAGATTGTTGTCTCACATGTTAACGGTAAAGACCACCTAAATTAAGAATTTCAATATGTTATTTCCATGGCCTAGGAAAGCTCAGTCACCATTTGTGAACATGAGCTTCTCTCTCTAAAAGCCAGAGTCATCTGTTACGTCAGAATTATAATGCATTGACAATGCTTCATGACTACGCTAGTAAACACACATAACACTGTGAGTGTCTAATTGATGCTCTTGACTGATGGGTCTTATGATACATTATGACTACCTAAGCTCCCCTATACAATCAGCTGTAGTAAAGACTCATATTATGCTATAATGCTATACTTGTGATCTATTTTTGCGTCTTGCACCCTAATCACTATGATGCACCATATATTATTATAATGCATTAAAATCTATTACACTTTCGCCAACAATGAAACGTTATTATGAAGCATGCATTATTATCAATATGTACTTCACTTGACTTAACACTGTTATAGTATACTAGGAGTACATACTAGAGCTACTTGGTGTTTATAGTTGAATATAGGTAGTCATAATGTATTATAAACCCCATCAGTCAACCTCTAGTACATCTAGTTTATTAACTATTTATTTAACTAGTCAAGAGCATCTATAACTCATTTGAACTTTTAATTCATTTTAAGTCATCTATAATGTGTTATGACTGTTGATATAGTACATCAGAAAGTATTATGTAAAGTCATGAAGCATTATAATGCATTATAATTAACTTTGAATACCCTCGTAATGCACATTATGTGGTAGAAAGTAGAAAGTGTACATAACTTCTATCACAATTAATTTTCTATGTTGCAGTTCCACACTTTATACTTGATAACATCACAAATATGGTGTTAGTTTTTGGATAACTTTATTAGAGAGTTGTTCATGTTTACTAATATTTTTGGACTGTCTTAGACCCTCTGTATGAATTTTGATAATGGGTGTAGTTCCCCTTTAAATGCTTGTGACCATATAAATGATTTTACAAATTTTGCGGACTAATACATAAGAGTAAATCAAAGGATTAAAAAACAAATTGATAATATGGCAGATGTGGCATAAAATCGTTGTCTCTGATTGACTGTTCCTACATGACTGACCCTCTGTTGCTCCAAAATGTTACTCCTACACTTTGCTGTACGTAGGAGTGAGTTGTTTGATAAATAAGAACTTTTTTCTCCCTTGTTGAGTCTTAGATGTAATTCTTAGAGACTGATAAATACAGACCCAGATCATCTCTGTGCAGACAGGGAGTAGGGAGCAACAGACCTTAAGAAAATGTTTTCCATCACACACACAGACAAATAGACACACAGACACAGACAGACAGACAGACAGACACAGACACACACAGACACACAGACACACACACACACACACACACACACACACACACACACACACACACACACACACACACACACACACACACACACACACACACACACACACACACAGAAGCTTGATTGCAAAGCATTGTTGCCTGCAGCTCCCAGTGGAGATCCTGACCTGGCTGTTTCCTTCCACTCAGCATCCTTGCCATCCTTCACACAGATCTCATCCAGCTCGGTGAAAAGCTCGTGGGCCACGTGTTCAGCATCCTCCTCTGAGCCCAGAATGAACTGGACACGCTGGGACGGCGTGTCTGATGAAGTGAGAGGATGTGAGAGAAGAACAAGAGGTGAACTGAGGTTCTCAAAAGACTTTCACAAACACACAACACTGCTTACTTTGTCATTATTTTGTCATTTTAACCTTTGTATGGTCTTCACTTTTGTGCCCCTCTGGTATCCCTTGGGTCAAATTGACCTGGGACATATTCGAGGTTTTAAAAAAGATAAAATTCTACTTCATAAACCACTGACATACACTACTGTGCAAAGGTTTTAGGCAGGCGTGAAAAAAATGCTGCAGACTAAGAATGCCTTCAAAAATGGTTAATAGTTTATTTTCATCAATTATCAAAATGCTGTGACTGAACAGAAGATAAATCTAAATCAAATTTGGGGTGACCAACTTCTGCCATCAAAACAACATCAATTCTTCTAGGCACACTTGCACACAGCTTTTTAAGGAACCCTTGTTCCAAACATCTTGGAGAACTAACCACAGATCTGTGGATGTAGGCTACCCCGAATCCTTCTGTCTCTTCATGTCATCAGTTTGGTTAAAAGACTATTGGGTCCATATGAGCACATTCACACAAATCCTGTCAGGATTCCGGTCCTGTCAGTCTCTTCCCTCTACCTTTTGTGTGAGTTTGTCTCCCTCTGTCTGTGTCTTCCTGCTTGTGTCTTTCCCTTTGTGTTTGTCTGTTGTTGCTGGTAGGCGTGGTCCCGCCCAGCTGTGGCTCATCACCTCGTCAGCACTGGAGGGATAAAAAGCCGGATTTGGCTCACATTTGGCGCCAGACCGTTTTCGCATTTATGTGGTATTGTGTCTCTCTGTGTTGGCTCCCATTACCCATGCTTGTTTGTTACATCTGTGTTGCTCTGTTTTTGTTAACTGTTTCTTTGTTTCTTTTGTTTTAGTTTCCAGAGTTCCTGTTTTTCCACTACCCGTTCGTGTTTGTCTCCTGATCACCACATTTGTTCTTCGTCGTCTACATCCCGACCCCGTTCCTGTTTCTCCCCATTTCCTGGACACTGTTGGTTATTTTTTTTTTTGATTAAACATTCGGTTACTTCTTACTCAGTGTCCGTGTCTGCATTTGGGTCCTGCTCCTCGGAGTTATTCCCTGCACCGTTCATGACAGATCCACCTCAGCACATGCACACACACATGCAACATGCTGACAAGTTCCTGCACTTTGGTAGCTAATCATTGCTTATCAATCAGCCTTATCAATAATAGCCTGGAGTGCTGTATGTGTTTGTGTGTGTGTGTGTGTGTGAGTGCCAGTGTGTGAAGTGCCCACAGTATTGATAGGCTTCATTTAACAACCACTACCTCCTCTCTGGGATGTGGCTGTGCAAGTATGCATGTTCTACATCGAGCCATGACAAAATGTCTATATTTTTCCATCTCCCTCTCTGACTAATCAATGACAAAAAAATACTGGATTTGACCCTGTCAATCAAAGAAATAGCCTAAGAAGAGGTTTTGTGTGTGTGTGTGTGTGTGTGTGTGTGTGTGTGTGTGTGTGTGTGTGTGTGTGCGCGCGCGCATGTCGTGTGTGTGTGTTACCATGACTGCAGGGGGCCGTTTCACTTTCCTCGCTCTGTTGTGTTGCGATGCTTCCTGCTCTCCTGTCTCTCTTGCGGTGGCGAGAGCCATGGGCCTTGTGGTGACGGTGGCTCTGCCTGGGCATCCGAACTCCCACAAACAGAGTCCTGTGGCCTGACAAAGAGATTTTAATTTTATTTCTGAGTAATGGTTTTTGTACGCTCACTTAGTGTCAGTAATGATTAACTGTGAGATAAATATGCACTGTACGAGTCATTTAAGTGCAACTAAAAATTATCCAACAAAAATACTGTTCAACACTGAAAAACCATAAAACACCATCCTGGTGATATTAATAATCCGGGAAAGTTCAGTAATCGCAGTTTAGAAAAATACATAGGAGGATGAAAAAAAAGAGTATTTTATTACGTATGAATTCTAATTTCATAAAGAATAAACTGTCATCTTCAGATATAAGCTATAGGCCTTCCTGAATGACGTACTCTATATCTAAATATAGTCTCACAAGTCATCTCAAGGTTGCGACTTAACCTCTTAGCCGTTCTTCTAGTTATGAATCAGAAGTATTTAGAACATAATGCAGTGAGTTTATCATTCCCATTCTCATGGTATATTATTTCTCATATGATGTTGCAGCAATTTCTGAGTTGATACCATTTGTTACACAGATTCGATGCAACATATTACCCAGACCTTGAGGGACAACAGAGAAAAAGCCATGGTGTGATTTCTGCAAGAACTGCATTTACAGCAATTAGATGGCGATCACTGTTCTGGAAACTGCTCAGAAACTCCCCTATTGTCAATATAACTTGGAAAAGCCATACGTCCTCTATCGTAGGTCTCTAGTTTGTTTTTGTAATGACTGTGATTATCCTAGAGGTCACAACAGGTCATTTTAAACAGTGAGTTTCAAGAGCTTGACCTCTGACTACAGTGAAAAGTCTTCTATGGACTAATATCATCACACAAGTGTGGGCTTTTTTAACCCACAAGAGTCTCATATGCAGTTTCAACACTTGTTATGGATCCCAGTATGCAGAAATATTTAAATACTTCCAAGAACCAAAACCTTGTGAAAACCGTACTTTCATATTTTGTTACCCTGTACTTTTATTTTGTGATGTTTACATTCTGTTAATTTGTCGGGTTTTTTAAATTGTGACTGCAGTTTGTCCCATATAGAGTGGAGAAGTTCTGCCTTTGTATTTCTGGAACATGGGACTTCAATATTTGTAATTCTGGTGTATTTGCATTCCATTGTCTTGTTTGGCATTAACATACTGTACACCAAATAAGCCATCGAGACAAGTTTACCCAAAAAACATGTCTCAATGGCTTATTTGATGTATACAAATTCCTGCCGCAAAAGACCATGGAATTCAAATACGCTGGAATTACACTTAAAGTAAAGGATTTGAGTACCATTTTCACCTGCATGTGTTACTCACTTTCCAGTTCCTCCTTCTCATAGTGGATGTTCAGCACTGAGCTGGTCCCTCCCTGGTCTACCACCACCTCCTCATCTGGCCTCTGATGGACAAAAACACAGACACACAAAACGTGATTATAATGTTACCATTCTTGTTAGTGATATTCAGTGCAGATGATAGATTTCATTATGATGCCCATCGTCTCCATCAGCCACATTGTTCTCAAAAAAGAGGAAAAGTTAAATTTGTAGCCCTTTAAGATCAGTCTGTAAAAGGAGAGCTGAAAAGGTCATAAAGTGACCTTACTACACTGTAACAGAGCTACTGTACTGGCAACAGCTTCTCAACAATGCACATCAAATTCCAGACAGTCTATTTTCAGACCGTCTGGCATAGGCACATAAGAGAAGGACAGGCAGGAACACACACACACACACACACACACACACACACACACACACACACACACACACACACACACACACACACACACACACACACACACACACACACACACACACACACACACAGACATGCCAGAGCTAATCTGTTTGAGCCAGTTGGAGAATGTGCTAGGCTCCACTATCAAGGCCAAATCAAATCAAATTAAATTAATAGGGAGCTCCATCTATCATGGTTGCTGCTGTGGGCAGACTGCTGCAGGATGTGTTTTACTATCCCAGTGAAAAGGCACTCTTCAGAAACAGTACTGTTTGCTCAGTTGCAGTGTTGAGTGTGTCGGTCCTATAATAATGAGGGCTGAGTGCTGCAGGAACCTCTACAGTGGGCGCTGCTGCTGCTGCAGTGTCTGTTTTCAGGATCTCTCTTCATGCCTCAAGTGCATGCAACAGTAAATCTTTCATTTCTAACCTCTCACATGCAGAATAAATCCTGACACACCGGTTGTGCATGTGTAAAAGCTGGCTACAGTTCAGTTGGGGCGGCAGTAACTTAGTCCATAGGTGGCTGGAGAGGTGCCAGTTCATCTCCTGGGCACTGCCGAGGTACTGTTTAGCAAGGTTATGTTATGTCAGTCTCCAGAGTCTGAAGTGTAGCCTTACTGCAGTACCAGAATCCAACAGAGAGGCAGCAGCAGCGGGAAAGTAACCTGCGTTCATAGCCTGCCCTGCCGAGAAGAAGTGTGTCCTCCTCTCCGATTCTGTTTCCTGTGTTGTATGTTGTTGGACGTAGCTACACATAAGATATGATGGACCTAAGAATTTTTTTCTCGGCGACGCAAGGACCCACCAGCAACGCCAGTGCCGGAACAGATATTTCACGTCTGTGACATTTTAGATTAACACTCGGTGTGTGCAAGTTATGAACTGATAGTTCTAGTTTTTATTTATTTATGTTTAACTTTTTATAATGTGTTGCATCTGCTGAAAAAATAAAATATAAAACAAAATAGAGCAATAGGTCAAACTGATCATGAGCATTATATTCGAATAAAAATTATCTTGCAGTGCATGTAATCCTGATTGACATCATAAACTTTAGAACTGAAAAACAAACAAGAAGTTAATTTTATTCTTTTACATTTGATGCTGGCTGGCACCTTTGCTGCTATCTTCTAAACTCCTTTTCATCTCTTGTGTTTAGAAGTCGGTTTTGCTTCACTGTCCACTCCTTTCCTTTCCAGCATTAGTTTGATATCTTTACTTATAGGATCTCCCACAATCCTAGATCCGCCCCTGCTACAGTTGTTAGAATCAATAGCTAAAATCTATAAATAAATGCAAATGGCGGAGGGAGACACACACAGGCACACTGGTATATAAATGCAGCTCTCTACATAATAGATTCTTCCGCCCACTCTATATGAACACATGACCTGTATGTTCTGGATGTGTTTCTAAGAAAGTGTAAGGGTAGTGAATGCTGAATCTGTGGTAACAGAAAATTGAAATATCTGCCTTTTGGCTAAACTGACGCCCAAGCTTATAAAATTATTAATGGTGCATGTGAATTATAGACAGAGAAATGTCAAAGAAGAGGAGGAGAAGATAGTTACGGTTCAACAATGAAACAAAGCATGTACATGTGTAATTTGTTCATCAAAAGTGAGGTGTGTGATTAATGACAGCCCATTCAATAAATCTCTCTTTTTGGGTGAAAACAGAGGGGCAAACAAAGAAGATTTACAGTCTCTGTCTTGCAGTCTTCTACTGTAATTGGCCAGTCCAGTATCTATCGAACGAAGCACACACTGCGGCTCGGGATGCTATACATGACGGCCACAGAGGCAAAAATAATTGCAATTTATCTTTCTGAAGTGCTGTTGGAGAGAGCTGAGGGTTTTAATTAATGGAGTGGAAATGAAAATGTCTTGGTCTGCCAGAGAAGCCCCCGCATTTATTGTGGTGGAAAAAAAACATAGATTGGCTTATTAGAAATATAGAACCAGATGTCCTGGTAACGACAGTGATCGGTCCCTTTATTAAATTTTCATCCACTTAATTCTCAGGTGTGCGTGGCCTGGTGCTGCCTTCGTTTACACCCTTCCCGCCTTATCAGTGTCTTGGGACTTCTGTCTCTTTCCATGACAGAGCACTTCTTAACCCTTAGACAATTCTGTCCCTGTAAAAAAGGCCACTTAATTAAGAAATCATGCTTGGTCCAAACACTAAATGTGACTGTTTTATAATTATGTTTATGCAAGGGATGGATGTGCGGGGACATGGGCTTCCCCCAAAATGGTCGACCAAGCACTAGCCAACCAAAATTTTATTAGTCCATTGGTCGCAGCAAAAAACAACATTTGTAGCCATGTCTTGTCAAAATTAAGTGAAAATCAGTGACTGTCGACTGGCCTAAAAGGCTGGAGGGCTTTTAATTTGAGGGTGCGTTACATATATGTGTCAATTAGTCGACTAATTGCTCAAGATGACGACCACTGCCCCCGACCAAGGATTTTCTTCTCTAGCCCTAGCGGTGACAGAAGAAGAGACTTTTCAGTGTGTACCATATTTACATGTAACTCCTGTCAAATTGCCCCTAAGCAAGGCACTTAACCAGGACCTATAGCACACCAGCACAGAAGCTACAATAAAAATAAATAAAACAACTAAAATCAGCGACTAGCAGACTTATTAGAATGGTTAGTGTCGTTAACATCTTTTATTAGTTTCTGTTGTTTGTTAGCTTGTTAGCTTGTAACTGTCAGTGGCTGACAGCTATGATGGCAGTTTGCTTTCTCTCTGTACTGACAGTCTGCTCTGCAGTGGAGGTTTCAGGTTTATTTGCTGGTGTTTTGTCAAAGATATTTCCCGGTTCTTTCACATATTAGACAGTGATTGATTTATGGATTTGTGACGTACCGACTATAGCTTGCCCAGGATACGTTTGAATCTCCATTCAGAAGTGTAAGTCACCTCTCTAGTCACAAACTTTCCATAGATAAGAGTCAGCATAGAGGCCATAAACAGAAGAAAAACAAACATTTTCAGTGTAGGGAGGCTTTAATATCTATCTCTTCTATGACAAACTTAAACTAGAATTACTGCATTGCCATTGCATGCCACCACCAATCAGTCAAACTGAAGTTTACACCCATGTCCAGCCTGTTGTGAAGAATTTGAAGGAATCTTATAAAAGGTAGTAGGTGCAATGTTTTTTGAGTAAAAGACTATTTTTTTTTACAGAGGACTGATTAGTAGCTTTGTCACATGGTGCAGAAACAATCACCTGAAGCTCAATATCAGCAAAACCACTTGTGGTGGATTACCAGAGGGACAGGATGGCACAAGAACTTGTAGCCATAACAGTAGATAACATGCCATATACTATATGGATGTTGCTACAAAGACGCTTCAAATTCTGAAACATGGGTACTTTACACAGAAGATTGATACCATCACCACCCTAGTTCCTGAAATATCACGTTCACAAGAATGGGACAGACGAACAGATGGAAAAACCTCCTATGGGTAAATCTCTCCCTCATCTCACATATAACCCTGATTTACACGCGCACACACACACACACACACACACACACACGTACACACACACACACGCACACGCACACACACACACACACACACACACACACACACACACACACACACACACACACACACACACACACACACACACACACACACACACACACACACACACACACAGTGTTATCAGTCAGTGCAGCTGTGGCTGGTGAATTAGGGCCGCTATGCAGTGTGTGGGTACGGGCTCCTGCTGGAGGCAGTCGGCTCCATTAGAACTGGAGCTTTACCAAACATAGGCAAACAACAAGGGCGAATGGATGAGAGAGTCAGACTCTAAAAGCTCTTTGTCCCAGAAAAGACGGTAGACCATCAGATCATCAATTAGTTTGGATCCATTTGGTGCATACACGCACACACACAAACACAAACACACTCACACACACACACACACACACACACAAAGGAGGAAAATCATATCCTGAGGTCAATTCAATAGCTCCAGAGTGGATGACATTGTTTTTCAGAGCAACAGCATCAGAACGACGTGACAGATTTTCTTTTCTTTTAGGTCATCCTTTGTGGGCCATATCAGATTACACTGCTGTATACCCATGTCGTGGTTACGGTCTACCTTCTACGGGATTCAGGACTCACCAGGGATGTGCACAAGGCCAAGCTAAAGAAAAAGACCAAATTAAATAAGTGATCACATAAGACTATTGTTATAATCCAAACGCGTTACTTTTAGATGAGGCGACCCAGAGCCCTTATAAGAAAAAAGGGACACAAAGCGCTGCCCTATGCTCCCTATCATGTGACACTGTAGCATCTGAATTTGGTAGTGTTTCCATTTTCCGACTCCAGGTTGTCCAAACAATGAGCAGCTTGTAACCTTTGCACCATGTTGTGCAATATTGCATTATTATTATTTTGCCCTTTTTCAGGTTAGAGCAACAGCCCCTCCTTGAACATCCCTGTGATTAGTCACAGTTCATTAAGAGCACCTTCTTAATGGCAAACTCATGCAGGTATGTGTTTTTTCAACAGGTTAATGGTTGCCTGTCATTCACAACTCACTTCCCTTGTGTCACATTATGTGCTTCAGCTAATTAAAAGCTCACATGGCGCACATAATTTTGTTTGCTCTGTCTCTGCGGGTGTGTACATCTGTGACCCTCAAAGCATGCACATGTTTTCCACCGACAGGGCACATCATTTGCGTTTTGCTGCCTGTTTCTCTCTCCTAGCAACCGTCGTTTTTCTCCACTCTTGTCCTCTAGTTTTGGATCAGTCACAGCTATAGGGAGGGTTTATGACTCAAAACATAATTTTCCACACAGATTACTGCCACTGCATCATAGAGGCGGTCCACAGCTAGGTCCAAAATGGCTGCCTGTCCTTGAGTTTTCTGTCCTTTACAAGCATAACATTGGTTATGAAAAATACACACTGGAGCTACATTGTGACTGGATATGAGAAAAAGAAGCACATGATACTGCCCAAATTAATGACCTGAGGACATTGTCATGTGAATTTACGAAGGGATAAAAAGGAACATTACAGCTTCACAGGCCTGTATTCTAACTCTAAAACTTTGATATTTTGCTTTAGATTCAGTCTGGCCCTTAAGGTTTTTCCACAGGGATAGGTTATTAAAGGAAATGTTAAAACGTTTTCAAGGGTGGCTTAAAACAATAGTCAGTTGCCCATATATGAAAGTGGATTAATTCCTCCTGTTTTGTACCGGTCATGTGCTTCCAATGTGGGACAAAATCAATAGTACTAGTAATCTCTTTGTTAAAATATGTAGGTTGAAATCAGGTGGGTATCTTCCAAAGTTTGACTTCTTAGCTGGAAATGCCTTCTTTGTGTTTACACAGACTGTTTACTTGTTGAGCTGTGATGGATAAACAATACAAAGAGGGGATTTTGTGTTAAAAAGACTGTCATTTTGTGAAAATCCTTTTGACTAAGGCATCCTGTTGTCCCGGCAGCAATAAATATATGTCATAATTATGATTCTTGTGAAATCTTTCCACCAAATCAAATACATTTACAGATAACTTTTCAGTCTGGTTTTAAACCCATATCTTTGAATTAAGCAGCATAAATATACCGGTAATTATTCATTTCCTCAATATTTTAATGGTGTCTCTTTTATGCCAGCTAACAACTAAGGGCCAATAGCAAAGTAAAGGAACACAGTTTTGATTTTGGGGCGATTACAGCAAAAACTGTTTCAATGTTTGCATCGGCACCTATTGTTTTAACCACCATCCTTAAACCCCGATTCTCACGATAACATGAGATCATGCGAGAACCGAGTTGACTTGTCACACAAAAATCTTGTCAGGCTACAAGTAATGCATTTGTGTTCAGAACAAAAGTGAGCCAGCCAAACAGCGTCCTGCAATGAGCTACTGTACTGGGTGTAATGGCAAAACGAAAGGCAACCGCTCGTGGCAGCTCCTATAGACATTAGATGCTGCAATAGCATCAGTTTTTCTTCAATGAGAGATAAGATCGGCACTGAAGACTTTTCTTGCCGGAAAAGATGTTTTCTCTCTCCTCTGGATCGATCGTGATAGTTTAATAGACAGATGGTTCATCCAATCACCTGCCAGGTATATGTTTTGAAAAAGAGCGTGCCCTTTCCCGAACAGTTTCTAATGCCTTCAAAGAACCATTTAAGAAGTCACGTTATAAACAGCATGTAAAAGCCAAAAATAAAGATGCTATATCACTCACCTACGCTTGATAGCTAAACAAAAAAAGAGAAATTTTCCGGCAGGGCAGATGTCGCAGAAAGATGTTAGATTTCCAGAGCAGAATAATTTACTGCAGTCTCACACACTCTTCTACTTATGATGCTGATGATCCTCCCATTGAGGCAGAAAGTCACACACACACACACATGGGTTCATACATTGTTTTTGATATATGTACACTGTAAGTTAAAGCGACTGTACTCGATATTCAGAACATTAATATAGCAGCAAACACATATTTGCTATATAAAGATATAGTGCAGTAATGGCCTCCTGAGCAGAGAATGAAGTCACTCTCTCTCTCTCTCTCTCTCTCTCTCTCTTTCTCTGTTTTTTATTTTATTTTTTGAGAGCATGAGAGTTCATGACACAACTTTAGAGGCTGTGTTGACAGTGAGCAGTTAGAGCTCTTTCGTAATTGTTGCATTTCAAAATTTCTCAGAGATAAAAAACAAATTGTTTTTGTTGTTCTTTTTGCAATAACTTAAGGCAAAATCAGAAGGTATTGTCAAAGTGCATTACATTGAAACATTCATTGAACCGTACAAATAGAGCAGCAGTGATTTGCATCCCAGTCTCCGGACTGAGAGGGCGATCTATTTGCGGCACTAAAATGTCCTTTCACTACATCAGGACTGCATGGGAGCAGTGAGAGGAGCTTGTAAAAGTGAATGAAGAGACTTGACAACTGACAAGACATATCACAGACTCAGAAGCAGCAATTTTTCTTGCATGAGCACATATTTTTGTTTATGTTTATCACTCTGAATGAACATAAAAATTACATCAGCAAAGAGAGCAGATTCATAAAAGTGCCTCGATCATTCAGCGGTACATGGGCTTTGGAGTAATTCGATTTATATCTGTCACCGTTGACGCATCTGACCCTATTCCTCTTGATTGTGTTTCTGTCCAGGCATACCCCCACCCCCAAACCTCCACCACTCTGAACTGACAGCAGGGATACAGATCATGACTCAGACAACTGGGCCTGTCACTTCCAGACTAGGCTTCGTGTCTGAGGGCCAGGGTCGGTGGTCGCTGCTAAAGCCGCAGGCTAATGTTGCCTCTTCATGGCATTGCACCATTGCTAATCTGCGGAAGAGACACATGTGATGGTGCTTCACTTAGAAGAGGGGTTAGCATGAATGGACAGAAGGAAGAGGTAATGGTGAAAACATGAGACAAGAGAAGAGAGAGCTGCAGGAGATAGGATGCAATGGGCGGTTGTTTTGACTGATTCAGCCCACGGATAGTATGAGTCATACACACCTTTTTCAATGCCACACATACAATTCTGCCTCTCCACAGCCCTCACTGTCTAATTGTTTTCTTTCTAGAAAGATAACTGCAGGTGTAGTTGGTTTTGTGGGTGAACGACGGTAACATGTACAGTATAATTAAAACGAAAGATTTTCTTGCAATAAATGTGATCAAGTTGAGACCACAAATGGTTAAAGGATATTCTAAATCAAGACTTGAGGTACCAAAGGGTTAAATGTATGTGTCTGTATGATTCTCTGGATATATGCTATCTAAAATATAGACAATTTTCCAGTAAATTACATTACTATTCACACATGCACTACTTTCAGGAACATTTCCATCTTGCGCCTTTTTACATGTGCCGTGGCATGGCGGTAATGTAACACTTTAAATGCCAACAGCCATAACTCAACAGAAGAAGAAGTGGGGACAAGGATGTAGGTCTGAGTGTACATGGGAAAGACGGCTCTTATTATTTTCAGGAACATGGCAGGTGAGGAGCTGCTTTGTCTGGTGCCAATACTCTTGTAATCTATGTAACATTCAACAGGTTTGCTTGTTAGTATTCAAACCACAATGCAAAAGCATTTGCCGTAAATAAGTTGCAGATTCAAATACATCATCAGCTGATGATAGACTGCAGGCGTGAAAGAGGGTTAAATGAATCCCAATAAATGGTGGCTTTGTGTCACATCATTGTAATAGTTTTCAAACATTATGTAGTGTATTGATTACTTTAATACATAAATTGTTGGACATTTTTAACAGATGGAAAAATCTGATTGATTACATTACATGTACTTTCCCTTCAGAGATGTTTTCAAAACTACAGTGTTGTTCTTTAAAATACTCAATCATACATCAGATAGGCGCCTATTTATCACTCTCAGTAAATGGACTCCAATCTGATTAAACTGATGAGAGCTTGGGAAGGATGCCAAATAACTAATAGGACTGAAAAAATTGGAACTGACTTGTGTTGGGGGGACAAATTTATGTCAAGGAGTGTCATAAATAATAACAAAGCTGGAGCTAGAGTCACAGTCTTACAGTTTTGGGGGCTAGTAGAAACACAAAAAAACTAACATTTTGGTGGTGTTTCTCAGATCTACAACAACAAAAGAATACACATCATGACCCTCATATCAGGAAAGGACTACCCACACAAGAGGGATGAAATCATAAAACTGAGGTCCATAGGTCTCCATTTCTGTTGAGTTATGGCTACACACACACATATATATATATATATATATATATATATATATATATATATATATATATATATATATATAAAGAGTAATATTGACACATTGTCACCTTTGCAGTTCAAAAGCAGCATAATTTTTCAGTATCATGAACTAATCATCACCTAGAGATTAGTTTATATATAATCTCTCAGTCTATTCTCTAGTAGCTCATCATTATCTGCTATAGCTTGATTTTGAGTTATTAAGGAACTATGTATTAACGATTCTTTAATTATCAGTTCATTCCTGATTCATTACTTAGTAACTCCGTAATGTTACCAATTTATTTACTTCTTACCTCTACAGACATGCTCATAGGCCTGGTTTCTATACTGCTGATGCCTGAGCAGCTCTAGATCTTAACGCAGGGGCACAAAAGCTGAAAAACTAATCACACAATTTACTCGACAACTTAAAAGCTAAGCTGAGGAACAGGCATTTAATTGAGTTATATTTGTGCTTCATTCCTAAATGCGTAATTGTAAATTTTGAGCACAGGAAAACTTTTTTTTAAGGCAAAGCAAATATCCAACCTCACAGTGATAACCACTTATGTCTGTAACCAAATCAATGTGGCAACAGTACCTTAATAAGAACAACATTTGTACAAAATATAATCTATGTGCAGTGGATCAGAGAAAAACAGGGAATCTGAAGAGATCACCTTCAGCTATAGGAGTTTATGATGGCAATTTTTCAGTGACTTTTGACATTTTGACAAGTAAATAATTCATCAAGTAAGGGGGGCAAAATATCCTGCTGTCTGACCAGATCTAGATGTAGAGAGAGACACAGTAACAAGTGACAGTAAACAGGCATAACCCTAATGTTTTAAGAGCTGTCTGCTTCTCTCTGACTGGATGTTATTTCCAATCACCATGATGTTACACTGAGCTGTGATGCTGCATGCCACAGTACTTACAATCAAGCTACACAAATACTTCAATGTCAGCTTGAATAAACACAATGCTCAATGGTGAAGTTTTACTCGCCAGTTCTTCCTTTACCTCCATCTCGTCAGCTGACCTGCAACCTGATAATGGATCACACATCAACAAGACATTAAAGCTGATGCCATTTCCCCCCTTCAAACTAGAGATGCACCGATCCTGATCCAGATCGGATGTCTGCTGCGATATTTAGCTGGATTGGATATTGGATGAATGAGGCTGATCCAGAATTCCGATCCAGTAATTGATTTTTTTATTAATATCATACACAGCAAGTTAATTGAGCCATTGTTTGTTGGGTTTCAGGCAGCTGCTATATTTTATATTATATTTTAAAATAACTGTTTGCATTGCACTTTACATGGAGGTGTTATCTATTTCTTTTTGCTGCTAATGTACACTTTCTTTGTTAATAAATAATATTAAGTACATTTATATCTGGTGCCTTCACTGACGCCAGGATTGGCTTATATCGCACATGTATGGAAATTGATGTTCAGCACTGCATGTGGTGCACGGTGTAAGGATGGCGTCAAGGTCATTTGAGGGTAACTGAAAAAAATAACACTCTGCACAGAGCGATCTGAAACCCCAGCAAACTGTCCCGTACCCCTCAAGCACGAGCAGTTGACATTTGAATGTGTTTTAAATGCATCTAGTCAACGATCTGCTGCAGCCTCACGGAAATGTGGCCGGTAGCCTACGCATTTAGTGCTTAAGGAACAGAAAAAAATAAAAAATAAAATGACTCAGTTTCCTCAGTGCATCGCAATGTGATACGCTCCCGGAATCACTGCACGTGTTAGCAATAACAATATCAACAACATCCTCTACATTCAGCATCACTCTGCAGGAGAAACCTAATACAGCTTAGCATCCCGGGAGAACATTTAAAGAGTCCGTTTGAACATTAAAAAAAATAAATCTGAAAGAAAAACGAAAGAATTAAAAAAACATTGCAGCAAGCTTGGGCATGCATGGGGAAACATCCGCGGCAAAGAAAACAGTTGGGCTCATTTCTGTCGGAAAAATAGTTCCTGAAATATGACACATTCAATCATTCCAGCGGCAATTGATGAATTTCTATTGGAGAATTTCAAAGTGAGGGCTAACAGCTGCTGGAGCTTGTGTGCAGCCTGTTCTGTGCCATCCCACAGTGCCAAAGAAACGTGCCATGCATTAGCCATTTAAAGGCCACTTTACCTGGTAGCTCAGCATGCTCTCGGGGTCGTTGACGGGCATGCTCGTGGCCTTTGGGTTAACCCGCTCAATGTTCACGGAGTGCACAGGTGAGACTTTCAGCCTCTCGGCGCTGGATCAGGACGTTTTGAAGAAGCAGTCACGAGTTGGCAACAGCAGCTGCTTCTGTGTCCGCATACATGGTGAGTGTAAACATCTCTTCAAGAAGAGGTAAACGGTGAAAAGGATAATTGTGCCACCCCTCTGTGTTATGATGATTTCCCGGGCGCGCTTTCAGCTCCCCCTCCCTCCTGTCCTGGATGTGGGAGCAGGATGCAGAGAGCATCACTGCAGCCTCAGCCAATCAGAGCGCAGAGGCGCACAGCGGGCTGCGACGCACTGCTGCTACCCAACACAATAAAACCAAGACTATTATAAGCTTATAGAGCTACGTCACTCGACACAATGTCCAGGGTGGCAGCCTCTCACATTTCAGGTGCTAAGATGTAACGGACTGTGACCATTGTGCACAGAAAATGTTGTTCAGCTGTTGTTGTTTTTTGTTTTTTTTAACTTTTAACGTATTTTACTTGGCATCCAGGCAGCTGTTAAAATATTTAAAACGACGGAATACATAGGCTACTGAGAAAATGGTATGCTTACTTTAAAAAATATATATTTTCTTTTCTTATTTTTCTTTGGTGGAAAGAAGTGCTTGAAATAGATAATTTACATTTGCCTATAGCAATAGGTCTACCACAATTCTAACACTTCAACTTTACATTATTAAACATATTATTATTATTATTATTATTATTATTATTATTACTACTACTACTACTAATAATAATAATAATAATAATACCACCACCTTGATTATCATACTATATTATAGGTTTAGGAAAATAAGTTACTACCTCAAATTGTACTTAGCCACCGTTCAGTATTTGTAAGTAGACCACGGTAGTTTTTCTCCAGCACTGAAAAAGTATGTGTGTACCTGCATGGTTGACACAATAGTAGATATGGTAGCGATGTAGTTATAATACTAAGTAAAACATGAACGTAAAAGTTAGCAGGGATCACATAGAAAGAGAGAACACCAGCGACACTATTGATCATGTGACATTGGGAATACTAGAAAAGCCGTGGATGCCACCTCGTGGAAAGATAAAACATAGCGTAAAGAAGGATAGACGTTTGGTATAATCCATGTAGCCTACATGACTAAACGCTCACGTGCACACGTCTGACAAAGTGACGACAATACAGGCTTAGCCTATTATTTAAGACGCAGGGCAGGTGCGTTTTTTTCTTTAACGTCTACTGATGATCGCAGGAAGCAACGCATATTAAACTGAATACTATTTAAATACGAGCACTTGCAGTAAGATAAGTCTGCTCGTGTGTATCTCAGTGTAACGGGCACGGTGCATGTCGACTACACTGCAACTGATCAGCGTCAGATACAATAAGTGATCCACTTTCTTCAACACATGGCTAAAGGTGGTAGATTTTTATTTATTTATTTATTTTTGCATCGCCCTGCACGGCGTCCTGTTTCTCCTGGGTACGGTTGCTGTGGCAACTATAAACATCATGTGGGAGCACGCACGGTTGTCATGGGAACGGTCTGCAGGAGCATGAAGGAAAGCAGGACCTGAGCGAGTCTATGGGCAGAGTGGTCGGGTCACTGGGGGTGTGACAGCATTAGGTTTGTATATTCATGTTCAAAGTAAAATCGTTTTTGTTTGAGATGTATTTGAGGAGCAGTTTTCATGTTTAGCAGCTGTCATAGATGACATACAGAGAGCTGGTAGACCGTCTTCATAGTGGATATTGTTAGCCGAAGCTACTGTAGATGTGCTTCAGCTTCAATCAGCTCTGTCCAGATTTAGATGCTTGACCCAATTTATATTCTTGTTCAGTATCTATCTATCTATCTATCTATCTATCTATCTATCTATCTATCTATCTATCTATCTATCTATCTCCCTCTCTCTATCTATCAGTCTATATATCTATTTACCTATCTCTATCTATCTATCTATTTATCTATCTATCTATCTATCTATCTATCTATCTCCCTCTCTCTATCTATCAGTCTATATATCTATTTACCTATCTCTATCTATCTATCTATCTATCTATCTATCTCTATCTATCTATCTCTATCTCTCTATCTCTATATCTATCTCTATCTATTTATCAATATTTCTCTATCTAATTATCTCTATCTGTCTCTATGTATCAACATATCTATCTTTCTCTCTCTCCCTCTCTCTTTTTTCTATCTCGATCTATCCATCTCTCTATCTATCTACCTATCTATCTCTCTCTCTTTCTCTCTCTCTCTTTATCTACCTATCTATCTATCTTTCTGTAATTTTGTATCCTACAATGTGATGATATGGAAATAATGCAGTTGATCACATTTCTGCTCCCACAGAACTGAACTCTGTACATTGATCAGCTGTAGAGAGAAATATATTGTACCATGCAACAAATTCCAGGTAAGTGAATAGGGATCTGCATATAGCTACACAGGGGTGGGATGTAACCAGATGCATTTACTCAGGTACTGTACTTAGGAACAATTTATGACACACTTGTACTTTATTTGTGTACTTCCTCTTTAAGCTACTTTATACTTCTACTCCACTGCTTAAAGGCACCTTGCACCTTAATGGCAAATAGTGTACTTTTTACTCCCATACATTTATTTAACACCTATAAGTTACCAGGTAATTTTTACAAAATGTATATGATGCAGTGCTATACTAATCTACCCAGTAGTACACAAAGTATCTTAAACTGGCTCCACACCTTTTTTCATACAGCCAATGCCCCACACTGACAAACTCCAAAATTAAAGTTTTTCTTAATTGCTTTGGTACATTTCTCAAATCGTCCTTAACATTTGCAAAACAGTAAATGCACTTCTTGAAACAATTTGTACGAACAGCATAACATAATGGATTGCCTGTAAAAACCTGTAAGTGCCAACAGAATGACAGGTACTTGGCTAAAATGACAATGCTTGAAAATACACAAGGCTGCACTTTATCTGTATGGCATGTATCAATTTCAAGAATACACAATTTATCATTACTGCAAGAGATTGGATGATTTACATTCAAGCTTTACTCTTTGTACTGTAATTAGTTGACAAACCATGTCACTGTGTATCAAGAAAATCCTATTCCTATTCCTTTTCGGACATGTTAAGTTAATATTGTGTTTTTGTCCCTTTAGCTTTTATTGTATTATTGTTTTTATTTTATTCACATTGACATGAACGGTACAGAGATAACACACAAAAACGGATGGACCCAATGCAGACACAGACACGGAGTAAAAGTACAAACAAATATTTAATAACTACAAACAAAACGCAAACACTACAGGGTAAACAGGAATTAAAATGACGAGACGGTCGAGGGAAAAACAGGAACACGGGAAACTATGAAGAAACAGAAAAACAAAACATGATTAGAATATACTTAACGACGGGGAGCGTGATAACCACAACGAGAAAAGGAATGCCAATCCAGGGGGGAATAGTTTTACCAATGAAGGAATACAATGGTCCCGCGCTGCATGCCTGTGAGCTCAGGGTATAAGTAGCAGACCAGGTGATCAGCGTAACAGGCTGCAGCTTGGGGGAAACGCCTACCGGACCTAGGTGACAGAAAACAAGAGGGACACAAACATGCAGGGAAACACAGACAGAGGGAGACAAACTCACACAAAAGGAAGAGAGGCGGATACTGACACAGCTGAGTCTTACACACATGTTGGAAATAAAGGATTCATTCATTAATTTCTTAAAAAGAATGATAAATTGCTTTTATGATATGCACAGGTGACTAAATGAAATGATGTGAAGGTTGAACAAAGTAGTTTTGATAATTTCAATTCTCTGTGATCTGAGAAATGTAACAAAGTGACTGATAATAATGATCTACTATTTGTTTCAAGAGTAGCCTACAAGGTTTCACATTCCACTTTGTAAAGCAAAATAATACATTTGAATAAAATGTGTGGGAAAAATATTGTATTTTCTTGCAATGGTTACACTACAATACAGTAGAAAAAAACATAAACATGTATGTAGTCTATCAATATAAATTGTACTGTGTAAACAAAATATAGGCCTATTAGTCAGAAGTACAGTACAGTTACAAATAAAGTTACAGTATTGTAACTTTATTTGTTGCATTTGTTGCATTGAGAGCATAAGATGTGACACATCCTGTGTCACATCTTATGCTCTCCCTACCATGGGAAGAATCCCCAAATACAGTATGCTGCAACCTCTGCAAGCTTCTACTATTGCATGTCACTTTATGACAAATTTCAAAATTTAGCAGAACGTATGACCACTCCATATCAAGAGAGTAAAACTATTCAACTTAGAAGAAACATAATCTGTTTTGACCACAAAGACATATGCACCCAATACTTTATACTGAAGACAATTGTTCTTTTTGTCCTCTGCCTTAATGTGCTTAAACAAATTCTAACGAAGAGTGAGAAATGTTCTCTCTGTTGTGCACAAGTAACAATATGTTGTGAAGGATTTCACATATTGTTTTAGCCACTTCAACTGTTATTCATACATATATACACACAACTGTAAGTAACATTTAAAATTCAGAACCACAACTGCGTATACAAATCCCACATGCATGTTCACAGAGTTACTTTATACTGAAATATGACCCAGCAGTTTGTCTCAGTGTTACAATCCACAGTGGCTCCAGCTGAGGGGAGGCTACGTCGCAGCATGCCAAGCCTCCCAGCGATCAAGCCAGACAGGCTAAAAACAGCCAAAACGCTGGTAGAAAAAGCAGTGAAGGTGATTATAACTACAAATCAGACGTCAGTGTAACTGTATTTTCACCCACTGTCCTCTTATTTGCTATTTGACTCTTTTTATCTCCCTTCCTTTCCTTCTCAGCTGAGGAAAGTGTTTTCAGTGCAGGGACCATACCCTGTGATCCGTGCTGCCTTATGGGCCAGAGGGTGGGTGGAACGCCGTTTGCCCCATCCTGCCCAAAAAGCACCTCATTGCCACAGCAATGAGGAGGATAGCAAAGAGGGTGATGTCACTGCTGATGTTACTGGTGAGACAATGGAGGACAAAGTCCTTAGAGCTAACAAATCATTAACCAAGACATTTATGAGAAAACAAGATGCAGGGTTCATGCAAATAACACTGGCATGTCACATTTTTTAAAGCCTGTGGGAAGAAAAACGGCTGTATGTAAGTGACTGAGATCCTGGGAAAGGAATGGATATTTGGCATACGGCCCTGCACACAGTATTACTAACAAAATTCTATCAATAAGTCATATCTTGTCTGTCAGTTCATTCATTCAAATTTGGTGTAAAAGATTAGCAATATTATCTCTTGACTGTCAGAGCTCAGGAGGGGTTAGCGTATATGTTATCGGAGCACTAGTTTAGATGGATACTTGGATACACCTATACCTGATAAATGATACATTGTGTACCATTTTACAGACACCGACCTATAACAAAGACCCCTACCCTCTTAACGCGCCCCTCTACACATGTAAACCTGTCTGCATGTAGTCACACGCACACTCTTGTCTCTTTACAGAGAGAGTGGATGAAGGCGAGAAAGAGGAGAACCTTGATGACATGTACGACCTCATGGTAAGATTCTAGTGAACCAAAATGACACTGGCATCTTGCACAGTCTGAAAGCAATCGAATGTGCTGTTATTTTTATTTTCCTCAACCTTTTCTAGTCTCGCCTGGTTCGAAATGAAACAACATATTTCCACTGGACGACACGTCGGGATTACATAGACTGTCGCACCTTGCGGAATGACCAAATGACCAATCACTATGCAAATTCTGTGACGTTTACTACCAAGGTCACATCTCTCAAGAGTTTCTACTGAATGTCTGGCAAAAATACAAGTTTCAACTTTGGCAATAGGTCACCTAGTATTCTCTATCTCCCTATTTATCCCTATGTGTCTAGGTGGGGCTCTGTGTGAACCTACGTAACCTTCAGTGGTTTGACACAGCAGATCCTGACACCTTCTTCCCAAGGTGCTACAGGCTTGGGGCAGAGGATGAAAAGCATGCATTCATAGGTCTGCTGTATGGCTCTATTACCGTAACACATAGTTATCGCTTTGCTTAAAGTGGACTTGTCATAACCAGCTGTCTTGTCCTCTCATTCTGTTTTTCAATCACAATGAAGAGGATTTCAGGAGGACAGCATGCACCAGCCTGCTGCAGCATGTGGTTGAGACAAGTAGATGGAGGAGAGACAGAGAAGAGGGTGAGCAACGCAGAGCCAAAAACAGTGTCTCCATGGTACTAAATGCATAGAAATCCACCTTTGAAAATTCTGTGATACCAATCTTGTTTCTCTCTACAGAAGTGGATAATGTGGAGCATCGTTTCATCGGTCCAGGAATGATCGACACAGCTTTGCACGTGTGTCAAGAGTTTCTCAGTGTTTTAGAGCATGGTGACATAGATGTAACTGTAGAAACACCACCCTCAGTGGAGGAACAGCAGTGGGCAGAGTTTCTGCAAGACTACTATGCAGTTGTGCAGTGAGTATGTTTTGTGGGACCTTCCTAGGTTTAGTAGACGGCTCAGTCTTAGGTCACAGTAAACTTATCTGCAGTACTAACAGCCCAAGCCTATGGAGTCAGAGGAGTGCCACAAACAATGACTACATCTCTAAAAGAATAAGAAAATAAATTTGGAAATATAAAGAGAAATAAATAAAAGAATAAATACGTTAATACAAACAAAATATAAAGTATAAGTATTTTAATTCATTTGAACATTTACTTTTTAGTTAATTTATTTCTGTACATATTTATTAATATATATAATGAATGTATATTTATTTTGCATATAAATAACTGAATATAAAAAGTCATTTATATGCAAAAATTAAATGAATATTTTTTCCAAATATATACAGAAATAAATGAACAAATATATATATATATATATATATATAAATATGTTATTTGTCTTTACATTTCACATTGATTTATTATTATTTTTAATCTCTCTTTTACAGACTTATTCTTCTTATGGCATCCTTATGACTCCATACTGATCAGCTTATCAAATGAATACAGGTTATTAAAAATTGTTGCTTCACAGTCCATCATTTCTTTCCATTAACACTATATTCATTGGCATTTTTATTGTTAAATTTTGCCATTTTTCCGCTGCGAATTCACAGTATGCCTACTTTATTACACAACTGTATGCAAGCACAACATCTGTCTGGAGTAAATCATGATGATAAGATTTAGTGAATCTGCACATTAATAATCTCAGCCTATAAGTCTAATGTCTGTGTGTAGTGAAGGTGCATTGATCAAGGGTAGCAGTGTGTTTGTGGATCGCTGCCAGGCCCTGTTAATCAGGCTGCAGGAGGTGTGCCCTCAGCTGGATACAGATGGACTAAATAACATCTGGATCATCAAACCAGGTGCCAAGTCAAGAGGACGAGGTAGGGTTTTAAAAAAAATAAAATAATAAGTACATGGTTATCTTATTTATTAATCTTTCACTTTCACGATACACAATAATGACAAAGATATAGCATACCGTGTTGATGATTTTTGTTGTGAGTATTGTGGTTGCAGCATGAACTATGACATGGAGATGTTCAGAAGGTCATCATGTCCACTTAGTTTACGTTTTGATTTGTTTAAGTCAGTTTTGGTGCTTTTCTTTCTTTTCCATGTCACCTCAACCATCCAGGTATTATGTGTATGAATCACCTGGATGAGATTTTGGCACTTGTGGATAGCGACAGAGCCCTGACTAAGGAGAGTAAGTGGGTGGTTCAGAAATATCTGGAACGTCCTCTGTTGGTCCATGGGACCAAGTTTGACCTCCGGCAGTGGTTCCTCGTCACCGACTGGAACCCTTTGACTGTCTGGTTCTACAGAGAGTGCTACCTGCGCTTCTCCACTCAGCTCTACTCAACAAAAACTCTGGACAGGTCAGACAGTGGATCAGACAACATATGGACAAATTGTATAGTATTTTTACATGACCTTGCATCTAGAGTGCTTTATGGAGGGATTGATTTAATAATGCAATGCACTTTTATATGTACCTTAATACCATTACCTCCTTTGTTATTTCCCTCAGCTCAGTCCACCTGTGCAACAACTCCATCCAAAAGCACTTCCAACCATCCTGTGAGCGACATCCAGGAGTGCCTGATGACAACATGTGGTCCTGCTCACAGTTCAGGGCTTATCTGCAGCGTCAGGGCCGTGGGGCAGAGTGGGAGTCGGTGGTTGTCCCGGGTATGCAACAAGCGGTGGTTCGTGCCCTGCAGACAGCCCAGGACCTAGTCGAGCCCCGCAAGGCAAGCTTTGAGCTCTACGGAGCCGACTTTATGTTGGGCCGAGATTTGAGGCCTTGGCTTCTGGAGATCAATGCCAGTCCAACAATGGCCTGCTCCACCACTGCGACAGCCCGCCTCTGCCCTGCTGTGCAGCTGGACACGCTGAGGGTTGTGCTTGACCGACGGACTGACCCTAGTGCTTACACAGGAGGCTTCCAGCTGATCTTCAAACAGGTTGGACTATCTTTACACTTCATGCCTAGAGGCAATATTTCCCTGAATAATAGACACCACACCAAATGCATTAATTTGTGTCCTACTTTATCACCCTCCCAGGCTGCAGTTGAAGTTCCTCAGTATGTGGGAGTGAACCTGCTCGTGGAAGGAGCCCCCATAAGGCGATCCAGACCTCCACTACATAGACAAACTATTATTTCTATTCCACCCCTCACCATTCAGTTCCCTCCAGGCCAGTCATCATCAGAAGAGGTTGAAAAAACACATAAACCATCAAGTCAGCAGTCCTATGCAGTCTCTGCATTTTGCCGGTCAGACAAAGAGAACCGAGGTGTTGGAGAGCAAAAGAGGCAGCTGACATCAACATCTCCAAAGAGAGAACACGAGGGGAGAACAGGAGTTCAGAATACCTCCTGTATACGCAGGTCCTGTCGCAGCCTGGCTTGTGAACAGCCTCTGGTGGTAAACACTGAACCTCAGAGGAAAGCGCGACGTTTGGGTTTGAGTCTCGCTGCCAATGGGGCATCTCTGGTCCCACGGAGCCTTTCCTTTTCCCTCAGCCCCCCTCACAGCATGTCAGATAACAGATGTCAGGCCAACCCAGGCCATGGATCACACATCTCCAGATCTTTCCTTCCCCAGACAGCTTCTGAGCCCCAACACAGGACCCCTACCCGGGTCGTTCCTTCATTCCGGGGTACCCTTCCTACCCTGGAGGTCTTAAGCTTGCGACCAAACATTGTGGCTGGTACCACTGCCTGTCGTAACCCAAACTTGTCCTCTCATCCAAGCGTCACCAGACATCACTCACTCCTCTGCTCTCAAAGGCAAAGCATGGGCAAATATAGAGGAGAGTGCACAGGAGAACATAAAAACTAGTGATAGAGAAGAAGAAAATAGAAAGCAAACAGCAGTAAGTGCTTAATAGGTTTTGTTAGCAACAACATTGTTATCAATTGATAATTTAATGCTGTAATGTGATTGTAGTATCATTCAAATTATTCTGATGGCATCAGATTTTGTTTGTTTAAACTTGAGACAATCATGGTGAATGGCAGAGAGACATTATCCAAATCAAAATCACACATGCCATACATTTCAGTGGTAAATTTGAATTATGTCTTGGTTTTGCTGACTGGAATTTAAATATATGTATGTGTATGTTACAGTTATGTTAGGCATGTAACAGCAAAGGTCATTTGTATTAAAACAAACAAAAATAATTAATTCAAGTGTCTTCAGTGTGGTAGATTACAAGGTGACTGGGCAGAAAATAATATTGTAAAATGACCACTGTTTCATCGCTTTCATATTAACAGGATGTAGGTATTTTAAATGCCCAGCAGGTGGTGTTAAATGCTCAATGATCTAACTGCATGTTTATGTCATAGACTTCCAAGGAGATGGAAACAAAAAAAGAAATGGGTAGTTCTACTTATTCAGGTGTTGGAACATCCTCAACAACACCTGTTTTTTTTTCAGGCCCTTTTAAATAAAAAGTCAAAATGTAAAAAAAAAAGAAAACCTTGGAGAGAGTGAGCCAGCAACAACGTCAATGCTCATGAAACGGTTGACCACTGCTTGATTAACAGACCTTTGCTGAATGATTTAGACATCAATACACATTTTACTGCCACTTGGTTGACCAAATTAAATTAATTTATCGTCAATGTTTTTTTCTGGGTATTGACTATAAACTAAATTAAATAAACTGCTAATATCAACAGCATTTTGCCCTTAGTTAGGCAGATTGAAAGAAATATGGCCTTTGACTTCAGTTTTTATGAACACACTAGACAACACTCCTATGATGACTCCTCAGAAATGATACAGTCGTTGGAAACAAACAAGGATGGAAATATAACATATGGTTGAAGAGTTTGGAAATCTGCAGCATGAGATAAGCCTCATTGATTGAAAGTGTGATCACAAAGCTATAAAATGAGATTGCGTGTTTAAAGTGCTGGGAGAGAGATGTGGCAATTCCAGGATAAAAGTATTTTATATTGAATCAAACATTTCTCTTTAATAAAATTATGTTTCAGCCCTCAGGCCTTCTTCAAGATCAACATTTTAAAATCAGACTGATGTTATATAGGCTCAGGCCACAACCTAGATGCACATGTGATGGTCCTATATCCACTTGCAGATTTATTAGGACTAAGAAGGTATCACTCCTTCCAAGAGGAGGAAAATTTGACTTTCCAGGAGGGAACACTATTAGATCCACCCTTTGACCCTGCCCCCTTATGGATTAAATATGGATTATGACGTTCTCTTTGAAGCATATTTATTGGATATGTAGATAAAAGTATTTATGATGTGAATCTAGAGCTGATGTTTTAACTTCTGCTATATACAGCATATCTGTTCAATATATATATGTTCTATATATATATATTTTTTAACATTTAAAAAGTATTGTTGGGATTGGTTGCATTTTTTGTCACCGTTGTGAAAAGTTTTACCTGGTGAAGGCCTCGTGATTGTTAACCTCACCCTGTGGTGGGCCTTCATTAACTGATTATCATCAGATATGCTGCCAGGGCCTAGACATAAATAACATCAGTGCATGTTTGTCTTTTGTCTTTGATTTAAAAAAGTTGATCTTGAAAAAGGCCTGAGAGCCGAAAAGTTATTTATTTATTAAAGATAAATGCATACGGACAACTTCAACACTGGCGTCTGCTTCGAGTGATCAGCACCTCACTACCAGGGTTGGTGTGCGTTACTATTCTACATTATATTGAATCATACAGCCAATAAAAACCAGAGAAAATGTCTCTCTGTCCAAGTTGTTGACAAGATACAGGTGGATCCTGATCATTGCCTCAGGATATGAACTGAAACTGTTGACACTTACATGTATTTACTTGTTGTCGTATTAGTGGGCACAGACGCTTAACCAGCAGGAGAGCTGCACTACAGATCTGCCATTACATAAGTGTTCTCTGCGACATGCATGTTTTGATGCTGTAAAAGAACAGATTGTGTTTTATGGTCACACACACACACACACACACACACACACACACACACACACACACACACACACACACACACACACACACACACACACACACACACACACACACACACACACACACACACACACACACACACACACACACACACACACACACTCTTTCATATACAGTACATACAGTCCAAGCAATTTTCCACGGGAAAAAATACTTTATTAATACACTTATAATAATGTATACCAACATTTATAGACAAAATATGTACATCAAACATCTTTCATGTAGGTCCCAAAATATAAATCTCAAGTACCTCTTTCTATAGAAAACTAGTCTTCTGGTAAAACGTTTACATTCAACTTCTCTCCTTGCTCCATTGACTCCAGTATTCATACGTAGTACAGAGAATAAACATCTGAGATTGATCAGCTTTTCACAAGTAAAAGGCAACAGCAAGAACAAACACCAGGTTTGACTTGAGCAGAAACAGATGTTGTAGTATGCAGACCAGGTCCAGCACAGTGCTACAGTATGTACACAGTTTCTGAGTACACAAACGTACAATTATCCGCACTCTGCCCACCTTTTATCTCTCTGAACAGACAGAGTGCGATAAAAGGTATCAAAAATAGAAATGTACAAGAAGTCTATGAACAATAATTACAGAAAATCCATCTGAACTGTCTGTTTGTCAGTGAAAGACAAGACTTCTCATTCAGTGTGGTCATGTGGTGGCCCATTCATTCATTTATACCCTCACTCTTGTCTGTACACACTTGAGGAGACCCTTGTATCTTATGGTGCCAGTCATCATAGTGTCTGGTTCGAAGGGCATGATAATGATGACCTAAAGGGACATAGGCAACAAACTTTGGGTGAAAAATTACTGTTAACATTTGGTGCAACACTTTCTAAAAGTACAAAGATGGTGTGTCTCTATTGCAACAGCTACAGGTGAGATGCATCAGTGTCATCTGCGTTTATACTTTAACAGCAGCATCTATCTTTCTTTACATTCAACCAAGAGTGTGTGTATGTGTGTGTGTGTATCTGTTGGTATGTGTGCAGGGCAGGTCCAGTTCATATGATACATTTGCACTGAGTATTACCAGTGAGCATTTAACATTCAACCAGAGCTTTGCATCCTCTGCTTGTGGACGGATGTCGCTCTCTCCCCTTGATCATTTCTACAAGTCCTCTCGTTTTCTGTTTGACTTCTAGCCTGAGGGAACAGAGGACAAGAAAGAGGAGGGATAATGGAAAAGGCTCAGTCATATTCTCAGTCCTACTACTGTCTCTGCTCCTGGGTACTAGAACAGGAACATCTCTTCACCCCTGTTCTCTTATCGCTCAGTCTTTGGTTTCCAGGTTGAGGGGTGGTACCTGCTTTAATGCCTGAAGGAGGGTGGGGGAGTCCATGGGGGTCTGGGACGCAGCTGGGGCTGGAGAGCCTCCCCGGGGAGACAACACTAGCTGAGGTGGAGGCGGTCTTTCACTGGGCATGGCGGACACAGAGCCTCCCATGCCAGGGTAGAGCATGGGCATGGCCCCGGGGTACCAGCATTTCTCCAGCATTGGCAGGTAGGCTGCAGCGGACGGTGGAATGAGGTAGAAAGGCATGCAGAGGGGATGTGGAGGAGCTGCATGGTTGGGAGATACGCTCATGTAACTGCCATAACCGCTAGAGGACGATGATGTTGAAGATTCTCCACCTGAGAGCAGCTCATCCTCAGAGGACTCCACCCGGGGCCGTTTGTGACGCGGCTCGTCATCCTCCTGCTTGATGTCGGAGCTCTGCCTCTCGCCCAACGCTCGCTTCAGATGGCTCTCCTGACCGTAGTAATCTGGACGTCCCTGCAGCGCCCCAGATTCCATCTTCTCCAACTCTCCCCCATAGCCACTGTCTGTATCTGTATCACTGCCACTTTGCTCACTGCTTGCTGGAGCGTATGTGCGCTGGATGACAGGCACGCAGTTCCTCCCGTAGCCCTCGCTGGGTTTAGGGGGTGAGCTGGAGGGCATCTCCTTGTGAGGCTGGTGCTGGTGATAGTTGGGGATTTCCTCAGGTTCAGGGCTGAGGGGAGAGTGAGGTCGGACTGGACTTTGCAGCACCTCCGCAGCTAACTTGTGGAGGTGATTGATCATGTGGGATGGCGTGAAGTCTCCGTCAGTCTCATGATTGCCGAGATACTGGAGCATCTCCTTGGCACACATGTGGAAGCCAGAGCAGAATATCTCCTCTGACTTCTCCTGGCTGACAGAAGGCTGCTCTGTAAAGGCAACCAAAAAAAACACACAGTCAGATATTGTCCAGCTTAACATAGATGTTCTTTTCCTACACCTGTAGCTATATTTGAAGTCACTTATTTGCCTGTAATTCCGCATAATATTGTCATTGTGTAGCCTATTCATCTTGGCCATTTGCATTCTGTCCAACAAAAAAAACGTGTATATTTGTGAGTGCAGGAGTGATCTGTAGCTCACCAATTTGCATGCCGTTCTGCAGAGCGAGGATCTTCTGCTGCTGTTGCTCCAGAAGAGAGGTGAGGGCTTTCACGTGCTTCAGCGTGAGCTCTAAAACCACAGCCTTCTCCAGATGGCCCAGAGTCTGTAGGAAACACACACACACACACACACACACAGAGTCAGCACATCCTCATCTGTTATATAACACATAGAGACTACGCTTTACTGCTCATGTAAACAATCTTGGTTGTCCCATCATCAAAATACCACAGCAGGACCCATAAAGGCAAATTTAATCAATAATAAATTGTCAATATGATATGGGATAAGATCTATTTAATAAATCATGTGCAATCTGGAGTATTAATTATATTGCAATTATAAAAAAAATTGTGCATTGGATTATTATTTTTTTTTAAATGGCCAGTTTAAACAATGACACATCCTCTTTAGTGTGAGCTGCCATCCACTGACTGCTGACGCACTCAGCACAGAGGGTGTAATACCACTGAACAGCCACTCGATGGTGCATGCCACTCAATACAGTGAACCTATCATCCCACAGCATGAACTTACCGTGAGTTTCAGGTGCTCTGGTAATAAATCTTTCAACTGAGCGATGCACTCGTTTATCCGGTCACGCCTTTTCTTCTCAATTAGTCTGTGAGGCAGCTTGTAAGTTTCCTGGAAGAATAAAAACATCTTATGGTTAAATTCTGATCTAAGGTAGCACACACCTCTTTTAAGATCAGAGGCAGTCACTCCGATAGGGAGGACTCCAGGAGTTAGGTCATAGGAGAAATTAGGCTAACCATTTATGGGACTACACGGCTACTGCCTGCCTAATGTCCCCATCTTGTAGTTTACAAGCTTTAATAAAATATGTATGTATGTATATTTTGACTTAACAAGTAAATTAAAAAGAAAGAAGAAAAACGAACCTTGCTCTCCTCTCCTCTCTTCATGCCTCGTCTGGGTTTATAAACATACATCGGGAAATCCATCCTAAAGAAATACAAAGAGAGAATAGCGGTTAGGTTTGAGGTAATGGATTGGCGTTACAGAATGAATAATGTATAAAAATGCGTTTGAGGAATTATTTTCTCTTTCAAAGTATAACTTACCCCTGCACGTCTGACAGATCAGCCTGGTGTTTGGGCAGAGGAGGTGGTTGCGCGCTTGGAATTCGCTCCATTGTTTTTACTCAAATTACCCAGTAAATACAAGTTGTTTTCAATGAAGTCACAAACAAATACGCATGTATCTACGCGTGTTGGAAAAAAACGTTAAGGAAATGCAATAAAATGCTCCGAAAACCTTCAAGATCTGTAGTAATTTCTCTTTAGATTTAACACTAGTCGTACTAATGAAATTTTCGTTTGCGTGTGCCGATGGTTTCCAGTTAGTCCCTGGGATTTCCACCCCGTTGTCCTGCAGCAGAAGGAGAGCAACCCTGCTGGTGGCGCGTTGGGAAAGTGGGGGAGGACAGAGCGACGAGTTAAATAAACCCTCTGACTCTCCGCTCCGCCTGACCTACCTCTATCACATGAGGCTCACGTGTTAAACGGTGCTGTATCCTCGGTGGAGGGACTGCCCACTTTTCTACCGATGTGCAGCCTCAGTGGGCGGACGGCGGAGGAACGTCAGAGCGGAGGGTGGCGCGTGTCACATCTCGTGTACCACCATGCTGAAGTGTATCGAAACAAGGCTGTGTGCGCCACGACGCTGGAAACGTGCAGCCGGTGAACTAGTGCCGGAGTTCAACAGGCACGAAATGCGAGCAGTGGGTATAGTGCCAACTCCAAATGAAAATACATAGTAAAATACTATACTAACAATATGTTACAGGATTCTTAAATAGCAGCGATATAAAATATCATCAGGGAGTCATTCTTTAATTTTATGAGTTTCTTTTTATGATGTATATCGTTGTATATGTAGGCATTTAATTTTATATCGTTTTATACTCAATATTTAATTTATTATGCAGGAACAATAGCTGGGACACGAGTTCCTGTGAGTGGATGAGTGTTTGTTGTCATGAGGCAGTGCAGGCTGTCACGTTGATCTCCTCATGGCCCCGGGAGCCTGCTGAGCGAGCAGGGCACATCATGCTCATCCAGCAGTAGCACACGGCGGCTGCACCTGTCTGCCACAGGCTACAAGCACAGATCCCACGAGTTAAAGTCCCTTTAGTTAAATTCGGATTTTCATACAGTCAGTTTCTGTTTTGCAAATGAAAATGCGTTTAGAAATACAGGACTGTTGACAATGAATTGGTCATGATTCCTCAATGGTTTCTCTTTACTAGAAAGCATCTTTAATCACCCTAATATCCAGGCCATAAGAGCAACAATGCCTTTAAACTAGTTTTTATGTAATCACTATACTTAGCTACTCATTAGAATAGTATTTTTCTCTACATTAATAATATATTTTAAATAATAGTTATGTCTTAACAAATGAAATACAGGGGCACTATAATCGAGGATAATCACAATGACCTACACCAACGGATGTCATGGAAACAGGTGACAAGTGTGGCTTCACGTTTGGGTCACAATAATACTACTAATAATGTTATTTTCTATATTAATGTATTTTCTTTTTACATTTTTTATATGCTTTTACTTTTTATTTCCACACCAAGGGATTTTAAGAAAGTATTTATTTATCATTTGTCCTGTTGAATGTAAATTTAGGTCTTAATGCTATTTCATTACTATATTTATATATAATTACCATTATTATTTATTTTTCATTCTCTGCTCTCAGGTCCCACTTGTAAATTAAATCTCGATCTCAATGTGAGTTCTTGTTTAAAAATGTATAATGTGCAAGATTTCACAACATCCACAATTTGTCCCTCTGAATCAATGTGGATTTTTTTTTTAATGCAAAAAAACCCCGTCTCACAAGCCAAATGAGACTCAAGAGGCTACACAAACCTCCCTGACACATATGGGAGCTTGGCAGCACATATGCATTGTAATAAGACATGGAGTTTGTTTAATGTTTATGTTTGATCACAATTAAGATATAATTTACATGATTTTAATAACTTCCACAACATTCCCATGAGATAAATATTGCAAAGAAAGGCTGATTTGAAAGGTTTTCCTCCCACCATAACAGGAGCTTGTTATTTTGGACTCTCCATCTATGATAAAAAAAAAGTCAGGAAAGTAGCAGCTTTCACAATCGTTTTCACAACCTCAGAGCAATCAGCATCAAAACTTTGGCTTTCAAAACATGACATTTTCCTACACACTGTTCATCTTTTCAGAAAAGTTGTTTCTTTCAGAGCAACCTGTGGGTCTTGAATCAACAAGTCCAACCAAAGGTCTGTTGGAGTATAGTGAATTTAAATAGATATGGGGTGAGCTACAGGACAGCATTAGAGTAATTACAGGAGTAATTAGAAAATGACCATAAAATAGGTCACAGCATTGCAGCTATAATTCAATAACAGTGGAAAGCCCAATGTAATGCATTTTAAGACTAAATTTGATTTAAAAACTGATAAAGGTACCTTTGTTTCAGTTCACTTGTAGATCTTGTAGAATTCTTGGAGAATATTATGGAAAACACCCTTTGCTCTTAATTGTTTTCAGCATAAAGCAATAAAAAGTATTTCACACATTTTTTTTAAGATGTATGCTGATAAATTGTATAATGGGACACAAGCTGGAGCTGATAAAAATATATCGTACAAATGCCAAGATGTTTGAATGGTTATGTCAAAAGTGTTAACTAGGCTATTTTGAAAAACTTTTTAGGTGTTAAATTCTGTTTAGGTGCAAAGTGTAGATTTGTCATAACTTTATTCATATAGTGTCAGTCGTCAGGGGAAAAAAATGCAGTTTTATAATTTAAAAATTGTAGATCATGGTCCATCTGTGCAGTGATAAAATCCCAAAAGGTAAAATTGAAACTAAAAAAATGTGCAACTCCTGGACATACAAATATATTTCCTCATCATGCTGTGTGTGTCAGGAGCACAGATAAGATTTCAGAGTTCATCGGCCGGCAATTCCCAAATTTACTTCTCTCTGAAGATCTTCGTAGGAGCCAAAAATGGAATGGCCTTTATTATTTGTTTATCCTGCACACGCTCTTGGTGTTATTGGCATTTCCGGTAATTAACACCTGGTTGTGGTTTCACAGTATTTTACCTGCTCAGTTTTACGGCGCACTTGGTTAGACATGGAGTGAGTGGGGTTGTATATATTTTTTTACCGTTCCGTTGCTTTTTTATTAATTTCCCTGACATATAATTTAGTTTTTAAATATAAAGTTTTTGTTTCATAAACACTCAAAACTAACGTTGGGGAAGAATGATTTTATATGAGCGTGTGGGATACGACCTCACTGAGCCTCCAAGCGGCTCGTTAAATGGACAATTAGTCGGTACACTCTTCATTCATCGGACTGCAGCCCTTTACAAGAATGGTGCCACTTAAAGTTGCCAGCCAATAAGCAGTAACACATAATAAAATGCAAACATCCTCATTACCTTTAGGCTTGCATATGTTCTGGTCTTTGCCTCGACTTCCATGCTGACACCATTTCACATTCACCAACAAATAATTTTACACACTTGTTTATTTAAATAGACTCCAAGAATGGAATGTACAATTCAGACACAAACCATCTATTAGTATAAAAGTTCAGTTTGGTCAAGCAGCACTCCAAATGACATCTATAAGTTCTATTTTCTTTATATACGCTCAAACACTCAAGTCATTCGCAAGTGGGTCTTTTACAAAGTGACGTAACAATTGTTTGTGTGCTACAGAAAGTATCAGTGCTTTACGACTAAATGAATGAAAGGAAGATTACATAATTCAGTGCAGAGAAGAATACATCTAATGAAACTATCTTACTAATATTTCACCCAGAATACTTTGGGCTTGGTTCTTCTGTATGTTTCCAATGTGACTCCATATCCCTCATATCATAACATAATCTCCACAGTAGGTCCATATGGTTGGTTACTCAAATTAATAGTTATAGTAAAGGTGTCCTGGAACGAGGAAAGCCTTCATTTGAGATCACAATACGTTAAAGTGATAATGAATGAAAAAAAGAAAACACCAAAGGTTTCATAACAGAATTAAGGATCTATGTTAAAGTATGCTGACCTCTTCAGGATTGCTTACAGGTGTTGTTTGTCTCCATATTTCAGATATAAATTCAACCAGTTCCCAAAAGTAGTTAATTCATATTCATACATTGCATAACATTAATAATTTCTATTGCTGTCAAACCATATTCTGTTCATACAAACCTTCAAATCCCCATGTGACCTGAGTTTGCTGGTGCAACACTGAGGATTAAAACCTCAATACAAGGCCACTTGAGAGGAACACCCCCCTCAGGGACAATGGCTGAACTTTGGCATGCTGTCAGTCTGGTACGATGCAGAAGGCATTCATGGTAGTAAAGCTGAAGTCAGTGTTTTCATCTCCTAAACCCACGGGACTGGCTTCTCAGGTCCCCGAGGCACTTGGTGCACACACCACCCACACAGACACATCCACACTACAGACCGCGAGTAACATACTCAGATAACTTTCACCTCACACAGACACTCAGAAGCAAGCATGTTGTAGAAACACTTATTGTAGGAGTTTCTGGTGAAGTATACAGTCAGACATAGACCTAAATACATACTGTAGATGGACACATTTTGGCATTCTGCTGTCTTAACACGTGGTGCATTGACAGGAGTGTTCAGGCACTGGTGAAACTGGGCCCAAAGGGCCCTCAGGCTGGCTGCTGGGGATTGATGTTCATGTGAGGAGGATGACCAAGAAGACCAATGCGTTGCTTCTGCTTCCTTTGCTCCGTCATCTGCACAGGGAAACAAAAAGAGTAGTTTAAAGATGACTACAAGCTAGCAAACACAGATGAAAACAATGCAGGATTTAAAATACACAAAAGAATTAAGTGTAAAAATTACAAGTTGGGCTTATTTAATCAGTGAGCTTTAGGGGCACTGGTAGAAGTGTTTTGTTACCTTTGGACAGAGCCAGACTAGCTATTTCCAATCTTTACATTGAAAACAGTCTCAGAAAGACTGTCTGGCTCAAATGGAGGTAAAAGAAAAATAAATCATGTGTGATATAATACAATATGAGGGAGTGCATGATTTCCCGCCAAATGATTTACCTGCTCCTTGAGCTCAGTAAGCTGTCCAGACAGGTTGGCAACAAGCCTCATGGTCGACTCCAGCTTCTCCTGCAGGTTCCTGATTTCATTCTGCTCCCCCTCTGCATCGCTGCTCACCAGTGACATGGCCCGCATCCTTGGGAACCAGTCCAGATTGTGCTCCTATGTGTCGATGAAGCATATCAGCCACTGACTTTAGTACATTCAATAGTTAATAAAGCTAAATTATGTCAAAAAGTGTATTGGTCATTTTGACAAGGAAGGTGTTGGGCCATCGATTCCTTAAATCTGAACTCTAAATGACACTGGTCTACGGTCTGACTTTCGAAATAAAACACTTGCATTGCCATAGGAGTAACAATAGGGAGTGAGTGACCTAAGAATGAGCACATACTGCACTAAAATTGAAATCCCAGTAAACTGACCAACAAGTCCTTATCTCGCTTGTCATGCACCGTCTTGTTCACTTCCTGTGTATCCGTTTGTGTCATTAAATGTGCATGACCGGCATGTCAGTTGAGATTAAAAAAGAGGAACACATTAGTGTGCTAAGGTGTGTGAGACAGGCCTGCTCATGTTAACAAGTCTGACTCAGTTGTTTTCTGATGAAGTCTACTCAAAGTCATAGTGACGGTACCAAAAACGTGACACAAAGATAAACGCCCATTTTACTGCTTTCATCAGGATTTGCTGCACTCCAATATATATATATATATATATATATAAATAAATAAATATATATAAATATATATAAATATAGTCCACTCCAAGACCGCATGGTCTAATACTATATGTAACCTATTTAAAATAAAATAAAAGGTGTATGTGTGTTTTAAGTGTGTTTGTGCTTTTCATTTACCTTGATCATCTCAGCCACGTAGCTTTCTGGGCCTGTGTATTCAGTGGAGTCTTTAACTTTTACGAGCACAATAAAGAAGAGGTAGTGCCACATGTTGTGCTCCTCTTTAATGTGCTCCTCAAAAGTCACTGTCTTGTTGTCAAACTTGTCCCGTTCCAGGCCTGTAAACACACATTATTCATGTTATGAAGTTGATAATCTAAGAAATAATATATTTTTTATTTAAGCATTAAGCGATGAGTAATGAGATACACAGATCTCACGTTCATAATAAAAAATTTAAAAAATAAACTTGGCAAAAAAAAGTTTGAAAATAGACAAGCAAACAAGACAATATTGGTAACAAATAGCAGAATATAGAAGTATAACAACTATAAAGCAGGTTTCATAAAATAGCCTTCATCTGGAATAAATTATTGGATAAAGCTCCAGTATGAAGCATCATCCATGACAGGCTGTCAGATGAGGGGAGCTAGAGTTGAAACAGTGCATTATTTATTTTGCAGTTCATTGTAGACTGTATTGAAAAGAGCAGAACACAATGGAAGTGTTTTCTTTGGGGATTAATTTAAGGTGGATTTGACAAGCAGACTATACTGTATGCTAAAAATTGTAAAGAGCAGAGTTTGCTCCACACCTTCAAAGGGAACACAAATATACAATTGTGGACTGCCTTTTAGAAACATTGATTCAACTGTGACTTCATCTTAAAAAAGAAATTTAAAAAAATCATGTCCTTAAAAGTGCTTAAAAAATACATCTTTCGATTGTATATAAATGTTAAATGGAGCTTCCAGCTGTGCAGTAATGATACTGATCTAAACAAAGGGTAGCTTTCAGCCTCAGATAAAACCTCGGGGAGCCTAGAATTACACAATATATTTACACCCATGTTAGGGGACACCAAAATAATTTAAACTGGTGGTGTTGGGACCCATTTTCTTTAATGTTAAATACAGGATGGATATACTCAGTAATCCATAACATTAGATTAAATTTTAAAGACACATCAGCACCAATCTCTGAACCTGTCAGCTATCTGTCTAATGACAATGTAACCTCTGGGAGCAACAGGTTTTTTTCGGTGTAGCCAGCAGTAATCCGGGCCAAGACTTCTTCTTCTGAGTGGCGGCCATTGTTTACTGTCCAATAAGCGACTTGAGACACGAGAATGGAGTTGAGAAAGAATGTCTCTATAAACAGATATCTGCATATGAACGTAGAAAAACAATAAAAAAAAGGGCTAATGAAAAACTAAATCGTCGTCAGACAACTATAGCCGATGGTTGCCTTTTGGCCAATATGTTCCGCCTCTTTTGCTCTCCACATGGATTGTTTACCTGCATGCAACCAAAGCATGCTCAAAAGTGATTGGTCAATACTACTCGGACTACAAATGGAACCCAGACCGTTTCCGCTACCCAAACCTTGTCCCGTTGCCTACATAGAGTTTTTGGAGATTGCAACGGAAAAAAATGCAGATAGTGTTTTTTGAGAGAGACAAGTTCCTCTTCCTCTTTATTTTTTCATAAATGATTTTACATACAGGTAAAAGTTAAACCTGCACAAAAAGTCCAAAAAGTAAATGAATTATGGGCTACAGACCCAAAGGCCTAAAAACTAATACAAGATTGAGAGAAAGACTGATGGCTCAGAGATTAGGTGCCGAGGTCGGCACCTAATCTCTGCATCTCCTGTTCCCTTGTGGTTCTTCTGGAAACCATAGAGACGGCAGCTCCCTCTGTGGCCTGGCCTTCTTTAAGTTGAGTGAGTCAGAGCTGATGGCTGGTTGGATGACATAACACTGTCCTTGTTTCATATGTTTACCACTTGTCCTCACTGCCTGACCCAACCTATACATACACATGCTCACATACTGCATGTACTTGTGGGCACACACACACACACACACACACACACACACACACACACACACACACACACACACACACACACACACACACACACACACACACACACACACACACACACACACACACACACACACACACACACACACACACACACACACACACACACACACACACACACACACACACACACACACACACACACACACACACAAACACACAATCTTTTTTTAGGCACTCAGATTAAATGTACATATAAGGAAATGCAGATGCCGCTAGACAGAAGGTCAGAGTGGGTAATCAGTGAAGTTCCACGAAACATATGGTGTGAAAATTAAGTTTGTGCGTGTGAGTGTGTACGTGGGAGGAAATGTCTGTGCGTGTGAGACACACATGAATTATGGAGGCGAGCAGGAAGCTATCATGACTCAGCCTTCTTTGGAATGACA
Source organism: Echiichthys vipera (assembly GCF_963691815.1). Taxonomy (NCBI): domain Eukaryota; kingdom Metazoa; phylum Chordata; class Actinopteri; order Perciformes; family Trachinidae; genus Echiichthys; species Echiichthys vipera. Next base: position 32,229,724 of record NC_139825.1, on the reverse strand, counting down.
GTTAAGTGAAAAAGGAGGAGGAAGAGAGGATGGCGGACCGCAGCGACCGGCATGCACCTTAACAGACACCAGAAACTACAAAAACATCAAGAAATCAAATGTTCTGAGAGGGGAATTTGGGACACAGAGCCATTCCAACAACTACCTACTACCAGTCTGGCAGGGTGCCCTAATGATTAAAGATGTAATCCTGGTGCTGGGAAGTTAGAGGTTTGAATGCCATGACTATATTGTTAGGAAAGGTCTGATGTAGCATTCAATGTAGTCAACTTTAGGGCTGCAGACAAATATTTTCACTATCACCATTATTCGTGTTAAAATGTATGTATTCATTGATGAACTTATCCACCGTCAGAAAATGAAGACAACTATTTAGAGCTTTCCACAGCTCAAATTGTTGTCCTTCAATTGCTGAGTTTGTCTAAACACCACTAAAAACACTGAATTTGAACGTTTTCCCTTTCTCCTTCCTTAAAAATATAAAATATTTATTGAAATGGTAGTAACTTTACTGTTGATTGACTAATTGATTAACAGCACTATGTGAAGCGTATAGACGACCCCCCCCCCCCCTTTCCGGTGTCCCCCATTTGACCTTATTTCAGAACTTTTTTCTGAAATGTACAGTAGTGAACGGTGAGAGACAAATCCTTTTTTGGTTTTGTCTGAATCGTGCTGTGACTCAAATATATTTGTCAATTTGTCATTTTGAAAGAGAACATATACCATTTAGTTTTGCGTGACAGCTCAATGAACTACATATCTTGTCTTTCATCACAATCTATGTCACCTTACTTGCTAGCTAGCTAGCAATAGGTAACTTAGCTATGTAAGTTCCATGCACACATGAAATTGTGTACTAGCAACCCCTGCAACTCCTGGCATTTTGATCAGCAGGGAAGTGAAAGAACGATCAAGACTCATTGCTTGTGTGAGTAATGTTACATCACACGAAACACGAGGCCTCGTAGCTTCAGCAGGACCTCGGTTACGTGATTTTGGGGTCTGCCTTCTCTTTAGCTCTCCACAGTGCAAACAGTGTGCAACACTAGCTAACGTTAGCTTAGACACAGAGTCCTCTAATGTCAACAAATAACCAGCACCCACCACAACACAGTCTATGTAAGCACCACTCAAAAAAGTTTGATCTAGTGAAACTAAACAGGAATGCGGACTTTCTGAAAATTTCATACAGTTTTTTTAACAACTAATAGTTTAAGCACTAGGGAGAATATAGCAACTGCAATAAGGCACAGGGGAGCCTACGATTACTCTATTAACAGATCAGCTGAGCAGTCTCACCGCAGATGAAGCAGGTATTTTTCAGGACTTCTTCTTTATTCTGTTTTTCACTCCTCAGGTCAGCAAAGGTGTCGATGATAACACCAAAGATGAGGTTGAGGACAATGATGATGACCATGAAGAAGAACAGCAGGTCGTATATCACTCTAGCTGCAAATAGCGGCTCCTGGAAAAGGAAAAGGAAAGAATGGTTAAATCTACAACAGTAACTTCTGTACAGGAGGAGTTCAGAGGTCGTGACTAGAACAGACCATAATAATAATTGACTTTATTTTGACAACAAAGTGGGATTTTAAGAAGATAAACATAAACATAAACATATGTTGAGGATGATGTTATGAGTTTGACACAAGGTTAACGCTCGTCATCACAGATGTTAATGGAAACACAAGACCACGGGTGTAACCTGCCAGATGCTATTGTACAGAGACAACAGAAGGCCGGTCAACCTGATGCAGCCTGTTTCTGTCCAGGTAGGACACAGTATAAAAGGTCATAGAAAGAGAAATGTTTATTTGACATCATCATCAATTGAGTTACAATGGACCTTATCTTCCATTTTTAGTTAATCCTCTTTAAAGTAATGGTTTCTATTGCAATTACACAATAACACTTATATTGTGATCATATGACTGACTGCTATTTTGCTTCAGTAATTTAACCCAGCAGCCAGCTTCCTGGCCCAAGTTGGCTCTTGTTTTGTATATGTGAGGCATATATTCACATCCTCTTTTGACATCATCAGTGACTGAGCCTGAATTCGGTGGAAATCTATTTTTGAGGTTTAATTCTCACACAGGGCGGAGACTGTACAGCTGCAAGGAACAGTGTGAAACCTCAAGTTGAACACATGGTGGGTTTGCAGCCAGCTCACATGACCCACGCTGCAGCTGCAGGTTCTACACACAGACTCACATAGACACACAAGGGGCCTAATCAGAGTTGCGTTTACCTCTTTGGAAGGCTTGCGGAGAACATCCCCTACACCCCCACCGCTCCTCAAGCCATGACTCAGCACAGTGACGATACACATAAGTAGAGAGTCGCACGTCCGCTCCATGTCGCTGCCCTCCTCATCATCATTCCCGAAATCTGAGGACGCTGAAAGGAAATCTTTAATCATTTGCGAGGCTGTAAAGCAGGTTTGTTTATAGACCTGCATAAATTACATTACTGTACCAGAGAACAACATTTACAATTATAATTAATTGTAAATTATAATCAACTGGTATGACCAGTGTCACTAGGACCTTTACTTTTTGGTTAAATGTAAGATCAAAAGCATCAAGCTGTGGCTCATAATAAGTATCTCATGTGACCCAAAGCGATTATGTAGGGTCATTTACATATAAAATAAAATGAATGGCCAATTAACCAGAACCAGAAAGTGATCAGCATTAGTCAAAATATTTTTCTTTTAAAGGAGGAATCTGACTTCCCCTTTGATTGATCTTGTCCTGAGCCAGACTGCAAAACAAAGAAATGAATAGATTGATCCAATTTGATTAAGTGTGTAGGTCATTGTAAGATGAATTCTGAAAGTCAAATGATGGAAAGGAACAATATTAATAACCCCTTGTTAACTGTGTTTATCACTGGCCAAAACATAGTTTCATAGTTTTTATGGCTGGGAAACGCAACATGCTGTTCTGTTTTTACCGAATTAATTGGGTCATATATTTATGTCACATGAGGTGTTTGCGAAACACAAGGAAACGTGCAAAACATGCCACAATTTTCCTTTCACTTGTTGTGGCCTGACAAGGCCAAGGATGATTTTTCAAGTGGGCTCTACAATAGATGGTTATCCACTTCTCTTAGACATCGCCATAAACAATTTTCACATGTTGTTTGTTGTTGTTTCATTTGCTGGGTTATTTGTATTTTCTGACAATTTTCTTTGACCCTAGGAATTTTCCAACCCTGCAACTAAAATGAACCACATTATCAATTGAGCTTGAAGATACAAATATTGTTTGTAGACGTATTGTTTTAATGATTGAAATATTTAGAAACAAGCTTTACCCATATAAAACCCAGATTACCTTCTTGCTTGGCTTCTGTGGTGCAGTTCTCATCAATGCCTCCCTGACACATTCCTGCAGAGAGAAACTCACTGGCCAGACTGGCTCCATTTTCTAGAAAGTAGAAAGAGGCAGTCATAAGTGTTCTGATCTTTTTAAAATGGAAAACCTTATAGTATGTAATATTTTTGTGAAAATGATAAATGACAGGATTCTGTCCTCACTTAGAGTTGTGTTGGGGATACGATCAACCTCCAGGATGAAGTCGTCCTTGAAGAAAATGTAGCCAACAATGGAGAACAGGTAAACCAAGATGAGAGCCAGCACAGCGGTGAGAACGATGGAGCGTCCATTACGAGTCACACTCTTGATTACATTCAGCAACGTCTCTTCTCTGTATACCAGGTCGAACAGCTACAGAGGCAAAGCACATGTTATGAAACAAAAAGCTAAACATATGGGAATATATTCATTGTTAATGGACCTAATGTCTCTCAGAAGGTGAAATTAGAAATCGTAAACATGTAGTGCATTAATTATGGTTGCATACTGCCATCTTAAAGATGAACATGAGGTTACACAAGTGTTGTATTATATTATGCCGTATCATGAGGCTTTAATATTTTTTTTCTTTTCCTGAATCCTCAGTTTTCTGTCTGACATGAATTACATAAGTTGTCAACATCCTGTATTGCAGAAATATGGAATTATGCTGGGTTGCATCTGCAGAAGCTGCTTGGCCCTGTGTGAATGGCAAACATCTCAAAATACTGGCATATTCATATAAAGCAGACCTGGGCCACTTCCAAACAACATGAAAAAACAAAAACAACAACAGAAACACCATAGCAGCAGCAAATAAGGCCACTTCTGACTTGCAGGTAGGATATGTCCTTGAATGCACCATGAAGGAATGCTAAGGCTACATTCAGAGAGAAAAGTAAAATTTTACACATGATTTTACTCGAAACCTGCTGCTTTTCATCCCTTTTGAGTAGTGTGTGTTTGTGAAGCAGCGTCCTAATGCGTGCATGTGTATTTACAGGGTGTGTGTTTCTCTCACCAGCAGACTGTAGAAAAAGACGTGGACAAACACTCCCAGAGAGCAGATGATGAGGTAAATGAGGTGATAGAGGAACTCAAAGTCCAACACCATGGCTTTGTAGCCCCGTGTGAAGGTTCCTCGGTTTCCCACAAAACTTATCAGGAAGATGATTTTATTGCACACCTGGAAGATAAAGCCAAGCTCTCAAAAAAGGTCTCATATTGTAAAAAGTGAAATTTCCATATATATTTTTTTTAAATTCCAAAGTAAAGTTTCAAAATGCTCAATCCACAGAGCACAGCCCGTAATCACAAACTGTGGCATCAGGACTTCTGTACGGTGCGGGGAGGGAGGCTTAAAGAGACAGTTTCAGACGGAGGATGAATACAGGTATGTTCAGACAGACGGTATGAGAAAAATAATTAGTTTTCTTTAACATTAAATCATGTAAACATGCTCTATTATAAACCTAAAATACAAGTATGAACAGTATGAGCATTATATGGGACATTTAATTAGAATAAAAGACATAAAAGACATAAAAAATCTACATGGTTTTGGCTGAGGGCTTTGGGGCAGACAGAAAAAAACATTGCAACTAGGTGGGTGTGGCTTTTCAAGCTAAATGAGGACACACTGAGTGTGTTTACATGCTCCTAAGTAATGTCATCATCATGTAAACAAGACACAAGGGAAAGGGATTTACAGGAACAGAGTTAACAAAGCTTCTGTAGGAAAGGTCATCAGCAGTGCCTATTTTTAATAATGAAATCTTACATCTGACTAAAAATGAAACTGACAGGAAAAAACCACACAGCTGCAAAACAAAAAATAACAACACTTAAAATGTCAAAAATACAGTTAGGACATTTTACTATTTACCAGCAGCATGTAAACTACATTTTTGAGTAACCAGGTTACCGCAGTCTATGTTAACGTGTTTTCTGATTACCAGCATGAACCTGATCTCTCTCAATAACCCGGTTCCTTGTGTACATGTAAACACAGTGATTGAGGGGGGAGATGATAGAGGTGTGTACAATACTTTATTTCGTGTGTGTGTGTGTGTGTGTGTGTGTGTGTGTGTGTGTGTGTGTGTGTGTGTGTGTGTGTGTGTGTGTGTGTGTGCGTGTGCGTGTGCGTGCATGCGTGCAAGCGTGTGTTTAAGAGCAAATCTTCAAAATCTCTAGCGGGTACGGGGTGGTGTCACACTCTCTAGGGTCCAGTGACGCACTTCACACCCCATAGCAAGGCCAGGCACTGCCAAAGGGAACTGTAGGGCCAGGGGGGCGACACCATAGCCAGACGGGGCACTAGCCTGCCAAGTGGGCGTGAGTGTGAGTGAGAGCTGAAAGAAGAACTGGAACTTGTGCGGTGGTGTATACAATAGTGCATGTGAATGGGGGAAATGTTTTAAGCATTTCTCTAGGGAAAATTACTAACGAACCACACAAACACAAACTTTCACATGCAGGGCAGACAAGAAACATATAAAGGGTCAGCTCACACAAAATAAAGGGAAAGCATCTTATTTGCCTTTAGAGGAATCTAGCCATGCAGATATTCTAAGATTTATGCCTCTAGCCCAATACAGTGGAGGTGATTTAATTTAATTTGAAGGGCTCCCACACTTTCAGTAGTCTTCATAGGGACAAGCTCCTCTGTAGAAAATATTTCCAATAAAAGCTTTCTACAACTAAGTCTTTAGAGTATCCAGGGATATTGTTTCTGGAAGAAAAAACTTTACTGTTAAACCTTTTAAATCTATTTTATAAATGCTCTGAGTACCACAAACACAGTCTTAAAGACTGCAACTCACAATTAAAACTTGATATAACAACATGAATAAGCACCAAATCCTACACATTCCAGAACCTGGAACCAGCTAATATTTGCTGCTGGAAACATGACTGTAACAACTGGTAATTGACTTGAAAAGAATTTTGGGTGAACTGACCCTTTAAGGCAGACTACTTACATTGAAGGCACCCAGAAGGAAGAGGGTTGGCTCCAGGCCAACAGAGAAGATGAGACGGAGGATGGTGATAATGACGAGAGCACGGATGCCCAGCGGTTGGGGCATGATGATAATGATGGCCAGTGTTGCCAAGACTCCCATCCACAGCAAAGCAGACAGGTGGGGATCCAGCATACCTGCGGAAGATAAATGCACACATTAATGCATGTGTAAAGGACACTTGCAAAAAACTTGCACTTGCATTTCTGTATTTTACAACCCAGTTACATGGTAAATAAGTTCTGTCTCTCAGACAGCCCCCGGGCCTTCATTAGTGAGACTTTGAACTCAAAGAAAGCCAGTTACATAAAAGTATATGACATATTTTTTGTTTGTGTGTGTGTGTGTGTGCTTTAGGCTTTAATGAAAGCCTAGCTGATGCTAGGGTAACTCCAGGATTAGTGTCAGGAGTTTCATGTGGAAACATATCACTCATGCTAAAAAACAAGAACACGAAAACAAGAACATACCAAGCCTGCATATGTTACTGACCCCCCCCCCCCCCTTTTTTTTTTTTAAAGCACATGGGTAATGTCTGCAAGTGTGTATATTTCTTGCACTGGTTGACCTCATAGAAAGTAGAACAGGAAAAATAGATGATTGATGACAGAAAGGAAGAGAAAACAAGAAAAGGAGAAACAGGAAAAAAACAAAGAAAGGGGCGTGAACTGCACAAATTAAAAAAAAATAGAGAGAGAGAGAGTTATAGTGGATCGGAAGGCAGAAGGGGAGTACTGCAGTTAAGGGAGCCCTCCATTCCTCTCCTACTTCCTTTCCTCCCACCTTGCCTCTCTGACTTCTTCCCTTCCCCTAGATTTCTCTCCCTCCCAATCCCTGTGGAGATCACATGACAGGTGCCACTTACATAACAGCCATCTCTAAAAATACCTCAGCTGAAAGATTCATGAGGAATGAGCAGGGAGCAATACAACTGAGAAGGCTGCAAGCATGCACAGTTCTGCGTGTGAGCACGTGTTATGTCGAGTGCATGGTGCACACCAAAGCTATTTGTCAAAAGGCAGCCAGTCATGCATGCAGGCGGAACATACTGACCTAGATCTCCTGCTCTTATAACCCTCATTCTAAAGCCTTAAGCAAAGAAGGGAGGAGAGCAGGGGGGACAGCAAGCACTGTGTGTGTGTGTGTGTGTGTATGTGTGCGTGTGTGTGTGTCAAAGAAAGAGAGAGATAGAGAGAGAGAGAGACAGAGAGAGAGAGAGTGAACACAGGGCCATAATAGTGCCTGTAACAGCAGGCCAGAGGTATGCTGGAGTCTCACGTGATGATGTCTTGCACACAGAAAGAGTTCCAGTGTATAGGAGACCTTAATTATGCTGTGCACTCAGTTTTTCTTTAACAAAGTTTAAACTATGATTTTGATGAATTATTGAACTGTTGCATTCACTGTTAATTGTTCTGTTCTGTTAGCACTGCGTTCATTTTATGCAATTCAATGCACAGTTAATAAGATTTTTCTTTTATAACCTATAATTCACAATTCCACCAGATAATTTGACAAAGATGTAAAACAACTTTAAAAAGATGCGTGCAAAATCTGTTATTTGCATACATATTCTCAGATTAGTTTTTAAAGTCTAAGTCTGGTAAAAAAAATTTCCTCCTTGAACTGAACTGTGCATTCAGTTATCGATTTGTACGGACTACCTGTCAACATGGCCCTACTGGTAAGGCACAGACGTGTAAAACAGTTTTTTTAAAATAAACTCCGACTCCGCTAACTACGTTGTTGGTGCTTAGTTTTTTTTTTGTGTAGGGACTCTTATCATGCTATTGCAGAGATTTGGTGCTATTTTGAGCAATATTAGTGGTTAAAAATGCCATTTTGGTTGCATTCAGCGCACTGCCCTGAGCTAGTCAGTGTAAGCCCTTTGGGGGCTGTTAACTGTTAGCGTCTCTCCGGGATTTTTCTATACAGCGTTGATCAGCGGGAAAAAAAATGTATCCATGACTTATTTGATGTATTTTCATCCCGAAAAAGACCATGGGGTACATTTTCGCTGAACTTACACTTTCCTATACAGAACTGGTAATTAAAATGCATCGTCGGTCAGTGACCTTCAGCACTCACTGGATCGGTTCGCAGCAGAGTGTGAAACGGCTGGGATGAGGATCAGCACCTCTAAATCTGAGGCCATGGCTCTTAGCAGGAAACTGGTGGATTGCTTACTCCAGGTAGGGAATGAGTCCTTACACCAAGTGAAGGAGTTCAAGTACCTCGGGATCATGTTCACGAGTGAGGGGACGATGGAGCGTGAGTTTGGCCGGAGAATCGGAGCAGAGGGGGCGGTATTGCAGTCGCACTACTGCACCGTTGTGACGAAAAGAGAGCTGAGCTCTCGATCTACCGGTCAATCTTCGTTCCTACCCTCACCTATGGTCATGAACGCTGGGTCATGACCGAAAGAACAAGGTCGCGGGTACAAGCGGCCGAAAGGGTTTTCTCAGGAGGGTGGCTGGAGTCTCCCTTAGAGATAGGGTGAGAAGTTCAGCCATCTGTGAGGAACTCGGAGTAGAGCCGCTGCTCCTTTGCGTTGAAAGGAGCCAGTTGAGGTGGTTCGGGCATCTAGTAAGGATGCCCCCTGGGCGCCTCCCTAGAGAGCTGGGAGGAGGCCTCGGGGAAGACCCAGGACTAGGTGGAGAGATTATATCTCCACACTGGCCTGGGAACGCCTCAGGATCCACCAGTTAGAGCTGGTTAATGTGGCCTGGGAAAGGGAAGTTTGGGGTCCCCTGCTAAAGCTGCTGCCCCCGCGACCTGACCCCGGATAAGCAGTTGAAGATGAGATGAGAGAAAAAAAACTAAAAGTAAACCAACTGACAGAATACACAAACATCACAGAGGAGAATAGCTTGCTGTGCTTGAAATATAAAACATAATGCATGGATTTTTAATTTTTCTTTTAAATCACCTGATATGTCGTGCAGGACTCCTGAGCCAATGTACGCTTTGTTTATGACACAGGGCACTCCTGTGTTTATTGTGGTCTCCATAGTAATGCAAGTCAAGTCAAATATGAGCTCAGGCTTTGAGACCATGGTTTGAAGTGTGTGTGTGTGTGTGTGTGTGTGTGTGTGTGTGTGTGTGTGTGTGTTCAGGTCCTGCTCATGATCCTGGTCAGGTGATTAGAAGTCAGCAGATGAAAATAATGTGCTAGGAGATCAGTGAGTCAATAATGCGGCCCTTCAGAGTCTGTCTCTGTGAGTGGCCATGTGACGAGCATTTCCAAATAGTTCCTTAACATTAGAGTGTGCTGCAAATTCAAAAGAAATGGTTCCAAATATGGCGCTGTATACAAGCGAAAATGGGTTTGGGGCTTTTTTACAATCTTCCTCATCTCTACTTGTATATTGAGGAGCTACTGCTGGCTGTTGAAATTAATGCTACAAATTCAATAATGTATGAGATCGTTTCCATGTTTTCTTTTCACACCTTTTAAATATGACATGTCAGTGCAGGCTATAAAATGTAATAGGCTGTTTGTGGTAGAAAAATATGTCTGCAAGCCCCTGTCCTTCCTGTTTTGCAGCGCATAACCTTTATTTGACCCTGGTTTCAAAAGAAGTCTGAATGCAAGAACATTGCAATACACACATATATGCCTCTTAGAATCAATACATGCATGACATATTTCACATCAGAAACACTAAATATTTTATATGCAGGACCAGGACTAAGCTGATATCTATTTCACGGTAAAGTCTAGAAGCCTTTTCAAAAAAAAAAAAAAAAAAGTGTTTTGATCAACTAACCAGTGTAATAACCTGGGATACCTCTTGACTTGAGTCTGGAATGGCCCAGTTGTATTAATATTAGGATGAGAGTATTTTTATATGTAAAATTGGTGAACAATGCTGAAGCTGTTCGTCTGTGCTCCATATCTTTGAAGTAATTCAAGGGTCTTATCATTTTTATTATATCTTATTATTTTTCCGAAATAAATGTCATCTAGGATCTCTGAGGGTGGGGAGGGAAGGACTGAGGGAACACACAATGTAAAATATATACAATATGTTATTATGTATAAACACATGTTAATTCGTTAAAAAAATACTGAGCTACTGGAAACGTCAAGTGAGATCCCACTGTGATAAAAGGATGTAAGCAGTTTTAAAAAGCCTTTTATCATATATGCGACTGACCTGCATGTACACCCTCCAGGGGGTAGAAGAAGCAGACGAGCAGGTTCATGAGCACTGCCAGGTTGAAGGAAACGTTACTCCACACCGACATGTTTCTGGAGCACCAGTACAGCACTGGTTGGGCTGGAGAGGAGAAACACAGTAAGACATTAGACATATATATATATTTTTGTATTTGATCAATATGATAGATTTTTTTTCCTATAAAATAAAAGAAATTTGCAAAGATTGTTTGTAAATTCCAAGATCCTAAGGACATCAGATTGCTTTGTTTTGTCGGACCAACAGTTCAAAAGCCAAAATATTAAATTAAAATGATATACACAGAAATGCAGCAAATCATCAAATTTAAGGACCCATAATTCATAATATTGATGTAAAATTAATGACTTTAATCTAAACTGCATTTTCAAAAATGTTTTCTACAAATTGCTGTTGAATAACTGTATATTGAATAATTGTTTCAGCACTAGATCAATTATCAAATATTATATATAATATGAATGTATTGATATTAGAAAGGTAAAAATATAATATTGTATACATCTATAGACCGCAGGGTTAATTTAAGGGTAAGAACTTGTGAGAGCTGAGCATAACGACTGGCACAATTCTCCCTGTCAAAGAACAACATTACATAAAGTAATATGAGGACTGCGTTAAAAAAACAGTTAATAACGTAAGTTGAAATGATGAAATTGTGAAATAAAGTTTTAAAAGCTCAAAATGAAGAAAACCACTTTAAAACATGCCACTTTGAACTTTGACATAAAAGCTGACTTTTAATGGACTATTTTCTGTCCTCTGCTGTTAGAGAAACTGATGCGGGGACTTTTCTCTGTCCATCCCCTTTTCTGACTGAGAGACAAAACATGGCTTTGTGTGGGTATGCAGTCTTATACGTGGATTAGAAATGTGACAGAGTGTGGCTGCGGGTTTGTGTGTGTATGTTTATGTGTGTGTGTGTGTGTGTGTGTGTGTGTGTGTGTGTGTGTGTGTGTGTGTGTGTGTGTGTGTGTGCGTGAGCAAGCACAGTCTCAGTTGTGATTCATAAGGTTACTGTACAAATGTTTCACAGCTCAAATCATTTGGAAAGCCCCTGTCTGCTTTTGGACAGTGGAAACGTGCACGCACACAACATGAGCACACACAGGATGACATTATTAGCCCTGCTGTTGAGTTGGGGATACGCATACTTCCATCTATTTTCCGTACTTGCTTATCCTTTTCAGGCTTGCAGGGATTGAGGTCAATCCCAGCATGTATTTGGCAAGAGGCGGCGTATACCTCGAACATGTCGCCTGTCTATCCCTGGGAGGTTAGGTTTCGAGTTGATCTAACCTGCATGTCTTTGGACTGTGGGAGGAAACACATACATGGGCAGAACATGCTCCACACAGAAAGGCAGCGATGCATAGCTAAGTTACAGCTTGTCTACCACCACCTCGACCGGTTAGTTTGCTTGTTAGTTTTGTTCCTAACCCTTTTAAAACATCAAAGTCACACCATAACACAAACTAATTGATCAAGGCAGCAGTAGAGCTGCAACTCGTGTTCTGGCTGGTAAAATGTTTGTGCCAATGAAGTCCGCTTTTCCAAACTAGGGGCATGCTGACCACAATCTACTGTATCCCACTTCTAAAATATCTGAACAATCCCTTTAAGATAGCATACCGCACCCAAGTTGGGAATGTTCATCACTTATTAATTTCCGGAAAAAAAAAGTGTGGGAAATTGTGCAGACTATCATCTTATCAACGTCAGACGACTCTTAAAATAAAAAGTCACATTTATGAAGACAATAAAGTGGTTATGATAACCCAACAAGCTCTCTAAATCCTAACGCTGTGGCTCCTTTGCTGTGCCACACCAGCTGTGTGAACAGACACTGCTCCCGCTAGTTCTGTCGTCTCCTATTGTAGTTGCCTATTCACATAACTGCCAGTGGCATCTCTTATCTGAAGCATTTTGTACAGTGTTGAAACAATAAGGCGACTGAACCACGAGCCACTTAACAACAAAATGAATCAGCAGCTTGAATGATTTACCACACACAAATGCATTTGCTTCTCAAATGTGAGGAATTGCTAGTTTGAACATTTTTATATATTTCGTTTTATACAGTTCTAAAGTCAATATCATGGGGTTCTGTCTTGTAGATGTCTCACTGGGTTGAGATTAGTGATGGGTATCTGTTGTTGTAAAATTAGTCAATAAGGGTCAAGCAAGAAAAATAGAGAGATAAGATCGGCTTCTTCGTGTGAGTCTATTTCCAAACCATTTCCTTGCAAGGATGCTGTCTTCCAGACGCCTGCACAAACGGCTCCCGTCTGCAAGAGTGCCCCCAAGGTCCGGGTCTGTAGAGTTTCAAATACAAGCAGTGCAAACAGCCCAGCTGGCATGATGTTTGCAGAGCATGAGGGCAACTTGTCCCATGCTTTGAGTTACACAGAGTCATAATTATAAATTTCAGTACCACTTGTATCACAGGAAAAAGGGAAGTGTCTTCACAAGATATACAGGGCTGTACATTGCATGCAAATATAAGAAAACTTCTGCATCACAAGGAGATAAAGAATATGTTTTGTCCAGTGTTTAAACACCCAAAACATGGTCATTGTAATTCCTGTTACATAGTATCCGATCACTATTTTCTTTTAAAATTTCGACAAAATGATTATTTTGCTATTAACACTTAATAAAGAACGTTAATAATATTGTGTATCCCATATAGAGAGCAAGGAAGCATTATTGCACTTGTCGAACCCTGCGCTTTAATCAATTGCGGAGCGCCTACAGAAAAGTAGTTTATTCAGACAATCTCAAGTGAATACTTATTTATTTTTTCCAAAGATGGTCCTGTGTGACCTGACCATTACATGCACCAGACATGCTTCATCTCGAGCCCCACCTCTGAGTTTCTTCTGCCAGTTCATCTCATTGAAGAGGTCCTCCGCTCGCAGGAAGAAGTCGTTGATCTTGCTGCCCTGCTCGTCTCTCTCTGTGGTGTAGTAAACTCGCAGTTTTGACTCCGAGGTCAGGAACTCACAGATGTTGGGCACAGGGAACACTATCTCCTCCATGGTGCGGTCCTGGCGCACAATCTGAACAGAGAGAGACACACAGTCGCCTTACATTATTGGATATTTGCAAATAAGCTGTCACAAAGTATACATTTGGTTTTCAAGATGATCGTTGTGTAAAATTCTAATATGGGGGCTTCAAGTAGTGAAAAGGGTTACGTGTTACAACCTCTATCTGCGCAGTGTGGTTGGCATAGAACTCCAAGGCCTCATCTCCCTCTCCATTGGTCCCTCCTGGCTTTAACATCATGGACAGCTCTTTATTATGACGTGCCAACTGTATGGAGGACACACAACCGAGAAGTGAGCTCTTCACCAAAAAAAAAACAACAACACATGGATAACGTCCGTCTCATCACATTCCTGCACGAATGGCGAGATTCATACATTTTTGAAATCGTCAGCATGGAATTCTATGAAAACGTCAGATGAACAGCAGACCTGATGAGCTAAAATGTAAATGTTGTGTCCGACATTTCGGGGGGAAGCAGCATCATGTTCCTCCTCTTCCCCGTTGTCCTCCTCCTCTTGGGTGTCCTCAAACTCTACCTCTCCCTGCAGATAGGCCTTCTTTATCACCTCCACCTGCGCGCGCGCGCACACACACACACACACACACACACACACACACACACACACACACACACACACACACACACACACACACACACACACACACACACACACACACACACACACACACACACACACACACACACACACACACACACACACACACACACACACACACACACACACACACACACACACACACACACACACACACACACACACACACACACACACACACACTCATGATACTGAACAACAAAGGCAATAGCCCAGCTGTACATGAGATGTAAAAAGCAGCCGAGATGCTCAACACCCCTCACCAGCTCTTTAGGCCTCATATTGTACAGGATCCTCTCTGCGTTCTCACTGTCGTGACGGCTCTCCATGATTGCGAGCAGCAGCTTGGATGCATTGTTCTAAGAGAGAGCAGGCAGGGGGAAAAGAGAGCTCCAAGATTAGAACTTAAGCTCTGTCCATTTTCTCTGGGCGTAGAAACCCCGGTGCTCGGAGAAAATGCACTCCGCAACTGTTTGTCTTGGCAGGCTAGTTCAGCTCAGATGAATGAATGCTCAGCTCTTATACTTGTCAGTGATATTCCATCCTGCTGTGAAAGGAAACTACTGCACAGTTTTCTTTATTAATGTTTGGCCCGAGACCCAAGCCCAGAGTTAACCCATTCGCCTGTTTAAAAAAACCCACGTAGATCCTTCCTCCATTTTACTTACAACTCACCTTGAGCTCCAACACCAAGTCCATCCGCTTTTTCCCAAGTGGGTTGATGTCGTTAAGGATCAGGGCAATTATGATATCAATTCCATTGGACTCATGTGTGGCAATGCAATTCTGGAAGAAATTAAAACATTTACACATAAAACATTTATGAGAAAGACAGTTATGAGTGCCCTTTGTACAGTCCCGGACCTCCCCTCTGACTGTCTCTTTATTTACCTGGTTTTCATGGCAGGGGCCTTGGCAGTACTCTGTGAGACTCTCCAGAGTTTGGTTGATGAGGGCGACGTTCTTCTCGTTGATGTACAGTCCCAGCAGGCCGAGACCCCCTGTGGTGCTGCCACAGATGCAGTCCAAGAACTGCAGAGTCTCACACACAAGGTTGTAGTTGTTCTTGTTGTTCTGACAGCGAAGGAAGTTCTGAGGAGATAGAAGTGGTGTGTGATGGAGTGACCAGGATAGGTCTGTATGGACTAAACTGAATACAAACCGATGATAAACCCAATCACAACCAAGTACAAAAACTTAACAGGAAAAACGCTAAGCTACAAATGAAAATTCTGCCATTAACAATTCGCTCCCTGTGTCAGCAGTCCCTGTTCATATAATGTATCCTTAGCAGGCCGGCGCACTGTAAATCTTTCTAGTAGGGTTTGTGCACAGGAAAAAGTTGTTGGTACAACTTTAACTTCCAGTATGACAATTTCTGCAAAAATACAAAAGAGGCTAACCTGCTTTGTCTTTATAAAAACCAAAGTATAGATCTCAGTTACACAGGAGCGGCCAGCGAATTAATCATTTAAATATTTTGTGTCAAGAAGTGAACCTTTACTGCCATTAAATTAGCTCTGCCACAAACGGCTGAACCACAAAACAAGTACCAGCTGAGCCGGTAACTAACTGTGTGATACAAAAGGAAATAATATTTAAAGACATTGTAAGACGCAAATTACAACAATTACATCCATTATCAAGTGACTCATCTGCAGGCATCTTCTGCAGGCATCACTCGTAGGTTTGAAGAACGCTCTGTGCCTAATAAATTCTCCTGCTGCCTTCTTTCTTGAACTGACAGTTCAATTAACGAGTTAACTGGAAGTTGGCCTTTCCAAGCTCAGTGAAAGAGCTCAGTGAACACACAAAAATTAAATGAAGAAAGGAATTTTTTTCTTTTTATCTGTCTGTGAATAAAGATGAGCATTGAAGCCATCTCTATAGCCTAAAGAAGTCACCTCTAATACGTATATGACAATGACGATTAAGGGATTTAGCATTGCTAATACAATCATGATACCAGTGTTTCAAACCTGTAGTGAAGAAGCAAAAGAATGCATGGATAAGATGTCAAAACCATTTTTAAGAGTAAAGAAGGTACTGCAGCCAAGTGTGATCCATCTCTATCTCTAATGGATATCTGAGTCTGGAGATCAGCCTGTCCCACCTGTAGGTCACGGTTGTGATTCTCACAAAGCAGCTGGAGGAAGCGAAGGATGGGCTGCATGATAACGATTACGAAACTCATTTCTCCCTCGTCCTGGTTCTTGTCCCCAGTGCTTGGCTGGCCATCAGCTGAGTTGAAGTGGTCCTCTGGGTCTGCTTCACGCCGATAAGAGTTAAAGGCCTTCTTGGTGGCAGACGAGGCCTCTAATAGTTGCTCTCTCACCTCATCAGTCATGACCACCGCTGAGTCTCTGGCTAAACAGAGACAGGCACCAAATAAGGACTAAGGATGCAGTCGAAACTCACAGAAATCATCTTTCAACTCTATTTCGAAACAAGTTTTTATTATCAAGGATATTGTAGCTTGTCTTAGCAGCCTTTCTTGGTAACAATTTCATACTATGAGTATGTGACCTCTGACCTTTTTTGCGAACAGGGACATCTTTGTCCTGGCTGTCGTCATCTCTCTTCCTGTTTCCCAGGTCGCTGGTATTTACCGTCACCGTGGCTTTGATTTCTAGCTGGGCCAGCTTCATACGGTCGTAGAAGACCCGGAAGAACTTTTCTGATTTCTTGTCGTCTGTCAGACGGCAAAAGAAGGAACGCTGGACACAAGGGACGAGAACAGAAAAAAACCCAGATTACTTATTCTTGTAGTGTGCAAAATGCGATTATGATTATTGATTTATCGCGTCAAACAGTCTTCAAGCAAGTTCCTCAGGTTCCAGCTTATCAAATGTGAAGATGGGCTGCTTTTATCTATTTTAAACCATTTCAAACTTTCATATCTTTGGAGTTCAGCCTGTTGACTGGACAAAACAGGTGATTTTAAAGATGTTACCTTGAAATGAAATAGGAAATTATAAACATTTTATCAATCTCCTGGCATAAATGAAACAAGTGAAAACAGATTAATTGATATCGAAAACAGTCATTAGTTTAAGCCCTAATGTAAATTACACATTCATTATACACTTTATTTCCCCCCTCCAAGTAAGTATTATGCAACTGATTTGTTATTTAGAGTGAACGTGATGTTGGAACAGGGAACATAGACTTTATGATCTGGTTTTGTTTAAAATTCTTTGACTGTCTGTGCACACATGTTCTATCACATTTTTACTAACAAATCATGGGTCAATATAAGCAGAAAACCAGTCTTGACTGGACCTTCACAAAAATTACATAACCATAGTGAAGCCAGTCTGGATTTACTGTGACGGGAGGGGTTTAAACGCTGCAGTTATTGATGTGAAATGGGGTCATGCAAAATTGGAACACTTGGAGCCTGGGAGCTCAATGCATACACCCTGTCCCAACCCAAGGGGGCTGTTGCTTTGATTATGCAAGAGCTGTTATCTGCTGCAGCCTATGGAAAGTCTTTGACCAACAAAGGCAGCCTCACCATACTTGGATGGTGAAAAATGACACGAGCGGGAGAAGCCTGGTCTACTTACACAGACAAAAGAGCTAGAGGCGAAAGACAGACACCAAAGAGGGAATAAGGGAGTAAAAAAAACCCAGATGATTGAGAGAGTGGAAACGAGGGAAAGAGATAGGGAGAGAGGGGGGAATGTCATCAGACAGTATCTAGGCCGGTTCTTAAAGTTGTTACATAACCATCCGTCTTTCCAGGTTATATCTAAAACTGGGCTACTGGAAGAAACAAACAAATGACATTCACAACGAAATCTTCAAACAAAACTGACAAACAAGCCTTGTTTATCCTACTTCAAGGACACGGTGAGGGTGTATGTCAGAATCAGAATCAAAAATACTTGTGCATTGGAATTTGATGTTAATTTAATGTTATGTAATGTTAAACACACTGCTAAATAGTGTCATTCAGAATTAAAAAAAAAAAAGCCAAACCAGACAATCAAGTAGCCAAACAAGAGGCTGAATGAAGTATGAAGTAACAGAACACAAAGCAGAGCTAACACAGTTTTTGCAACCGGCCTTCTTCTAAAGAAACAATGACATAACTGTGCGCTTGTGCCCTGAAGCAAATTCCAGAGCCTTATTGTGCCCCACCCCGGCCCCTCCACCACTGAGCAGCAGTCTTCCCGCACGTACACACTCTGCCAACACTCAGGGACGAGGAGATAGTGGCGTGGGGAGAGGTTGGAGAGGGAGCTGCTGAGTCGGGCAAGGCCGTCGCATAATGAACAACTTGATGACAGAGTGGAGGGCGCAGAGAGGGGGATTAGCTGCACCACTGGCAACGTTCTCGCAGCTCACAATTCACAGCATGCCCGAGTGGTGAGGGTCATTCCTGCCTGCCTGTCTGTCTCTGCTCACATAACTCACAGGCAGCTAAAGCTTGGACTTGCAGGTGGGTGAGGCATGAGGCCCAGGTTAACGCACATTGATTTACCATTACATAACACATGCACACACACACTTTTACAGTACATGTGTACAAGCGTGCACAGGGGAGTGCATACGCAAATACGCCCACTGACTTTTTTTTACACTCAAAAAACTGGGTCAGCTGTCTCCGGCAGAGACATATGCCAATTTGGACAGGACACACCCACATATCTCACATGCAGTATTATACTGTTCCCCCTAAAACTCTACGTCTGCCAACTTCATTCTTATGCAATCGCATTCATTTTCCACTGCCCGTCATTTTTATCAATGTCGCAGCCCCTCATCTCTGGGAAGTCCCAGGTTAGAGACGCTGCGTACAGTCTCAGTGCGCAGTCGGACTAGCACCACGCTGGCAGGGGTATTTCATCCAATGGATCAGGGATAGCTGAGCTATTATATTTCACCGCGGTAGAGGTGAGTCTGTTTGATTTATGGTGGCTTCAAGGTGGATGTATCGGTCACATTAAAGAGTTGTAAATTACTGTGTCCAGCCGTCGGAAGTCTTCACCTGCAGCTGCATAGTAAAAAGAGTAATTTTTTAAACAGCCTGTTTCTAAGAAACTGAGCTGAGTTTAGTGGATCGAGTGAGTCACTGAAACAAAGAAGTGGAGCTGGAACGCCACAGTGAAGAAAAACACAGCAGCAAACTTTCATGTTATGGTTTCTTCAGAATTGTATGTGAGTTTGCGTCTCGCAATGAATCACAGACGAAAACCTAAACTTTTATGTCTAACCGCATTGCTGCCTCTGGGTGTGCAAAGGAACAGCATCAAAACACTACAAAGACAAAAAAATCTGCACTGCCGTATGGAGACAAGACACCATCTGTCTTTTGTTATCACTGGAAGAGCAAGGACATGTGTGGCATGATGGAGGGATGACGTTATGGATGAAGTAACACATGGTGGTCAAGGGGAGAATGGAGTGATAGCAACAGAGAATGAAAGAGAGAGAGAAGGATCTCAGGGGCCCCCTGCAGTGTTGGGTAAACACAGTGCATGTCTGTATCCATGGAAACAAACCCTGAGTGGAATGAGACGAGGAGTGGGACGAGTTGAGGGTGATGAACACTGAAAAAACAAGGTCATAGCGCTTTCCCTTCTCTCCTTCCGTTCCGCCACTTGGCATCAACAAAGGGATGTTATGCAACATCTATTTATACTCGCGCTCGCTCTCCCTCTCACCCTCCCTCTCATGTCAGGCAGCACCACATGCAAACCAAATTCTGCTCTGCTCTCCTCCAAGTCTGTTTTCTCCTTTCCTTTGCCACTTCCTTCTTTCCTCAAACCAACTACCTCTCTCTTTATTTTTCCTCCTCAAAGAGAGTTTGTCTACTGCATTGTGTTCTTTTTCTTCTTTTGGGAGAACCGGTTAAATGCACCTGCAATGCAAGAGTTTTGGAGGGAAATAGAAAAGCATGTCAAACGGTTAGACGCCACATGGCTGACAAGTGAAATGTCACAAGTCGCTGTGTCACAACCGAATTTACAGCTGCTTGAGCTCTCTCACAGCTGTTACAGGGGAGCTGGCATGTGACAGACATAAAGAGGAGAGGTGAGGAGCCAACATAGTCTAGAAAGTACTAAAAAGCACAGTAAAATAACCAAGATTTCCAAGGATGTCTATGCGTTTGCTTTTCATGACAGGACAACGGCAGGGCTTGTGTGTAAATGAATCACTTTGCATGCAATCTGGAGTTCTTCTGTGTGGTTTATTTCTGTGCGCTATGTAGGTCACAAGTAAATAGTTAACTGTGTTACATGATATCCAAGACCCAACAGGTGCTTAGCTCGACTCGTCAGATGAAGACACTGACAAAAAAGCACCTCCTATTATCCTTGGAGTGATTTCTTGAAGACAGCAGAACCAGGAACAAAGAAGTCAGTTTTCTGTAATGGTGACTGTTTGCAGAAAAGAATATGCTTGACTTATGAATCTGAGCTTCAAGCTGTTATTGAAAAAAACCTCAGCACCAGTAACTCGAAGAACACAAATATTTGTACACATATTTGCATGTGGCACATTTCTAACACTGCATACAGAGTAGTTCTCCACCTAAAGAAACCTCAGTTTTCAGAACAAACTTAAGAATGCCAGGAGGAGATGAGCTCCAGTTTCTCTACAATCCCCTCTGTGTTCCCCGTCGTTCTTCTCCCCACTGCCCCAGTTCCGGAGGCCCAGCATGGCCCAGTTTAGGCCGGCAGGAGAGGCGAGGGAGCGGGAAAGAGGCTGGAATGTTTTGAGGACTGAGACATTCCTCATTGTTCATTCACACAGGCTTTATGTAACGCAGACGGATCACGTGACGTAGCTCTGCAGCAGTCGTGGGAAGCCAAAGCATTACCTCCGCTACAGTGGCTTCCTCGCTCTAATCTGATTATGCAAGCCTTGTGCTTACATAACTAAACATGTAGACGTACAGACAGATAGAAAGACGAGGGGATCAACGGACAGAGCAACAGACAGAAAGACATGAACAAGAGAGACAGATAGATAGGGGGTTAGAGTAACTCAGATTAAAGCAAACAGGGAAAGAATGTTAATTTACATCACCTAATGCACATAATGAGAACCTCCAACCCATACAACCAAAGTGAGAATATCAAGAATATTTTATAATATACTAATCTAGAAAACTACTGACATGATAGCAGCTGGCCTGGCCTTTTAGCCAAATGATGTGTTAGATATGAGAGAAGTAGAGCCGTCTGGGTAATGTATATGTATATGCAGCTACGAGGCCCACTGACCCAAATAATGTAGATCCTCTTGTAATGGAAACCAGCCATGGGACATTTGGTTCTTTTCACAGACTCAATTGTAGCAGATGCACTGCAGGATAAACTGAGCCTTTACAGAGATAACAGCCCATGAACCTAAAACACTACAGATCACTTACAGTAAGTACATGACATAGGTAAGTTTGTCATTTGTATTATGTTACAATAACAAACTCTGGAAATTAAAATTAGAGAACAAATTATTAAAACTTGATTTAGTCTGAAATATTGTTATTTTTATTGTTCAGAATTTGACAGAATAACTGTGGCTATACCACTGCTGTACTAGCATGTTTTTTTAAATAACCAAGGCACTTGAAAAAAGCAGTGAGCAAAATTAGAGAACACTTTCAGATCCAAGTTATTGGTGTTAATTTGGCCCTATTTACCTGGCAGCTCTCCTGGTTACTTTGCAAAATGGCAAGTTGCTCTCAGGTGACTGAAACCCTGAGACAGCAGGTCATCCAGATGAAGGCCAAATGGATGGCCCTCTCAGCCATTAGAGAGAGGTTGTGTATTCCAAGTCTGTGATTTCAAGAATATTGAAACTTTACAAGGACACAGATAAGTTTAGGTCCCTCAAAAGGTCCGGTTGTCCACGTAAAACAAGAGCACGAGAGGACAGGATTATGCAAAGACTTTCAATGGGGAATTGGTTCAACACTGCAGCTGGAGTTGCTCATCGGTTCAGGTTTGAATATCACCTATAATGCGAGGGGGTGCATTTCACGGCAGGGGTGCTGAATACGGCACACCTGTCCAACAGTGCGCACAGGCATACTCGGGTCACAGTGGAGCGCTGCTTCGGTTTGACTCCCTTCATTATTATTTTCCATACAGCGTTTTTATGGGCCCCTTTTATTCCACTCTTAAGACGGGCAAATAGCACGTCCTTATTTTGCTCCATCTCGGATGTCAGGATGCCGATCTGTGTGTCAGAAAAGTTTCTTTTTGTACCTGCGTTCTTCCTCTCCATGTTTGACCTCAGTGGGCGAGGCCTCCGAACCAGGAATATTTAAGGGCATAACATGTTAATGACGATCGAATTCAACCGCCGCATTTATCAAGGCCCGCTCATTCGTATGCTGAGATTGGTCAGATACGAATGTTTCATAAATCACACATGGGTCCTTTCCTACGACCAATTATGCGCTCAGATCTGCAACCGTTTCCACGCAGGTTTGATAAATGAGGCCCAGTGTCTTTTCCTTGACAATTTGGACTGAAAGCCTACTCTGCAGTGACCAAACCTCTCATCAGCAGAAAGAATAAAAAAGCCGGTCTAACTCCCATAGAGAATCTCTGGAAAATCCTTGCCGACAAAGTAAAGTCTAATAAACCCACTACAGTTACTGAACTGTGGAAGAGACTGAAGAAGAACGGACACAGATCAAACCAGAGCAGTGTGAGAAACTAGTGATGTCCTGTGGGTGCAGATGTGCTGAAGTCATTCAAAGCATGGGCCTCTACACTTCCTGTTCATTTTTTAATCTTATAGTCCTAATAAAACATTGTTTAAATCTTCTCTTCTGACACAGTGGTTACTGCTTCACGCCGATAAGAGTTAAAGGCCTTCTTGGTGGCAGACGAGGCCTCTAATAGTTGCTCTCTCACCTCATCAGTCATGACCACCGCTGAGTCTCTGGCTAAACAAACTGAAACTCACAGAAATCATCTATCAACTCTGGATTTCGAAACAAGGATATTGTAGCTTGTTAGAAGCTTTCTTGGTAACAACCTGTCATAATTTCATACTATGAGTATGTGACCTCTGACCTTTTTTGCGAACAGGGACATCTTTGTCCTGGCTGTCGTCATCTCTCTTCCTGTTTCCCAGGTCGCTGGTATTTACTCTTCTCTAATTTTGCTCACTGCTTTTTTTTTCACAAAATAAAGCTTTTTGTTGAAGTGTCTTGGTTATTTAAAAAAACATGCTAGTACAGCAGGGATATAACCAAAGTGCATATTCTACCGAATTCTGAACAGTAAAAAACAACAGTATTTCTGAATAAATCAAGTATTAATACTTTGTTCTTTAAATTTGATCCCCAGTGTAGCTTCAGACAGTGTATAGAAGGATGTCCCTTCACTTTCCACTTTCCTTAACTGACCTGGATGGTGGTGTTTCCACCTTCCAGCAACGCAATAGCTAGAAGGATGCTTTCTTGGAAGACCCGGTCACTAGTGGTGTTCATGATGAGGTCAATGACCAAGTCAGAGGCTCCCTCTTTGTCTAGGTGACACTGTACCTCCGCCAGGCTCATTTCGCCACGACTCAAGGCCCCAGGACCACCTAATGCTGCAAGAGAGAGAAAGTGCAACAAACCAGATCAGAATACGATGTATCAGACAAATGTTTTATATGATTTTTCCTTTCAGATTATACAGCAAATCTAATCAAATATGGTTCCTTGGAAAAAGAAATACCTGCATTTAAACAAAAAGTGTAATGGCACATTCAGTAATTTACAGACATTTACATGGTCATCCTGAATGAGATACAGGACTTTTATAAGCAATTATGAGAAACACATTATTACATTAAACACATTTTACAAGATTATTATGCATTTATTGACATTAAACTGTGCTTTTTGCAACTACCAGATCTAAGGCGAATACAACGGCTTGTTAGGGTTAATAAATCCTTTATTATGCACTTATTAACTTTTAAAATAAATGTATATGAAGAAAGATGGAATTACATGCAGCAAAGGGCTGTAAATCGAACCTAGGCCTCCATGATAGGGAGTCATATGAGGCATGTACCCTATCAGATGATGGGGTACATGCTATACTATCACGTGATGCACTTATCAACAGTTAATTACTGTATATATATTTTAAAATCTGGCTAGGAACAACAGATGGAAATTAGCATTTGCAGCTAACTCTGGCTAAACTAAATGTATAAATAAAATATTTGCTCCCCTATCTGGACACAACATGTGGTCAAAGTTGATAAAATGTGAATAAAAAAACAACAACATATAAATACAATATTTTAGCAGTGAAGCACAAACAAAATGGATGTTTAATGAGTTACCTCCCTAAAGGAAGAAACATATATGATTCCTTTAATCATACAGGGCAAGACCATTTTTGATCCAGATAATATAAAGGTATGATTATTTGGCACAAAATGTATTTATTTAAACAGGCCACAACTAAGATTTCGAACTACTGTGATGCTAACCCTGTACTAACCAGTGTAACTGTACAGTTGTGTAATTGTGTATGACTTTGCCAGCACATTTCCCCCCTGAGGCCTCAGTTTGAGGATTCATATGGAATTCTCAGCCTGGCTCTTGTTTCTGCAACAGGTGCAAAGGCTGTTTTCACAGGAAGAGACAGCCTGTCACCTAGCAACAGCGAAAAGTGGATCAGGGGGTGGGGTGGGGGAGGGCTGCTGGCTGATGACCAGGGGTGATATACTCTGTTTTTTTTTTAGATTAGTTTAAAATACAACATCATCATCTGGTTCATCATCAAAAATGTACGATTATGCAAAATATGCAGAGATTGTGGTGTCACACCTGTGTCACATTGAGTGTGAAAATACTGCCTTTCGAGCCTCAACAGACAACAAGCTGTTCTGGTTACTAGGTCAATATGTACTCTGCATGCTCAAAGGGCAGCTCTAAGCACAACTCTGGTGATAATCAGCTCAGGGCCAGACAGATAGTCCCACTCTTATATAACATTATTGAAGGAACCTTGCTTTACTATGACTTGAGGGGCAGAAAACATTTTGGCTAACAAAGAGGGAAAAGGTTTATCTAGACTTTGCCCCCCTCCTGATAGTAGCTGTATAGTCATTACAGGTCATCCTTCTCTTTAGCAGAGGCTTTTGGTCAATGCTTTGCAGAAACATCAGCTTAATTAGATGTGTTGAATGTTGTTTTTATGGCCTCGTGTGACTGCGCGCCAACAAAACTACACTCATCACTTCCTGCTGTAAAGCATCAGACAACCAATTCCTGTGCGTGGTGTTGAAAAATGAGCAACAGCTGTCCCACCTGACTGGTTTTTGCCCGGTCCTACCGGACTGAGGGGGCCATTGGTAAATGACGTCAGGCTGTCCCTTCTCCCACCACTTCGATGAAAGTTGCCATAGTAACGGTTCACCAGAATTTGTCTCAGCGCCTCGCCCTACGAGAGGGAAAGAAAGGGAAGGATGTAATGATGTTATGTCAGCAACAGGGAGAGAGGAGATGTTGTATAACCTGCATCATCAATGATGTGTTGGGTATAATAAATGCACATGAAAACACCTGACCTCAGAATATAATTACGACAATGCTCTGTAATCTACAGTTATGGAGAAACTATATATCAACTTTTCATTTTAAATATGGAATATAAAGAATTCCTACAATTTCTACGCGAGAAAATACTTTCTGATATAAACTGAAGTTTATGTCATTCACAACCAACACTGTTACATTTATCATCAGCAGCAGCAGTGATGCAGTTGCAGCAGTTGAGTGACAATGTGAGGTCCTGGCGTCCACTTAGACAGACCTGGGGCCAGCCCTCCCACACTGTGACTCATCCACTGTTGTGCAGTCAGCAGCACGACTGTGCCGTTGTTATGACAACTGCAGCCCATAGCTACCTGACAGACCTCCCATGGGGATAAAGTGAAGGAAATGAAAGAGAGATTTTTTTGTGTGTTAGTGCGTTATTATGCGCAAATCATTGTCAACTGTGGGTGGTCCGTGATAGACGACAGTGGCATTATGTAAGCTCCACTGCCATCATTCTGCTCTGGAGGTCAAGATTAGTTCATGAAGTAGGTGCGAAAAACTATTCTTATCTTTCATTGGCAGGTTAGTCGAAAGTACCAGCATGGCATGATCAGCTGTAGTCAGAAGACGGTTCCTTGTTCTCCTCGGAGAATACTGCCCTTTTCTAAAGTCTTGAACCAAATCTTTATGTTGTCCTGTCGTCTAAACGGTTAACACAAAACTGGCCTGAATCAAGGATGAACAATTTACTGAGATTATGAAAACAAAAAAGGTAGCACATCTCAAACTTCAGGTTGAGTTTTTGTCCTAACCACTTTAAATTTGAGATGTGCTACCTTTTCACCTTGGAACGTGCTCACTGGATTTTGGGGTTTTGCACTCCACTGAGAATCCCATTATTTAAGTGCAACCTCCTTCTCCCACACAGAGTTTTATTATGTTGTAATTTTGAAATTAACGGAGAAAGTTGGTGGGTAAAAAAACCCTGCATTTTAAATACAGTGAAATGACTCCACAAAAGATACCGGGCTGTGATTAATATTAGGACTGCTTGTTAGGGACATTTGGATCAACAGCCGAACAGCCTTGAACATACTTGCCTACCTTGAAATTGTTCTTCTCTTGGAGATGAACATTATACATTGATGAGCTTCAATCAATATTGTTATTCTGGAATATTAATACAAGCGATTGCCTCTTTAATGGAAACACCTGAAGCTCTGCAAAGTCCCTGCATTAACATAAACACCATTAGAGAAAGGAGGCAGAGGGAAACATGGTGTGAACGTAACTGTATATAAACTGTTTTTCTTCTTTGTTCTCATTAAACATTAGTTAGCTGTGATTGGCTGGTTAGGTGTTATAGTGAAGGGGGTGATCAGAAACACAACGCACAACTGCTCACTCTCAATCTGTGAAGTATTGCAGTTTTGAGGTAAGCTGCCATGCTGTTGTGAGTACCTACCCTCTTCTGGTCCTCCAACAGCTTCTCAGGCTGGTTCTGATCCAGCTGCTGGGTGCAGTGAGGAGTGTAAGCAAGACGGTCCAACAGATACAAACACAGGTTATACGGTTAGTAATCATGCAGGCAATTGTCAGGTTAATAACTACTGTGTACCTATTATTCAACTGTGAGCGGCCATGCAAAGGTCTGCTTGGTGTGACTTGCCATGCATGAAACGAGTGAAAAGAGTGTGTACAGTGGTACATACTGATACCATAATAAAATGTTAAAAGACATGTCCAGTGTGATTTGATACTTTGTTCATTTTCAAAATGTCATTAACATCATTGTAAATTATTATTTTATTTACTTTTTTTCTTATGTTTTTATCAGCTTTTGAGACATTTGCTTTTTCCTTGTGTGTCTCAGAGTGAGTTAGACATTTTGGGAAATATACTTATTCGGTTTCCGTACGGCAAATGTGATGCAGCCGGTTAGCTTAGCCAAGCAAGAAGACAGGAAACAATGGGAAACAGCTAGCCTGGCTCAGTCCAAAGGTAAAACAGCATATCTAAAGCTCTCTTATTAACACATCATCTCTAGTTTCTTTGAGCCTTAAAACCTTAGTGTAAAAATGATAAAAATATGGTCTTTAAATGGGTAATTTGCAATGACCTCCTGGAGCCTTTGCGAGTCACAGGGATGATAAGACTCCATAAAGAAAGAGAATGAGCCCTTTTTCCCAAAATGCTAAACAATTCTTTTAATATTTAAGGAAAACAGAGCAAAAACTGAAATCACGCTGGAACTGTCATTTAAAGTGAAGAATGAGTAAACATCACTTTGAGCCATGTTCTGAGCAAGATGAAGCGCACAATAACCAAATGTAGTTTTCCCTCATCCATGTTCTAATTTCCTTAATGGTTCACACAAACAATGGGTTTTCAGTTTAGATCAGAAATCAGTGCCTCCATGTACAATATCCACCAAGGGGAAAAGGAAACTGGTTAAAAAAAAAGAGAGGCAATGTTCTACATACATTTTTATGTAAAAGGTCACTGAGAGGGGCAGGCGAGGGAAGAGGATTGGTGATGGGCGATAGGGATAGAGTTACATAATAACTCTAAAAAGAACCAGGTCACTAAACCAGTGACACAGAGTTGTTTACAGGCCATCTGTCACCAAAAACAGAGGGCAAGAGGCCAGCAAGTAAAACACAGAGCGGGTGAGCGAAAGGGTGGAGCCTGAGATTCTGGAGAAAGATTGCAAATATTTGAATGACCTCAACAGCCAAACAAATACACCCCTCCCATCCGCATCCCAAAGTTAGCATGTGTCAGATTAACCGTTCCTTTCGCTCCCATTGCCTTTGTCTTTATACATCCATGGCCTTTCCCCTTGTCCTGACCCTGAGTACCAACGGAATAATGTTGTGTGGCTCGCTCCCAATCACTTTGTTTGTTTCCCATTTACAGAGACAAGGCTGTGTATAAGCATTGGATTTTCTTTCAGTGCACACACAGAACGGGCAGCTAACGAACCTTGAGGAGATATTGGCTGAATTTGAATCGCAGACTGCTCCTTTAACAAACTTTTATGGTTGAACAAGTCTCTCTCTGTCAGTCAAGGTTGAGGGCATGATGTAGCTACAGTACTGTATGTATCCATAATCAGAGGTGTTTACTTTTGGTATGTAGTGTTGTTAGTTTTCTTTATTTCAGATCCAGTGGATCCATATCACATTAAACAAACAGCACAGTTAAGAAGCCCAGTAAAAAGCAAAATATATAACCTTTCACCATTTTCAATGTCTAACATACAGACATGCCCGCAAGTGACTCCACAGTTTGGAGAAATATCTGACAGCACTACGTAAAGGAATAGCCAGAACATTATTTAAGTCTTTTTCTGACTCTGAAGCCCTACGGATAAATCCATACATCAAGTTGCGTAAAACAGCAGGGCATGTAGATACCCCGATACTGACAAACATATGGCTTGCACTGGAGCATCTTGGAGCTCTCAGCAGCAGCCTCATGCTGTCATTATAAGCCACTGTGAGTTTTCTAATGCTGCCTTGTTTATACCGACACAACAGCTGGGCAGTATACAAAGGTGTACAATACGCTGTAAAGAGTGAGACCTTCACAGACACAGAACACATGCTGAACTTCCGACACAGCATATTTGCTTGAGCATACAGCTTCCCCCGCTACCTATACATATCTTTGTCATCAGACAGGTCATTTGAGATAATATGGCCCAAATATGTAATCTCACAGCAAACACAGAGTGCAGTGCCCAATAGATACAAATCAGGGAAAGTTGTCCTCTGTCCTCTCTGGTTCTGACGATCATGATCTTACTCTTTTTAGCATTGAACTTTATGTCAAAATCCAACGCTATTGGCTGATAGTTATCTGAGCTGTTAAGCTTCCCCACTTTATCCTTGATACCCAGCACAACAGAGAGCATATAATCAGGTAACACTCCATGCACAAAGAAACCTGTAAAGCATAAAGCCACCAGTGGGCACAGTTTCTTACTGGCAAGTTGTTCAGCTGTAATATTATCCAGACCACAAGCCTTATTATCTCTCAATTTCAATATTGCTACATGGACTTCAGCAGAAGTGACAATACAATCATCATTATACTCAATATTATCCACTACAAACAGATTACTTTTTGCACAGTTTAACAGTTCACAATAATGTTTCTACCATAACGGCAACAGTTCATCAGGACCACTCACACCATCTATATTTGATGGAAAAGATTTCTTGCAATTCTAAATAATGTTTATTTCTCTCCAGAAGTTATTAACATTACTATTTTGCAGCTTCCTTGCCAGAGAATCTGACCTCATTGTTTTTCTCATTTCTTTTGACATAGCGAACTGCATATTTAAATCTAGCATTAGTGCATTTTTTATTTTCAAACAAGGGGCCATGCCTACTTTTTCCTGCCTCAGCCCATTTTTTAAAAGCATTTTGAGCCTTTACATTTCGAGCCTCTGCATAGAGCTCCTCCTCCTCTACATGTTCCTTCCAACCTAGCTTTGCATTGCACACCTTTGTCCTATGCTTATATAGATGCCTAATCGACATAACGAGGGATTCCATAATAGCTTCATGAAGGGAACATAATTCCTTACAGTGTTGTACATTCTGACCCTTCATATCCCAACACAATAAGGCACCTTTTGGGATCTTAATATTGCGCAGCAAGGCATCAGAATGATTGACATATTTATTAAGATATTTCTTAGACAAATGTGACCAGTCTATTTTACACTGCTAAATTGCCTGTGTGCAACACCATAAAAAGGGCATATGGTCCGTAGTAGCCAGATCATATTCAATTTTCATTATATCGATGGAGTCATGGGCATCCACTGTAGAAAGACAGTGATCCAACCAGGAGGGAGAGTGCCAAGCCTCGCTGATATAAGTATAACTATCATTTGGCAAGATAAAATCCGTCCACTGTCTGAACAAAACTGAACTAAATGATTAATGTGGTTGTGAGCCTCAGCCAAAACAGTCAACTTGCAATTTACATCGAAACTGTCCAGGCTTACGTCATATAAGTAGTGAATACTTTGAAGGTACTTAATAAAAGGTATTCAGTGTATTTTCCTGCAAAACGTGGATGCTTCACATACATCATCAATGTGGCAGAACAGAAGATCTATACAGTTACCACAGTTTGAAGGAAAGTATCAACAATTCAGTATCTGACCAAATGTTGCGTTATGGCGTTGAATATGTCACATTATGTCACAGTAGAGTTTATCTTTGACCTTTTGGATATCACTTCAGCATTTTATCCTATTAGACATTTGTGTGAACTCTTATCATAAATAGATTAGGTGTTACTTGATTGAAAAATACGTTTTGTGAGGTCACAATGATGTTGACCCTTGACCTCTGAAATCTAATCAGTTCATCATTGAGTCCAAGTGGACATTAGTGCCAAATCTGATGGAAAACCCTCCAAGTGTTCTTGCGATATCGCGATCACAAGAAATGACAGAAGAAGAAACACAGCATGATAGTGACTTACAACATTAACTAAAGATACGTGAAATAAATCAACAAATTGTCTAAACAAAACAGCAAATGCTACAGTACTCTCTGGGCCTCACTAATGTAACAAAGATAACCCAGGATTAATATTAGAATGAATTCTGTTTAGCTGAGCTGTGACATTTCAGCACATATTTAAAAGCTTCTATTAAGTTGATCATGGGTCTTTTTTAATTGTTTTTATTATTATTATTTTATTACTATTTCTCATGCTTTCTATTATTTCCAAATTCCAGTACTTTTGTTGACTAGCAAAACCCAAAGTTTATGACTTTGGTTTGAAGTCTCAACTTGAGACATCACATGATTTTTTGCTCTTAACTCGCACAACAACTGATGATGATACTGCCTAAAGACAACTACTAAGTGGGGAAGAGTTCAGCAGTGGGTCAGGGGGCCGCACTAGAGAAGCAACATCTGCCATAAGTCTGTGGACACGTCACTGTCACCACATCAAAACCACAAGGCAATATGCTGATCAGAGTGGCTATGCAGCTAATCGTCTCCGCTCTGACCATAGACACCACAGGGTAACCCCTCACAGCTGCCACATCCGCCCCTACTACAGTGCATTCCACCAAACTGGAAACTCCCTGGGGCAAACCCCTCATCTGTCTCACACCTCTCAGTTGCGCGCACACACACACACACACACACACACACACACACACACACACACACACACACACACACACACACACACACACACACACACACACACACACACACACACACACACACACACACACACACACACACACACACACACACACACACACACACACACACACACACACACACACACACACACACACACACACACACACACACACACACACACACACACACGGCATTCTACTCTATGTTAGGTGTTTTTTTTCTGAAAGTACGTAAATAAATATGTCTCGCAGGTTGAGACTGGGTCGTGTTCAAACCAGCGGTGAATGACACGAATGCTGGGGTTTACCGCTCGACTGCTTGTTATATGCAGACAGAAAAGCAGACTAAATTAAAAAGGCTGTGCTCGGTCATGACATTTTCATTTGCAACAGACATCTATACCAGCACTGTACAGTAAGATGAATATTCTGTCTTGACCAGAGTGGATAAAGAAGCACTGCCGTGAGTGAGTGTGTGTGTGTGTGTGTGAGATAGAAGATTTTTTTTCTTCTTAATCCAGCCATCGACAAACTTGCCAAGGGTCGAGGCAAGGAGGTGAAAGGGATGAAACATGACTTTCTTCCAATATGGAGGGCTTGCATAACTGCTTTGACTAGAGTAAACACACACACACACACACACACACACGCACGCACGTGAAGAGGGGAGTAAAAGCTCAGCACTGTGTTTAACTCCTCTCCTTTTACATAACTGACAGCCAAAGAGCAACGAAGTTAGCTGATTAACTTCTCCCTGACATTTAGCAACAGTGTGGTAAGCATAAACCAAGGGGGTGAAAAAGACGCTTCATGCTATCTTCATTTCAAAAAATGCCTTGATAATAAGTTATTATGTAGAATACTACAAGTATAAATCTACTTCATGTGACCCATGCAACACGTTTCCTGTTAAATAAGCTCACACATTAATCCTGTTCCTCTTCAATCATGTACTACACTATTTTGCTTTATTCAAAGGGCGACAGAGGAGGCAAGAGCTAACTACGCACTTTCATATCCCACCTACACAAACACTCGCAGCCAACGGCATTAAGTTTACACAGCGTGGGTGTGTGTTTGCATCCATGTGAGAAAGGGTGTGAGTGGAAGTGGGGAGTATTTGAATTAGTTGAGGAATTGTATCACAATGATTTAGAGGGGCCAAAAGGTAAAAAGAAAAGAAAAAAGAAAGAGGAGAAGAGAAATATGAATATCGACACATGAAGTGAGGAGAGGAGCCTCAGCCTTACATCAGAGCTGATTTTCATGTGTAGACAACGGTGCAACTTTTAACAGGTGCGGGTGTGTGAAAGGGATCATCTCTCTCACACGCTCTCACCACCCCTCCGCCCCTATGATTGCAACTTTCATTTACACACACACACACACACACACACACACACACACACACACACACACACACACACACACACACACACACACACACACACACACACACACACACACACACACACACACACACACACACACACACACACACACACACACACACACACACACACACACACACACACACACACACACACACACACACACACACACACACACACACACACACACACACACACAGGTGTGCATACATACATCCACAACGACAGTGTGGGTAAACAGCTCCTCCACACTTTTATTGGCAATTACTGCTGAAGGTCATACATCAGCAGTGGGGCTGCGTTCCAGGAAAGAAAGAAAAAAAGCCTGGTTCTTATGTAACGTCAGCCTAGAGTTGGCAGGGGCCCAGGAATCGTGCAGCTCTCAGGAAAGGAAAACTAGGACACAGCCTCAATGACTGCCACAGCCCCTCACATTTAATAATGAACACACACACACACATTCACAAGGCACGCACACAGTCACAGTGCCCCCTATTGGCGCCTAAAGGAGATGCAGGGGAAACACCCTTCAGAAAGCCAAACACTGATAGACAACAAAACACCTTGATGGAAAAGAAAAAGAGAGGGAAGGAAGTGAAGAGGCTTTTATGGCTTTACTGTTGACAGATTCACATTCATTCAAAAAACAAACACGGCCATTTTTTCCTGATACATCAGGAACATACTGTATATGGAATGTAACATATTATTGAGAGCTTGCTATCATTTTCTAGCTTTTTTTTTAGTTCATTTTTGTCATGTTTTAATGCGTCTTATTTTTCTCTATTCATGTCTTATTTTTGAAAAATAATATACACCTGCAGCTCTCTTTTCAAATCTTGTACTGCAAATATGCCAGTGATTTTCAACTGTTGCCTACTGGCACCGCTTGTCAACAAAGGAAACACAAAGGCTAACTTTTAAAACAAAACATGGACACTTGTACAGGATAATCATGCTGCTTGTTCAAGTGAAAAATAAACCGTATCAAACATGAATTAATAATTAAAAATATACAGTACATATGTCCCAAAATGACTTTTACTTGACACGGTGAAACATTGGTAGAAAGTAGGGCTTGTAAATGCATTGCTGGCAGTTTGCCCAGCCAGCAAGTGACTCATCTTGGAATAACACAACTCTTTTGAGAAACACACAGTTTTCTCTCTCTCTCTCTCTCTCTCTCTCTCTACTCTCTCTCTCTCTCTCTCTCTCTCTCTCTCTCTCTCTCTCTCTCTCTCTCTCTCTCTCTCTCTCTCTCTCTCCTCTCTCTCTCTCTCTCTCTCTCTCTCTCTCTCTCTCTCTCTCTCTCTCTCTCTCTCTCTCTCTCTCTCTCTCTCTCTCTCTCTCTCTCTCTCTCTCTCTCTCTCTCTCTCTCTCTCTCTCTCTCTCTCTCTCTCTCTCTCTCTCTCTCTCTCTCTCTCTCTCTCTCTCTCTCTCTCTCTCTCTCTCTCTCTCTCTCTCTCTCTCTCTCTCACACTCTCTCCATTTCCAGTTGATCCACCCCACCAGTTTATGGCAGGAATCAGCCTACCGCTATTTGTTACCAGCTGTGCCTAGAGCTTCCGCTACCTACGACACACACTACAGCTGCTACAGGACAGTTACAGAACTAGCGGTACACAGACATGATGGACAGCTCAGGGGAACAAAGGTGTGAGTAGAAGAAAAAAGAGAAACAACCTTAGGCATATCCATCTCATCATCAAAGGCCCTGAGCTGAAAGAGAACAGAGGGTTAAGGTGTTAGATAACAACACAGGAAGGAGGAAAATAAAGCAAAAGGTCAATGACATGTTGCGAGTTAAGTCTGTGGACATACTTCAGAAACACAGATGAAATGTTTTTATGAATGGATATTAGCCACAGTGAGCAGAATTAGTGCAGTGTCATACAGTGGTGAGTGCGGCTGAAAGCATGTCCTCCCTTACTGACTGTAGAGGTGACAGTGACAGGAAGTCAATTCCCTACAAAATAAGGGTATTCTTGGCAGTTCTATACAACTACACGGATACATCATTTAATGACATATTGTATACATCTCATATTCAGGGTTCCCACTCGTTTTTTAGAAATTGTTTTATGCCTCCTTTTTAATGATGCAGGGTTCATGATGATTTTGGGTTTATTAGGTGATGGCAACTACATCCAAAACTTGTTATTGTAATTATGGCACTAGCTTGAGCAGGAACAGCTTAATGCAGCAGTTCATTTACATATCAATTTTATCTCCCACTTTTATATAACAGCAATAATGCCGCTGAAATAAAGGGACTGGCTGAGGTGTGATGTGCATTGTTTTTGGAAATAGACTGACGTGGGATATCAAATTAAAAAAAGGGAGCATTTAACTTTGCATCTGAAGTGTCAAACCAACAAGTCAAGTTTTAAACAAGATATTCCCCTACAATTACGAGGCTGGCGATCTCAGTGAGTGGCTAAAATACCATTCAAATTTTCCAGGACTAGTCTCTGAATTTCCAGGTTTCCAGGACACGTGGGAACCCTGATATTATTGTTTCTGTGTGAAGACTCTGCAACTCAAGTTTTTCTTATTTGGAGTTCCTACTAGGGCTGTGTTTGATTAAAGAACTTCTTAGCTGACCGATACTCAATTAAATCAACTAATAAATTAGTTGATTCAATTGACAGATCAGTAAAACTGAGTTTATCCACAAAGATTCCTAGTTCCAACAAAGTTAATATCTTCCTACATATGTCTGCACCAACATCAAAATACATCTAGAAAAATAAAGCAACAACTTTCAATATATTTTCTACAACTGTATTTATGCATTATACAGCACAAAATACAATATATGCACAGTTATACCATGGTTATGAAATACATCACCCCACCATGTCTGCGGCAGCGTCTCCTACCTTCTCTCCATAACCACGGTCTTTTGTCATCATCTCTCGCAGCGTTTGCAGAACTTTGATACACAATCTCTCCTCATTTTCCTCCAGCAGCTGCTTGGTATGTTTGATCAGCCTGCATGAGAACGTTAGTTAATAAGTCTCATTTAAAACTAATAAATATCATTATATGTCAATAACGGTCATATTTAGTTGAAGAACATATATTCATTCCTTACTTGCATATAAAACCTCCGCTCTCACACTTCTTGCGCGAGTCTGTGTTTTCAGGGAAGAGCAGCTCAGGCCGATGCAGCACGTCCACCAGAACTGATAACTCAGCCTGGACCAATGGGCGCAGACGGTCCTCAAGAGCTGACACAATGTCCTACAGTCGGGACAAAGAAACATCCTTACAGCTTGAACCAGTTGATGCACACAAGGAAGCTCAAATGCTCACAAATACTGCACCTGCAGCCTCTCGATGATGTTCCTGTAGTCCCGTGATGCGGTCACCACAGAGTCTCTGCGGGCAGCGTTGCGAGCAGAAAGTCTCCAACTCATGGCTGTTTTCTGGACAATGTTGTTGGATTTCACAAACAGGTTGTTCACCTGGTTGTCCAGGTCCACAGGGATGGCTATTGCTCTGCCTTTAGCTGGCGGGGACACACAGAGACAGCAGTGTGTGAGGTAGATCAGCTCCAGAAACTAATAAAAAAAATAAGCCTTACTTAACCCTTGTGCCTCACTAGGGAGATGTTTTAATGATAATTTCGTCTGTGTCCATGCATATGGCATAGTTTTGGGCAAGGGTGTGAGTTTTTTTCTCATTTGGGAATTTGGATTTCTCATAAACTGTGCATCCAAAATAAAAATACTTAGGGGTGAATTCACAAAAGGAATGTGCAGCTTTTGCAGCCTTTAAACCTGCACAAATAAGACAAAAAGAAACTGGGTTATTCTGAAAGCACCCACAAAAGGAAATGCACCCCTTACTGCGCTGCCAAGCAAATAGGGTCACAGTGCTCCTGTTCTATTTGCACATATTTAAATTAAGTAATATGCATACTTTTTGTGCAAAATTGGCCCCTTTCTATACAAATGTGCCTTATTGTGAAAACAGTCCAATACACAAATTTCAGCACTAATAGCTATACACAGTTACAGTGAAGCGTCTTCAGAGAATTGGTGAGAATTGAAGCGAATTCATAAGGAGTGTCCTCTGCTTCAAATCATGCCCTCTTCTTTTACAATCTCAAGGTGTGCATTTGAAGACACCACACTAGCACTGACAGACTGGGATATCAAAAGTGACAGAGCAGCACTGCTGCAATAGTCCACCTTCTCTGTCTCTTTTTCTCTCTCCCACCTTATGATCCCACAGCTATTACAGAATAAAATCATGCATTCTATTTTATCAGGCTTTCAATCTGGAGCCCTTGCTTCAAAATTGTAGTTTCTACTATGTATTTTCCACCAGATTGAACCATTTATCCATGTTTGTGCTATGGGGGCAAATTCATACTATTTTTCTGGTTTTCACTCAGGTTATTACTGCTGTATTACGAAAGGCTGCAGTATTAAATGTTATGCATCAAAATCCTTGTTGAATTTAATCAGACTGTGAAAAAACTAAATTCAGGTGTTGATGTGAGGATCTTTTTCTTACCGATATCAGAGAGCACCTTGATGCAGTTCTCAACAGAGCCCTTCTGGACCGGGACCAACCAGTTACAATGGTAAACCCTGAACACTGCCTGCAGCAGCTGCACAAAGACTGGCTGTCTAGTCTGAGAAAAAGATGAAAGGAAAAAAACAAAGAGGCTGTACATTATTATATTTATCTAACTGGACTACTGTTGGAGTCTTTAAAGAAAGAAAGAAGGAAGGAGAAAGATGTCCCTCGACAACTTAAAATATCAAATATCTACACACACACAACCACACACAAACACACACACACACACACACACACACACACACACACACACACACACACACACACACACACACACACACACACACACACACACACACACACACACACACACACACACACACACACACACACACACACACACACACACACACACACACACACACACACACACACACACACACACACACACACACACACACACACACACACACACACACACACACACACACACACACACACACACAGCAATGTAGCTTAGCGAGTGTGACAGCAAAACCAGTTCACTATACAATAATATAATAACAAAACGGTAAGTCATTTTTCTCTTACACCCTGCAAGAATCTGAAACACCCAAATTTGTGTTTTTACGCACTGAAATTAACAAATACCTGAAATAGTTTCCCCAACAGAGAGGCCTGCAGCAGAGGATACACAAGCAGTGAAGACATAAAACAGCACGGACGCATATACATATATATGGATATACTGTTAAGTGCCCAAGAAGGCAAAGCTTGAATTCGTAATTGTGATCTTGTTTGTAAAAAGTCTGAGATGATGGGCCATTACTGTTTCTTTGTGATTGCGTCAGAGTTTGTTATTAATATTTGACAGGTCTTAACATTATTAATATAGCACTGAATATAAATATTTTGTGAAGACTTTCTATGAATCTATGACAGTTTTCTTAAATGGTGAACAGGGGAACTTTTTGTCTGTCTTCAAGGGAAATAGTCAGCACAACAGGATGCCAACAATCCTGACTAACTGGTCTTAACTTTGTCATGGTCAATTACTTCTACAGGACTGTGACTAACATTATTCTGATTATAAACTCCAATGAATGGGAAGAGAAGTGGAACATTCATTCTTCTTCACCACTCGCAATGACGTCAAGGAGAAAGAAATTCTGGGAAACTCTGATTTGCATTGATTTGACCACTTAGAGAAATATTCACTGTCCTGAGCCCTATACGGACGGGATTAGTTTAATGTGGGGACGTGGGGTAAGGTAATTTATTTATTTTTTTTCTGTTTTAGTCCTGTCCGAATGCACCATGTCAGTAATGATTCTGGAGAATGTCAGAAAAAAAGACGTTGATTTTCACCTTCTGTAAAACGGTCTGGACAAAAATACCTCAGGTAAAACTATTCCCGTCCGAATACAACCCTCTGTAAAACACATGTTGATATTCTCATGTCATATCCTGTCAATACGTTGTTTTGATGGAAGCCTTTAAATAAGCACATAAGAGTGTTGCCTTGAATTCATTGAAGAAATTGGGGTCTGTGTTTAACAACAGCAAAACCATATCAAAACAAACATCCCTTTACAAAGTGTAACACAACTTGTGCAGTATAATCCAAGTCTTGTTTCTCCAGTTGATTCCTCAGTACTGCCCAAACAAATGTGTTTTCAGTACATGGGGTACCTAATATAGTTTACCTTGCACAGCAGCTGAATTCTTGCAACAATACGATATTGCATATTCACATGTCACACAAAAATCCACATTGTCAGACTCTAAGTAATGCGTTTGTGTCATGGATGTATAAAGAAGGTTCTTAAAGGTCTTGCGGCCAAGCAACGTGGAGGGCGGGGTGGGGAGCAGGGGGTGACCATGATACAATAGCTCATTCAAAACAACAATGGTGGCTCCTAAAGACGTTAGCTTAGATGTTGTAATCAGTTTTAGCAGAACTGGAGAGTTTTCTTCATTGAGAGATGTTAACATTTTCAGCTTTTGTATATGCTCCTGGATATGCTTTTATATTCGACTGCTTCTTTTCTTGCATAGTGTTTTGTCTTAGAGCTCATAAAAGGACCCGTATAATGCAAATTTTCAGGTTTTTACTCGTATTTTGAGTTTCTACTAAAACATGGTTTGATGTTCAAAAAAATGCACTATTCTTTTCAAACTTTCTGTCTGAATATACCTGTACTCACTTTCTGTCTGAAACGCCTTCTTTAGACCCTGTCTCTTTAAGCCCCCCTCCTGAAAAAGGCCAGGCTGCTCTGATTGGTCAGTGTTTCCAGATTTTCTAAATCTGCCCTCTCTGCATTTCTGCCCTACCTATATATAGTATAGTTGTGACATCACAGCCATACAGCATTCCTGACGGCTTGTTTAAAGACACAATTTCTGAATACATGATGCGTGTATTTCTCTGAGGCTTGAACGTTTTGATTCTTTCACAGTATTTATACAGCACCCCGACCTGCTTTATAATAATTTAAAAAAAGACATGGTAATCTCGCTTTTTACACAGTGGTACCTTTAAGACAGTTGATGGTTGTATACCTGCAGGCTGGTGCTCTGGTCAGAGAAAGGCGAGCTAAAGAAAGTTGTTATGATGCCCATGACCGTCTCTGTCACATAGCGCTCCAGAATGGTGTCTGCATGCTTACGGTCACTTGTATTGTTGCACACCTATAAGTACCAAAACAAAAACAACAATAACGACATTGCTTGCATTTAAAAAAAAAAGAAGAAAATATCCAGCTGTTGTCATAGTTTTTCTTACTCTGCAAATGTCAACCAGGAAGTTCTCAAAGAGTTTCCACATGTGGTTTGAGGTGTAGATCTCCTTCATTTCCACCTCAGTGTCCACATAGCAGTGGTTCAGGAAGTTGATATAGGCGATTTTCACCTGAAAGGTAACAGAATAATACTGGTGGGAAAGTCATCACACATCCAATATTGATGCACAAAACTCCTCAAATAAACAATAGTCCTGCATACATTTTTGTAATTGGTCTTGGAAAACTTAAAAGCATGAAATTAAGATGCATTGAGAATTGTTTTGTAAGCCTCTGTATTTATAAGGTATGCTCCATAACTGGCTTATTGTTTACTCTGACAGTTGTTGTCAAAACCACAGTATGGCTCAGTGTGTGGCTCACCTCAGGGATGCAGTCGCCATGGGTCACCACTCGCACTATATCATCCAGTGGTAACAGGGAATTACACTTGATCTCTGTATAGACATTTTTGCCCTCAGTGCAGACAGCCAAGAGCTCCACCAAGTGTATGTGGTACATCAAAGGACTGTTCTCATCCATGCGGTCCCGCTCTGATCTCATCATCTGCACAAGTGTCTGGAAGGAGGCGCGGTCATTATAGAAGACCAGAACATCTTCACCCGCATTAACCAGCTGTAGGAAGAAACAAATCAGATTACATCAGGACAATGAAGACTGTGGTATAGTTTTAAACATTAGAAAGGTAGTAATAAGGCCTGACCTCTGCCATGACGATGTCCTGACACTTTTTGATGAATTTATTCTCTGCTTTGACGATAGTTTGAAGGAACTTCAGGTACTGGACGTTGCGGCCATGTGTTTCAATGCAGTGGACAAAGTGCTGAACCACACGCTCATTAATCTCACTGCACAGCTGGAAGTTGTTCATGAAGATGTGCTGCATGGTGATGGCTTCTAAAATCTGAAAAAAGAAGAAAAAAGAGAGGAGCCCCAGAATAGAATGATGTTGATTAAATGGTAACACAGTGGGTATTGCATGGTGTCTCGTCCGGCAGGGCTGCTCACCCCTGGGTTGAGGAAAAGATTGATGTGCTTGTGCAGCAGCGCTTGGTTCTGCTGGTTTCCTGCACAGAAATTCTGGAGAAACTGGTGGGCTAGCTTCATGATATCCTGCATTCGCAAATCTTCTCCCTGGAGGAGAAAGTGGCTGATATGAAGGTTTGTGCACTTTCACACGTGCACAAAAAAGCATGCCACTGAACATTGCATTGAAGGTGAGATTGACTGATTGATACCTTCTCGTAGGGGATCTGTAGGAGCTCAAGGACAACAGCATGAGCCCCCATGTTCCTCAGCAGCCTCTGCTGCTGTTTCTTGCTCTTCCTTCCTGACAGACCTTCTTGGACACACAGCCTGCTGAGCCGCAGCAGGATCTGATAAAAAAAAAAAAGAAAGAAAATGTGAGATACATGGAAAGAGGTATCTAGGGCTATGCAACAACATTTGCAACATAGGCAGAGAAGAGCTTGTTAACCATACTTAAAAGTAAGATAGTTACCTCCTTTACCACCCTATAGTTGTAACTGCTGGTGCTTTCTGCTTTCTTTGGTTTGTCTGTGCCCCCTGAATCCCCCTACAAGGTACACCAAAGACAATGCATCAGAGGAAAACGCCTTACTAACTCTAGTAGATACTTAAAGGCCCTATTATGCTAGTTTTTAGGGTCAATTTTGTATTCTTCGGGTCCACTACAATAGGTTTACATGCTTCGATCTTAAAACACATTATATTTCTCATATTGTCTATTGCTGCAGCACCCATGCTCCAGAATCATTATCCGAATGTTTTATTGTCACTGTAACAAGTACAACAAGATTAAAACAATCACCCTGTCCATACATATACAACAT
The DNA here is from genome assembly GCF_963691815.1 of Echiichthys vipera. Taxonomy (NCBI): domain Eukaryota; kingdom Metazoa; phylum Chordata; class Actinopteri; order Perciformes; family Trachinidae; genus Echiichthys; species Echiichthys vipera. Next base: position 32,187,171 of record NC_139825.1, on the reverse strand, counting down.
GATTCACACAATAAGAACAGACATAACAGGATGACCGTAGTAACAGGCAGGGAGGAAAAGGACAACATAGTAGATAGGATAGTGGAGGAGAAAAGATAGCAACACTCAAACTGTGTTCCTGTAGGGAGTACAGTGTGGGAACAGGAAAAAAGCATCAGCAGACATAGGCACATATAAGCACACGTTACAACATAAGAACTCAAAAACAGGTTGCACTGGAGGGGCAAGAAGCGCGAGGAGGTGTCCAAATGCAAATACAAGAGTCGCCAACAATCAACAGGTGTCCATGAGAGGAAGGAGGGAGGAAGTAATGAGAGTGTCACACAGCTGCGTTCTCCTGGAGGACTTGTTCCAGCAGCGGCCTTGGCCAGGGCAGCTACCGAGATAGTATCCGGAATGCAGAATAGATTGTGATTGTTTTGGTTAATCTCCAAAATAAACACCAAAACAGCATAAAAGTGGCCAAACTTACAGCTTACAGCTTGAGCCTGTGTGTAGCAGCCTGACCAATAGGGAAGTCAGGATTCTTCTACGTAGACAAATTCTGGAAATTCGAAGAAATCGCTAGTAACGACCGACACCCTCAGAGCTGACCGTCAGCAGGGCTCATGTCTAAATGCAAGTACTTCATTACTTGATGTATCTGTATTATTTAACATGACTATTATACATTATAACAACATTCATAGATAAGAAAAGACAGACAAACATAATAGGTCGTCTTTAATGGTGACTAGCTTCTCACTGAATGTGTTGCTCCTTTGATTCACAACATACAGCACCTTTTTATGCTCTGGCTCAGTGGAGAGCCCCTCTCCTGCATCCATGCCCTCGTCTGGGCCCTGCCTTTTGTACACCCAGAGCTCAGACTTCTCTACAATAGAGCGCAGCTGGTCCAGGTCAGACTTTATTTGCTTGTAATTTTCCACATCTTGACTGGTGACCAGCAGCTGGACCTGTGAACACATTTATGTCACAATATAATGTAGAGAGAAGATGATACTGTTCCCACATTAAAATTTTACTATAAAATAAATACATTTGTGTTTGTATGCATGTGTCAAATGAAAAGAATCTAACGCCCAAAAAACGTTTGAGTTGCTGGCTGTAGCTGTATACCTGCTTAAAAGCCTGCAAGACCTCCTGCCTTTGGCTGAAGTGCCTAAAGAGCAGGTGGAGCGCTCTGGATACCAGAGGAGGATAGTCATGCATGGTTAAGTGGAGAAGGACCCTCAAAAAAGTACGGCCACCATGATCGTCCAGGTCCAACGGGGTGTTTTCTTCACTAGATACAAACACAGAACACACGCTGAAATGAAAACACACATTCCTGACATTTGACTTGTCTTTTCCTTTATTGAAACTGGGATTACCTTCCACCAAATATTCCCTCAGCCTGCTCTTCAATGTGCTCAAAATCCAAAGCCCCTGCAATAAAATGAAAACAATATTTGTATTGAATAAAGTCGATTTCATTGGCTCCACTCTAGTGTAAAATATAGCCATGAATGTTACCCTGACCTGGCATGTTGTTCGGTCCTTCCACTGATCCACTTACAGATAATTCACTCTGGGAGTTACTCTCGTCAAACTCCCTCTTAAATATAGACAGCAGACAGGAGATCCTGTAGTCCAGGCGGACATTCAATATGAACTACAGGGCAGGGAAGAAAGTGTTATGTGGAGATTTTGGAGGATGCGGGTATTGTATGGGTTCAGTATCTACTGTGCTGTATGCATGTAATTGCATTTAAATATAATATTGCATGTCCTTCACCTGCAGGATCTCAATGATCTTGAGCTTGGTGTCCATGACCAGTATGTCCTGTTTCTCGGGTTCAGTCTGAATCTTGACTGTCTCTCCATTGGAACTGGGGTTTAAAGTTGTGGGGAGGAAGCCCCCTCCTCTCAGAACCACCTGAGACATCAGTTCTCCTACGCCATGAATGGATCTCATCACATTACTGCCTGGAAACAAGCACACGCATGCATAAATACATACAACTTCATTTCCATGAGGTATATTTGGTTCTCCACTGATCAACAATGGTGTTAATACCTTTACTATCATCTTCTTTGTCAAGCTTGTTGAAAGGGAAAACTGTGCTCACATGGACACAGTCTAAAATAGCCAGCAGGATCTTGGTTAGTCTTAGCAGGTCACTGAAGTTGTAGAAGCCAAAATAAATCAGGTTCCTGGCCAGATTCACCACCTAAACATGGAAGATGTATAAATTAAAGGGTATCTATCATGCTTATTTTCAGATTCATACTTAATACTAATATAATATTAGGTTTCTACTAGACCATGTTTACAAACTTTAATGTTCAAAAAACAACATTATTTTTCTCACACTGTCCGTCTGAATATACCTGTATTCAGTCTCCGTCTGAAACGCTTTGTTTTAGCGACTGTCTCTTTAACACCCCCTCCTGAAAAAGCCCAGACTGCTCTGATTGTTCAGCATTTCCGTGTCTTCCGCATCTACACTCTTTGCGTCTTTGCACCACACAGGGCTTGGGGAATGACTGTTACTGCACTTTCTACCTATATATCTCTCTGTGGATTGAGCTTTTTGATACTTTCACAGTATTTATATAGCACCTCAACCTGCTTTACAATACAAAAAAGACAATGAAAGCTCAATTTTAAATAGGTTTGCGAGTTTAATCATCAGAATATGACTACTATTGCATGAGTGGGATTAGATATTAAGAATGTGCCAGACTGACCTCGAAGGTGAGCTTGTTCTTCTCTTTATCTGCAAAAGGGAAGCTCTGACACACCACGTCTCTCAGGTAGTTCTCCACAAACTCCATAGTCTGACAAAATCGCTCCTTTATTTCATCTTTAGATGTTCCATCGTTGTCATAACTATAATGAGACAAAAAAAATCCAAATGAATCTACAACCTACAAAATATTATACAATGAACAATCTGTTAAATTTGTCCATTTACTCACTCGTCAATGGCAATTTCTGAAGGGATCTCAGACCAGAGTCTAGCGTATTTGACAGGTGTAACTTGCTCCTGAGGATCGCGATCCACATGCATGTGCAGCATCATGCGGCAGAAGGAGGCTCGCAGATCATAAGGCAGGTCTTCATCTGACATACATCGCAAGATCAGGTCCACATCCAGCTGGCCAGAGATCTTGTTGATTGCCAGGTACTGGCGGTCCAAACACATCCTGGCAAACAGGTTCAGCTGGTACCTGTAGCAGTAAATACACAAAGTCAGACTTACATTTGTAAGTTTGCACATGCTTTTTTTGTTAGGTGTCCAATTCTGTATTGTGCTATTATATTCATTAGTACCATACTGCTGCTTCTGCTCTGGCTCGATCTTAAGTTATATAGGGCACTAGCATGATCGAATTTCTCCCAGACAACCACATGAAAAATAAAGCCCAGTAACTACCTGTAATAACCGATCACCTCCTGGTCCTCCTTCTGGCCCTCCTTGGCATCCTGGGCCAGTTCCCTGATGCTTTTACTGCGGATTTCTTTATTGCTGTCTTTCCAAAATAACCACACCTCCTCCTCATCCTCCTCTGACTCCACAGAGTTCTCCCCGAGCGGCGCTCCCTCGATCTCAAATCGAGAAAGCACGAGTCTGCGGGAAAAGGGGGTTTTCTTTTGTTAAAAGACTAATGAAAATAAATGAGTTACATTTATGCAAAAAAAGCATTAGGATTAAAATGTCACCATCAGAAGCTGTAAAAAACAAAACAAAGAAAAAAAACGTCTAGTACACTGAAGTGTTGTGCACATTAGTGCACATTATGAGGAGGACAAGAGAGATTTAGGTGGAGGCAGAGGGGTGACTACTCACTTCGTTTCTATGAGGATGTCTGCATTAGCTGGATCCAGCACTGCGTTACAAATGAGCTCCTGTGTCACAGGGATGGACTTATTCATTGACACACACAAGTCTGACAGGTAGTCCAGGAACCTGGACACACGTACACACACAGACAGGTACACAAGTACACACACACACACACACACACACACACACACACACACACACACACACACACACACACACGATGTGCAAAATTAATCACCCATGATGCAAACTCAAGATCAACACAAGCAACAGAGATATAGAAAAGCGTAACATCGTTGCAGCTTGAACAATGTACTATGACCAAAAAGTGTACTTCAAAGTCAAAATTCAATGTACTAAAATTAAATATACTTATTCTGCAGTACTTAAAGAGGTGTTTAAGTGTACTCAAAAGTGTACTTTATTGTAAGTGTATTGTGAATTGAACATAAGTTTAATTTGAAAAAGTATAATCAATTGCATATACTTATAGTAAGAAGGTAGACTTATTTTCAAGTTGTTTGTAACACCATATAAAGTGCACTTAAATTTCACTTTCACGTCATAAGCATACTCACAAAATGTGCACAATACAAGTTTATTTTAAGCTCTATTTCAGTGTACTGAAATTATACTAAATTGCAAATACTTGAAAGTAGAAAATTAGTTTACTTTTGATAAATGTAGTTGTGTTCACGTCCTTTGAAGTACTCCATAAATAATGAATTAATCTTGTATGTCAATTAAATTGTTTAAAATGTTTTTCTCATAATTGAAGTACTATTTGTCATGGAATAGAATAACACACTTCGAGTGTACTAAAATGGTACCAGAAAGTAGCTTAAAGTGCATGTGAAGTAAAATAATGTCATCTTGTAAGTATACTTCTGAAGCACTTAATACAGTACTTACAGAATAACAGTATTGTACTTAAAATACACTTAAAATAAAGGCGTCCATTAACACATAATCTTGCTAATTCTTTATGCTTGATTCTGGGTTTTTTTGTTTTTTTTACCCAAAATCATCATGTTTGTAGTGTACAGGCAGATTGATGCACACACAAACCTGGGCTCACGATTTTTGCGAACCAGGCTAACGAACGTGTCGATCTCCGCAGCAGTGATATGTTTCTCCAGCAGCTTGCGGTTGTTGTGGAGCAGAGCTGTGATCGTATCTTCAGCCAGGACATCATAGCCAATCTGTTTCTGCATGAAGCGAAACTGTTTGGCGATATACTCCTGCGGCACAGACAGACAAACAGTGTGAGCACACACAAACCAAAACAAAATAACACAGACTTTCTGTGATAAATGTCCTTATTAACCTAACCCCGTTATTTCTTTACATTCTACAGGGGGGCGTAACCTTGTTATATCTATATCCATTACTTTTATGGACTGAGGTCATTTTGGCCCTTCATCTGTGTGCAGGAAAACCGAGCATGTTCACAAGTACCAGACTGCCTCCTTGTTTAACCTAATTAAATGATCCCTCTGACAATTTCACTGTAATGTGTTTTAGAGCAATCTTTCTTCTATTTTTTTGGGGGGGAAATGTGAATGTTGTATTCCACATTAAGAGGATGAGCTCGTACCACTGTGCGGCTCAGTGTATTCGTATTAGCAGACAATTTAATAAAGGGGCTTGGCGGGCGCACAGGATATTCAGTTACACATAATTGTATCTGAGCTGCTGCTGCTAAGAGCAAAGACTTCTTTCACTTACTTTTAGACTTAATCAAGGGAATTTGCAGCACGTACACACATGCCACACAGAGACGGTGCTCACAAAGCAGCCTTCTAGGTCTGACAAACTGTACCTGGTTCTTGCGGTAGTCCTGCTGAGAGTGACGCAAAACCCGGTAACACAGGCGACAGATGTGTCTGAAGGGGGCATGCCGCTGGTCAGCCAGCTCCTCCAGTCGCAGCATGGGACCGTCCCCACTGTCTGTGAATGGAGCCTGCAGGAGCTTGAAGATCTGAACAAAGGGATAAGGTTGTGACAACTGTAACCATGCTGAAAATAAAGCCAAAAGAACACACCGTTACAGATAGCAGGCCTGACCACCATGGCACATTGAGTTATGATAAAGACTTGAGGTAATGGGTCAAACAACTTTATGTTCAATGTAAAACATGTGTTCAAGATATAACAATCGTCATAAGATGCAATTGCAGACGAGCCTGTTCTTTCAGAGCCTCAATCTTGTCACGTTAACGGTCACTATGTGTGTTGCCTTTTTTTTTTGCTCTATTGTAAACTTTATTGAAACACATTCACCTCTCTACTTCTGGTCTGTCCCCTTTATGTTACCCTCTTAGATCCATACACACACACATGTTCCTATTACACTTCTGCCCTTACTACAAGCCTGATTCATAAGTTGGAAATTCCCAATTTCCGAGCACAAATGAAGCGCAGCATAACAGACAGTGACGAGGTCACTAGCAGACCAACCGCTGTCAGCAGCGTCACTAGCATGGCTGGGCATTTACATCTAGCTCTAGAACAGCCGAACGCGCTCATGCCGGCCAGCATAGCGGCCAGACCAGCTGATATTCCCCCAGAAATCTGGACAAAAACACAACGGGGATGAAGAGGTGGGAAGCAACGTCGGGGCAATAGAGGAGGGTCGAGACAGGAAGGTGAAGAGGAGAAGATTCAAGCCGTGTGTCCCCTCTGTTGTTATGGGAAATGTATGGTCTCTCTACAATAAGGATGAACTGACGGCGCTAACGCGGAGTCACCAAGAGTACCGTGAGTGCAGTCTGATGTGTTTAACGAAGACATGGCTGCACTGGGACATCACGGACCAGATCATCTCCGTAGATGGCTTCCACACCATTCGGGCTGACCGGGATTGCACCAAGATCGGTAAGTGGAAAGAAGGGGGGCTTGCAGTTCTAGCAAACAGCAGATGGTGTAATCCCTCTCCCCACGGGTATTCACCAGGTGCATTGCAGCAGCTCTTTCACCTCTGCAGTCGCAGGGCTTGAAGATCCTGCCATATCTCGACGATTGATTAGTTTGTGCACCCGGCTTTAGGCTGCTGAGGACACGGCTTGCCTTCTCTCTCATGTGTCTCAGCTCGGTCTGAGGGTGCACTGGGAGAAGAGCTCTTTGATCCTCTCTTTGGGTCAGATTTGGCCCCCCAACCCTTGCCGCCTTGAGCAGTGGGTTTGGCCCCTGCAGGGTCCAATCCACTCCCTAGAGCTCCTGCATGGGACCTGCCCCTGGTGTTGGACGCCCTATGCATGCCACCTTTTGAACTGTTGGCACTGACAGATCTGAGGTCGTTGTCTGCCAAAACTGCCTTCCTACTGGCCATCTTTCTGCAAAGCCTTGTCTGTGAGCAATTCATGCTTGAGGTGGAACTCAGACGGCTCTGGCTTTACTTCGTGGCCAAACACGGCTTTTCATCCTAAGGTACAGGCGTGCTCGCACCTCAACCAGCCTATCCGACTGGCATGATTTGAACCCCTATTAGGTGATAATAGGTAGATAATGATAACTCTGAGCTGCTGTGCCCAGTGCTGGCCCTTAGAGCCTATGTACTATAGACATGAGGCTGTCCGATCAGCTCTTTATTTTTCATGGTGGACCTAGGAAAGGTCGTGCCGTGACCAAGTAACGCCTGTCCCACTGGATTGTAGACGTGATAGTCTCGGCTTATGAGTTGAGCAGCCTCTCTTTACCATCTGGGGTGAAATGCCACTCTACTAGGAGGTGGCTGTACATGACGTCACCAAAACACGGCGGGGGAAGCGGGCCGGAAATAATAAGTCGCTTCCCCGTGTCTAACAGGCGGTTCACCATGGACCTGAAGTCCTGCTTGAGGACCTCGTACTGGCGGTTCTTTAGATCATTGGTACCAGCCTGCAGGACCAGTGTGGAAGCCAAGTTGTGCTGTAAACACAGCCGGTGGGCGGAGGACTCAACCTCCCTGGCGCAGGCTCCTGGGCGGCAGAGGGTCTGGCCGCCACGTACCCTCACGTGCCTGACCATCAAGGTCCAACCAGCATGGAGAGATTGTGCCGTTTCACAGGCTGCCTGGAGGTTTGCCCGGCCTGCGGCTGCTGCTAACCGAGACGGTGGGAAGGGATCAGGTTGGACGAGCCGACCCTGGCTTCTGAGTCGGCGAGAGCCACGGCCGGCTGGATGGTCGGATACCGGGGACGAGCTGGAGCGCACACCCAGCGGAGGGAAATCCTGCAGGCTTAGGACGTCATACCTGTTATTCAGTGGTAAATCCGGGAGAGGAGGAGGGAGAGATGGGTGAGCCCCAGTGCTCCTGTTCACCACTGACCAGGGTTCACTCGGCTTGAGTGGAGTTGAGCTTGACAGAACCGGAGCCGTGGCTCCGTCCTCCCTGATGGAATACTGCCACTCCGCGGGCCAAAGGCAGGAGGTGAGGGGTACTGAAGACTTGGACTTGACTCCGTGAGTGGTGGTGCCAGAGATTCGGGAGTGATGGAGCCAGTCCACGGCAGGGTGGTGTTGTCTGCAGCAGTCATGGTCCAGTCACCAGCGCCGGAAGCCCTAAGATGGGCGATGAGCTTTGCCTGGGTCGTGGCGACGGGCAAGAGATCCAGGGGGATTTTGCCCCTTTCCCTGAGGTCAGCCTTCAGGCCAGAGGCGTTCTCCCCCTCAGTTTTGAGAGGGTGGGGAGACAGGACTCACACACGACCATCATGTCGCAGCCTGTGCTGGGGATCCATCACCCCGGGACACAGAACCACCACAGGGAGGTGAGTATAATTCCGGCCCTGGAGCCGAAAGTCCATGGAGACCTTTTTCCCTCCTAGGCAGGAAGGCCACTTCACCAGTTGCCTTTAGATCCCACTGAGTTAAAGAAGTTCTTTAAAAATTGGTGCCTCGCTAGTGTATATATACAGTATATAGTTATATATATATATATATATATATATATATATATTGTTTTATATTTCTGTTTTTTTCAAATATATAGTATATTGTATGTTTATATTGTTGCTGTTAATATGTTATTTGTATAGCTGGAGTTTGCAACGAAAATAATTTCCTCCTGAGATTATTAAAGTATTTCTGATTCTGATTCTGTTTCTGATTAAGGCATTACCTGTTTAAGAATATTCTGTTCTCTCATAAGCTTCTGTCGTTCCCTGTTGGGTTTGTTGACCATGATCTCTAAAACGTCCTGCCCATTGTTGGGAATATCCACCACAAAGAACACCAGATCCTCCAGAAGCTTGGTAACCGCTCTGATTGTACATAGAAAAGAGAGAAACAAATCAATAACACACAAATGCCCCATTTCCTGTTAGAAATTGATAATCTGGCACCACAACACATTTTATACCTCCTCTCATTTTGTGTGATGGTGCCTTTTTCCAGTTTTCCAGCAATAGAGGCCAGCACTTTACTGGCATCATTAGCAAAGTCAAGGTCTCTCACTTCAGCGGGGGAGACGGGCACAATGGCAAAAGCCTCTTTGTCCTCTTTCAGTGCTGAGGTGCCAATCTTGAATCAGAAAATAAATGTACAACATTTTCACCTTTTAGACCAGTATGAGATATTTTTGGAATACTTAGAATTTGTCTCTGGGCCCACTTATTACGATTCAAATACTCTAGCAACCCATAATGAAAACCATAATTGTGCATTTGTTGTGAAAAAATACTTAATATTAAAAAACTCCAAAGCAGAAAAAAAGGGGGGTTGCACAGAAGGTATTCAGCCAACAGTTGATTTAGATTTGTCTTACTGGTGACCCCTTGGTGGATAAACTGTAACTCACACGCAGCATGACAGGCTTTTCCTCTTCTTTGTCGATTGGTTGGTTGGTGCTGTGAACCCATGTGTTGGTGCACAGGTGCCTGAGGCGCACATAGGAGTTCCTGAAAGCACATTTTAATATTTCTTATATAAATATATATATATATATATATATATATACACTGACACAAAGCAGTATTCAGAGTCATGCCAGACACGTGTACATCTATGGGCATTCAAAAATATTCCTTGTTTATAAATGATACAGTGCCCTCTATGATGCCCTCCAGGGTGCCCTTCAGTGGAGAAAACTTGATGCAGTGCACTAGTGGGTGCCCTTTTGCTCGCCCTCGCCACTCAGAAAGCCTGAGTGACACACTCTTCACTCATAACAATCTTACATAACAGGAACACACACATTGCGAAACTTTGTGTGGCTCTTTAATTAGGCTTATCCACTTTTAATGTGATTATAGAGATCAAATATGTCTTGCTTTCACTGGTTAGAATTGAACATGATTGGTTATATTATTATTTGCATTTGTGCTTTGAACAGTATTGGTAGTATAAGTTCATTCCTGAATAAAGAGAAGAGATATTATATCAGTATATTCAGTAAGTGTATATGTGAAAATAAAGTTCATGAGCAAGATATGCTCAATATAAGCAACTTGTGCTTGTATTTTAGCGCTGGGTTATGTTCAAAATAAGGATAACATCTTTGTCTTTAATTCAGTCAAAGTCTCAAATGAAAGTTAAAAAGGTAACTGTGTCAAAGATTTGATATGCTGCTTGCAGTGCAAACCTATCAAGATTTGCATGTACTGCGGTCAGGCATGTTTTATAGTATTACTGTCCAGTATCTGCAGGTAATGATGACGCAGACCACCAATCTTAAGTGATCAAATGACACTTAAGAGTTTTTATACAAAAGATAATGTAGGCCTACTGGAGGGTAAAATGTTCAAATTTTCAAAGGCCTCCGCAGCAGACCCCCTGATCACCTTACAGACAGACAATACCATTACGTCAAGCTCCAGCAAGACCTGTGTGTTCAAATGAGCACATCACACCTGTGTGTTACAAGAACTTCCTCTTCCCTCAGTTATTCCAGTGAAAGACACAGTATTACCGGAAAATAATGTGTCAAACAAACACGTTGTCGTATATAACAAGCACAAACACATCTGTTCACAAAAACAAGGTGAACTATTGTGAATATCCTTGTCTGCATAATCACCATGAAGAAGAACTCTGTCAGGTAGGCCAGCATGATACTGTCTATTGTGAGTAACAGTAAGTCACACTCTCACATATTGACAAGCATTAACACACTTCCCATGGTTTATTGCTCTGTAAACACAGTAAGATGACTAAAAATGCTGTGCAGTGGAAGTCCCCGGATTGTAATGTGGTTTGTTTGAGTTTCTGCGGAAAGAGTTAAACAGCAGGGAAAGGACCACACTCTTCTCTGTAACACAGGTAACATGAAAACACTTTTACGTTGCGACCTTCCTACCTGGGTACCAGCGAATCTCCCCCTCTTAACGTGGTAGGGTCGAGCTCAAATATGGAAGATATGTCATTTCCATCAGGTACAGACACAAGGGTGTACATGACTTTATCCTGGACATGTCTCAAACGGGCCCGTAAGGCTTCTTGCTCCGACTCCAGCTGGAGGGCAAAAATTTGATTATAAATAACCTGCATAACAAAAAAATACATCTTGCAAACCAGATCTTCATTTTCGGCAGTTAAGATTATCTGCCACGTTTGTGTCAAGATCAATAAGAATCAGAACTGCCTATTATTTTGGAAAGATTTGGAGGAAAATGCAGTAAGTAAGTTCGGTAAGTTCAAAGACTCTCAAGAGGGTGACTATTTTTTTCCCCTTTGTAAGTTGGATAGATGTCACAGTCTTATTTCAATACTCTAATAATGGCAGCCAGTAAATTACTAAATGATTTCATCATATCAGTCAGAGTTTTGAATTGATTTGCAGACTTGGAACAGTTGGTAAATATATCTAGCTGTTTTTATGTTTTAGGCTAAACTCGAATGAAAAATAGTCACCAGAACACATTTTTTCTTTTCTTTTTTTTTGCCCGGTCCCTCTGCCATAGCCTCAGCTCCGATGTGTATAGTTTTATGTTTTAACTGTAGAAGCCAGGCAATAAACTCAGTAGCAGACTATCTGTGTGCTGGTTCACTTGTCACTGCCTGGTCAGCAGATGTGAACAGCCTCCAGTTGGCACAGTCACAACCAGCTCAGTGAGCTGTAGCAAAAAACAAACCAGAGAGGTGCATTCACTTTGAAAGGACGCCATCTGCTGGTGACTGAGCTATAATACCATCTCATGCTGCAAAAATACATTCAGTCATCCACTGCTCAGCATCCATATATATATAATATATTATAATATATTTAAAAAGGCACATTTATCCTCCTGAGCTACACCACCTTCACAACCAGGCAACAGCTTTTTGTTTTTTATTTGTTTTTAGAGAGCTTGAAGAGTAACGACACACCAAAAGCACTTTCAGTTGAAAACCAGTATATGTGTATTTAGTAGTGTTGTTGATGGATTGAGGTAAGCTTTCCACTAAATCTTGACATTATGGCAGGAAATAGCTGAATTCTTCATATTATGCCATAAACATGCATATAGACTGCCCTCTACTGGTTGGAACTCGACGAATGAATTGATCTGATCTGGTGGCAGATGACGCATGTGGAAGCAACTCTCATCAGTAAAAACTCTCCACCCTACTGCTAAACCCACGTCTCCCAACTCTGCGGAGAGAAGTGGGCATGGCTTAGCTCACCCTCTTAGCCCTGTTGTTACTTTTTTTACAGAGGTATTTTTTTGAGTTTCCAGGGTAGAGGCACTTCAGCCAAAACTCGAGGGTTCTCTTAAAGCCAGGTGAGATTCACTGGTGAGTACGTACCTCTGTACGGTTGTGGTGTCACAACTATACCACATTCAGGTAGAAAGTGCCGCTACAGTGTCTGTTACAGTCATTCCCCGGCTGCAGTGAGTGTGTTTACATGGGCATGAATATGTTTATGAGGTTTATCCCGGTTATGAGCATATTTGGGATATGTTGTTTAAGAGCACAGAGAAATCGGGATATTCATTCGCTGTGTTAGGAAATATGAGACACTGCACTCTACATTTACTACGGTTTCACAACTTTACGGATAATTTATTCTATGCTCTGATCACTAACTACTGCCTCCACACGACCTTTATCCCAACATGTGAAATATAAAAGAAAACTAAAAATATTTTTTATCTACAAAAGGGGGCCCTGCAGAAAAGGTTTGGGATCCACTGATCCATAGTATTACATTAACAAGCTAGGATGGGTACTGTAGTTATTAGACAATAATAGACAAATTTCAAAATATTACAATTTAATAGTGGCTACCGACATACACTGCAAATGTCACCCACTATAAATACAAGTCTCTTGGTTTGGCTCACTTACTGAGGAGCGATACTCCAGGCACTCCTCTTCATATTCTGGATTCACCTGCAAAAATACAAAGTGGTTCACCACTTGGAATACATTTATTCAATTCTATATTGTTTTATGTAATATCAATAGAGCTTAAATTTCACTTCAGTTTCTTTTTCCCTGGTCTTACAGACTGCCTTACAGTTAAGGGACAGCTTTCTGTGCAATGTCAATACAGTCAAAAAGCACAATAGTAATACCTAAAATAATAATCAAAATATATCGAATATAAAAAGTATGTGATTTCGTCAATGTCGCCTTGTTCTAATCACAGTTGTAGTGTCTGTGCTCCACTGACCTCTGCAGCCAGGTAGTGTCCTGTGGCCAGGTGTTTGAACCTGAACAGGCTGTTCCAGTAGCCTGCCCCCCCTCGACACGGATCATGCTGCACAACCTGATACCAGAGCACACAGCAGTCACAACTTACACCAATGCATGCTGTTGACCTAATTACTCGATATGCTGTTAAGTAAATGATGGTAAACATATTCATGGTTTCTCAAAAAAAACTGAAGAATAAAATCAGCATGGCTTACTTTATGTTTTCTGCTGGCTTACAGAACACTGCGACACTTTACTACAATCTAACAAGATCCAGGACAAAACATACATTACCACAATCAGCAAAACCAACTCTAAAAATATTCTTCCTCACTTCTATTTCCCAGAGGGCTTTGCTGCTGGTTGCCGAGGTAGCTGACTGTCGCCCGGTAGTGCGGAGAAAAACATACTGTTTTTTTCTGTGATCATCACAGGTGAGGAATTTCTCCTGCTCTGCATGAAATAACCGCACCACGTCACCCTGGAGAATGGGAGAACAAAAATATTAAACCCAAATAATTACTATTATAAAAGATGTACTCCTTGTAATAAACCAGAAGCTATTCTGACTAATATTTTAAAAACCAATAACACCTATAAAGACCTTGCTTGCGATCGGTGTGGATTGACTGACCAGTTTCACTACCTCATAAGTTCCAGAAGTGTTGTAAAATTATTTCTAATACATTCAGACTTTTCTTATATATTTTTAAAAGGCCATTTGGCTTGTCCCACTGTAGTTGTGGCTATTTTTGGTGTTAAATCCCTGAATGTTGAGCTGTTGAATAACCAATGAAACAAAATCTCATCTGTGAGCACATACTGTACACTGATAATAGTGAAGTGAAAACAAACAAAGCTACCAGCCCCCTCATCTCTGATGAGGCACATTATACAACACCTCTTGTAAGAAAATGAGAGAATGTAAGTGAGTTTTACACCTGTATGTGTGTTTATAAATATATATTTTCTATTAGATATGAATGTGTTTGGTACAAAAAGAAAAAAAGTTTTTAAAAAACCCCACAAAAGATCTGTTTTTTTTTCAGATAGCTACTGTGAGACAAACCCCTTTCAGGATGATCTCCTGATTGTCGCCCCATTTCATAAACAAGACGATCTTCCAGCTGGTGTTACAGTTGACAGAGTTCACCTGAAAAACAAAGAACCAGAGTTTGCCATGACTGTAGGTATAATCGTCTGCACAGTCAGAGAAACAACACTGCCAAGGTTGAAGGGCTAGGTTATTTTTCTCAATACCCAGGGAGTGAAACAAAATCATTGCTTCACTTTAAAAAATAGAAAAATTTCTAAAGATCGACATATTATCAAACTAAACCAAAAAAAGGATTATATTCAACACTAAATCCACTTCCTGTTTACATGTGCCACAGCCAAGGGAGTGCAAACAGTAGTTTAATAACATCAATGTTTCTCTATTGCATTCATGTAGAGAAGAAGAACAAGAACAAGAAGTGTCAAATCCAACATTGAAAAATGTAATTTAAGGAATAAATGAGTTTGTCTCACTCTTGGTAAAAATGGAAAAAAGCTGTCCCAAAAGAGACCACACTGTTTGTTTCCGTAAGGCACTTTGATCAAATATGGTGTTAAGTAGGTCGGAGCACTCTAGTGTTATGACAGAGAAACAGGACGGCCTTCCAAATGCAGTGTTAGATGTAGCCCAGTCCTTAATGTGATAAATGTGGAGGGCAGGAGAACAATGATGTAGTGTTTCACATCAGGCAGCTAATAACCAAGTAGCAGTTATGAGAATATTAGATTCCGACAGTCCCACAGAAATATCTGAGAAGTGAAGATGAGTTGCAGTGGCTCAGCCAAACCTCATTGCATCCTGGATTATCCACCAACTGGTGTGTGCTTGCATGGAGCGGCTGACCAGCGTTCACTGGGTTAAGGACCACTTTGTCCCCGATTACCACCTGCAAAAACAGGACACAATAAAATATGAAAATGTGAAATGTGAAGGAACAAACGGTCATGCAGTGTAATCATAGCACAAGCAGAGTTAAACAATGAAAAAGCCTGTGATGTTTGATCAAAACAACATGCCTCAGTGCATTACTGAACTCATGGGGTCTGGGCTCTGCAAATTACAAGGACTTGCTCTGCATTTTTTATTTTATTTTATTGACTCTACTTTTCTCTATTAGAGCACAATGTATACGTTGACCCTGAGTACAGTGCAACTCAATTGTAGTAATGTATTCCACCATCAATCTCTTAGTCAGAGAGCATCAGTAGCAATTTGCATATCACTGTCTTCCCTCCATTCCATATTTGTTTTTGTCCAAGGCATACTGCTACGGCCTTGTGCCATACCTAATTTGAGAGGAGCTTAGCAGAGGAGCCCGGTCTCTGCTGTGGTTCATTTTGTCTTTGGGCACTTGCCCACTACTTCCTGCTGCAGGGAAACAAGCTGGTGCCACAAGAGCTTTGTGATCAGGTAAACACCAATTGGGTGCTGGCACAGGGCTATCAGGGGATAGATGTGATCAGAGAGATGCCTCACATTGAGATCTGGACCTTTATTCTGCAGTCTTGACCTTATAATACTGGTTTACTGCTGTATATACAAATGAGCAAATCAGTTTTAAAGACAGAGAAGTGGCTGTATTTTAAAAGGTGTCGTCTGAAAGGTCCCATATCATGCTCATTTTCAAGTTCACACTTGTATTTTGGGATTCTTATAGAACATGTTTATAATCTTTAATGTTCAAAAACACATCATTCTTCTCATACTGCCTGTCTGAATAGCCCTGTATTCACCCTCGGTCTGAAACCTTCTGTTTTAGTGCCTGTCTCTTTAAGACCCCCTTAATGCCCAGACTGCTCTGATTGGTCAGTTCCAAGTTTTGGCGCCTCTGTCATTGCAGCCATAGAATGACTGGGACAGTACTGTAAAGGCACTTTCTACATATATATAGTAGAGTTGTGACATCAAAAGTGTACAGAAGTCTTTAAAGTTTGTTTAAAGACACAGTTTATGAATATGAGCTGTGTGCATTCCTCTGGGGATTGAAATTTCAATTTTATAAAATGGGAACTTTAAAATGTAAAACAAGGATCCTCCCAGGCATGATTCAGCCTGACACTGATTGACATACATCATGGCATCTTCCACAATGCACCACTCCCACAGAGACATGATGACTCACACTGTCCCCGATGGAGCGTAGTTTGTAGAACGGCTGGATGTAAAACCAGGAGCCCTCATTTCCAGCAGTGTCTAGCATCACCCTCATGGCGTTCTTCTCTAACAGCGCAGGCAGACGCTTGTTCACCGTCAGGTATTTGTTACTTTTCAAGTGAAGGAGCTGAGCAGAAAGATACAGTGTAAGATAACACAAACAAATGCTGAGATCTGAGGTAAGAAGTAAGTGCTTATGATAGTGTACTGACTAAAAGAAAGCAGCTTGCATTCAGGTCACCATTAGAAATGAAAGTGGCAGTTGACAAGTATAGCAGATCGAGTTGATTCAAAATTTAAAATGCTTAAAACTCTCACGCCCCTCCCCCAGCACCACGAGCTCCCCCGCTCCCTCCCATCGAGTGCTCGTCAGTGAGTGTGCGCCAGATTCCTGTGAACACGCCCGTGTCTACTCTCATGGATAAACAGCATGGAGTACATGCTGCATGGAGGTAGAGTGGTCAACTTACTCATAGGTAGCAATTGTTAACGTAATTTAGCGTAGGCCTAGCTTGAGGCGTGTGTCTGTGATATTGTACCAATGCGCAAGGGGGATCTGTGGCATGTGCACAAACTATGCCTGACAGACAGCTCTCACACAGCCCTGCGCTGAGTGGACAGGATGATACAGGCGCGTTCAACTTTTGCAAAACAAACAAGAAGCTCTAGGTGCACGAAGAGGCGCGTATTTTTTTCTAAACCCGGATGATTTATGTTGTTTTATCAGAGCATAGTGTCAGTTTCAGTGAAAAAAAATTTCCGACTGCAACTTTAACTTCCATTGTTTTTTAGAATAAAGTAACGTACAACTTTACAACAGGACATGAATCTAAATAGAATAGAATAGAATAGAAATACTTTATTGATCCCAAGCTGGGAAACTGCATAAAGGCCGGTTTCTTACTTAATGAACTTTGAATGTTTTCTTATGTCTTTCTTTGCTTATATTATGATTATGCATGTCTCATGATGCATTACACTACATTTGTATTATATCACTGTGTGGTTTGATTGTGGCTGCAAGAGGTTTGAGTGTCCTCCAGTTTGATTGGGATTATGCCAAAATTCACATTTTAATTCTAGACGCACAATTTATTGTTTCAATATTTTTATTTAAGCGTCAATAATGGGAGCATGCTCAACATGCATTTAAGCCC
Organism: Echiichthys vipera; assembly: GCF_963691815.1. Lineage (NCBI taxonomy): Eukaryota > Metazoa > Chordata > Actinopteri > Perciformes > Trachinidae > Echiichthys > Echiichthys vipera. The sequence goes on along the minus strand of NC_139825.1, from coordinate 32,169,370 downwards.
AGGTATATATAGTAATTAGAATAAGAACTGAAATTAGGTTTGCAACTTTCCATTCATCGTTATTAACATGATTAAAATGGAAATATCTGTGTTATTTGTTCAGGCCATATTTACAATATCATATGTCGATAGAAACAAACCTTAAGCCATGTCATAAGTAGACATATTTAATTAATTTGCCAAATACATATTGTTAGTTAGACTGTTAGCTAGCAAGTTTAGGAACGTTAATGGGGAAAGGTGGTTTATAAATTTAAGCAGACAATGTGGGCTGTGTGCAGGGTTGTCAAACTCATTAAGTTCATGGGCCACATACTGTACATCCCACTTTAATGTCAAGTGAGCTGGACCAGTAAAGCAATTGCATTACCGATAAATAACAACTCTAAATTTGTCCCTTTCTTTTGTAGTGCATTTGGAAAATTAGTGAACAATCTATTTACAGAACAGATAATGAGTCTATGATTAGCCAGAGATATCTTAAGAAACATAACTGCAACCTCAGCAATATGTCAGTTTTCAACAGTATTCTGGTCAGGATGGAAAAAGAAAGGAATCTAGCCTAGGCTTGACAGTTTGTAGCCTGTACGTAAGCACGTGGGATATACTGTACACTTCTGTATGTTGGACACAGCCTGCTGCTATTTTTAGGACACAAGAACCCCAATGGACATATAGGGTTAATGAAAATTTTGAATCAATGACTTCTCTTTGCAAATTCATCCTGTGGGCCAGATCGGGCCCTAGGATCATATATTTTATACCTCTGTTTTAAAGTTCACAACTAATTTATAACAGAGATGTTTTACAACAAAGTACCACATCCCACATGGTAACAGCCAACAGAAAGTGTAAACAAGCTGTGTACCTTGCTTGAGGCCACTATCTGCTGGTTAAGTGAAATATCATAAAGATATAAAATATAAGCACTACAGTGGTTAGCACTGTCGCCTCACAGCAAGAGGGTTCCTGGTTCGATTCCTGGGGCTGGGGCCCTTCTATGTGGAGTTTACATGTCGCCCCGCACGACCCCGATAGGGACAAGCGGTTGAAGATGGAATGGATGGATGGATATTCACTACACTTGTATTGGCAGTAGTGTGAATTCCTATTTAATGGAAAGTTGGTAAATGATCGATCGAATGATGTAAGAGTGCAGTTGAATGTAGTGCATAGTAGTAAAATTACAGTAAATCAAACAGGCATAATTTTAACTAAAACACGATACCTAATTTTGCTTTTTATGTGTATTCTCCCCCAAAATAAATTCATTGTTAAAAAGGTGCTGTTTAACTTCCCTTCTTGGAATTTTTCTGGACATTTTGAAACCATAGCTTTCGTTTATTGGACTAAATACCTAGAAGAGGACTCTTTCAAAGGAACAAACCTGAATGACATTCCCGTACTGAATTACTGTTCCAAGCAGCTTTTTGTTTTCTGAGTCATTTTGCTTTTTCTCCAAGTCCGCTGCATGCTGGAAGGTAAGAATGAGATAAAAAAAAAGAGTAATATAAAATTAAGACATGCATCTCACACCAACAAACTGCAACATTGTTCACTGACATCAGATTGACACAGTAAGTATAGTTGGTAGGAAGTAGTGGTAAGAAGTAATGTAATTAAACAAAGCAGAGTGGTAACAGAGTTCTTAGCAAGGGGGGGCTTTAAACCAAAAATTCTGGCTCACATCTCCATGGAAACACAAAAGAGATTTCAATCTTCCATTTTATGACTGTGTGGTCAGATAGCAGATTGCTTTAAATGGTATTGCATCGCAGCAGAAGGAGAGAAAGGAGAGTGTAGAGGGCAGTAAGGTAGGACAGTAGGAGTGAAAGGCTTTGGGAATGTCTATAAAAGGACTTTAAGAGCAGGTTTCAAGGTTATCATGTGTATACGCTGAGGTATCATTTTAAACTGTAGAGCAGAGTGAACATTTGGATACGTGTAGCTTTACATTCACTTTTGAACAAAACTGCCATCTAAAGTTGAAGATAAAAAATCAAGACTTCTAAAAAAGTTCTGCAACTCTGTCTTGTCTTTTTACCCTGTGTGTGTGTTGTACTGGTGACTGCAGGGAGGTGAACATGTTGACACTTTTACTTACATGGAGCTTGTTGAGGAGCACCGTGTCTGTGTTCCCACCAGGCTTCGCCGCTTTCCAGAACTGCTTCTGGGCCGAGTAGCGGTTCATGGGACACAGTCTGAACAGACAGTCTAGACGGAGAGAGAAATAAAAACAGAGATGAAGATGTATAGAGATAAAGGTAAGCAGAAAGAGAGAGAGAGAGAGAGAGAGAGAGAGAGAAAAGGAAAGAGATGGAGGAAAACAGAAACATTTACGACATTTACCGTCACATAACAGTGACAACAGTGCTCCAGACATGGAAACATGGATAGAAAGTATACAAAAAGGTCTTAATATTAAAAGCCATCATGGCAGATGTAAAAAAAATAAAATAGGTCAGAATAAATAAATAAATAGATTGATTAAGAAGGTGTATAAGGAGAAAATATGTTGATGCACTGTGAATGAATCCTGTCAGTGTGTGGGAGACGGGGTCACAGAAACAGCCTAGTTGCTAAAACAAGATGATACAAGATGTTCAGTAAATACTGAATCTACAACAACAAAAAATGAAAGAAGATGACAAGCTTAACCTAACAAATGACCCCTGTCTGACATGTCAAGTGATGTATTCAAAGACCTAATAATCATACAAAATAAACACGCATTATTCTCCTCCTGAACACACCCATATATGTGTGTGTGTGTGTGAAGAAAAAGAAGAAGAAGAATTCCTTTATTAGTCCCGCGAATGGGGAAATTCAATTTTCACTCTATTATTTTTTTTTTTCATTTTACACACACACACAGGCCCGAAATACACACACATGCTCAGACAGGACCTATATACATGCAACCAATGCAGAGATGTTAGATCGAGGGGGCTGCCAGTGACCGGCGCCCCGAGCAGTTAGGGGTTTGGTGCCTTGCTCAACAGCACCTCGGCAGTGCCCAGGAGATGAACTGGCACCTCTCCAGCCACCAGTCCACACTCCATTTATAGTCCACACAGGGACTCGAACCAGCAACCCTCCAGTTCCCAGCCCAGTCTGAGCTACTACCGCCTGTGTGTGTGTGTGTGTGTGTGTGTGTGTGTGTGTGTGTGTGTGTGTGTGTGTGTGTGTGTGTGTGTGTGTGTGTGTGTGTGTGTGTGTGTGTGTGCTAGTATACCTGTGTGTGTGTGATTGCACTTTAAAAACACATATTCACTATTCTCCTGAAGGCAGATCAAAGAGCTTTGTCTGCTTCAGGGAGTAGTAATGAGGGACAGGGAAGCATGTTTTTGCGTGTGCGTGGCCATAATACACATGTATAGTATTATGTAATAGTAATATGCGATTACAACCTGTTATAAGACTGAGGTAAGTAACAACTCACAAACCTTTATGTACGTGTGTTACGATGCGACGCAGCAATAAGTTGTGGTTAGTCATAGCTCGTAACCGCAGCAACCGTGAGATGATGCTGTCATCAGCAGGACTTTGATTGCACCACTCATTTCCCTAGATACCGTAGAAACTAGCCAGCAGGGAAAACAGCCCCCTTTGATTTGCATGTGGACACTTGCATGTTTTAGCATAACAGAGTTCCTCTTCTGTCTGAAAAGACTTCCTCTTTTGTATCAAGCTGCACACTGACTGCAACTGAAGCACACAGACTTTTACACTGGCTGAAACATTTAGTTTAGCTTACAGTTAGCCAGATCACATTAACTAGAATGAGAATTTTTCCCTGCAGAGTTTTTACTTCTGCCCATCAGCGACTCCCAGCGAAAGCCAGGACTCCCTCCGAGTCCTGGCTTTCCTCTGACTTCCCCTCTCCTCAGACCAAAGCTCTCTATTCTGAGAATGTGAAAAGAGGAGAAAAAAGAACAATCTGTCCATCCTTCCTCATTCACTCTCTGTCTCTCTCCTCCTGCTATAGCCACAGTAACATGACCAAATAAGGCCAGCCAAGAGAAGGGGAGTGGGATGAGGGAGAGAGAAGAGGGTGGGGACTCCCTATCTCCCCCTTGATATTCTGTCATCCCTCCTTCTCCTTTCTGAATTCCTCCAACCCATTTCACAAACCAAACTCTCTCCCTCCAAGTTAACGGCCTCTATCTTGCAAATCTTCCTCCTCTCATCCCCCCATTCAGCCCTCTCATCAGATATAGTTTACTTTTGTTTGACCTAAAGTATGGTAAGAGCAACAAGGAAACGGAAGTGAAAGAGAAATGAGGAAGACAGGAAGAGTGAAAGAATATGAAACACAGAGAGAGAGAGGGGGCATAAAGAGGGTAAAAAAGAGAAGAAGTGGACCTGTTGAACAAAGTGATATTCATGTGCGTCCCATTATGTTCAAGTAGATTAAACTCAAGTACACACACACACACACACACACACACGCACACAGGCACGCACGCACATACAGCTCCAGTCTGTTAGTCGAGGGAGCTTGCTTATAATTTTACACTGACATTTCATCATACTAAACACTAAATTCTAAACACACTATCACAGCCACTGTGAACGCAGTGTGTGACAGATGATCAGCCCACACTGAAGGTTTGCCTTTTATCACAGTTAGCTAGGAGAGGAAACATGTCCGTTCAGTAAAACTGAAATCTGGGTTGAGAATTCCTTCTGGGGTCAGTGGGCAGGAGAAGTGGTGGGACTGGTCCAGAGGGCAGAAAACTCAAAATGATTCATTAACATTCCTCAGTCTTAAAACAGCCTTTTACTGCCAGAACTCCCGCCCCAACATCACTTTATGTAGTACTCAAATATCCACTTCAGTTATAAAAGCTTCCATGCATGCTCCTACAAATGCTAACCTTAAATCTTGGTGCCCTGAGGTATGTAGGAGGAAAACTACAAACATTACCAGCACTGTCTGTATGTTTTGGGGGGCAAAGCTGGTCTCGTATAGCCAGACCTATCTCCATTGAAGCTGTGCCAGTATGGTCTGGCTACACCACCTACCATTCTGAGATAGATAGAGAAAAAAAAAGTGGTCTGACCAATCACAATTGCCTTGAGTAGCGCTAAGCACCGGATGCAGCGATGTGGCCCTTACAAAATAGATAGTGGAGACAGTGGAAGGAGAAGAGAAAGCCTGATATGCTTCAGGCTTTATCCCAGAACTATGTATCAGGTAAGCCAAAATCAGGACAAAGCAAGTTCTTTAATGCAAATCTCTTTAAGGGAAGTATTTTAAGCTAATTGTCTGAATGCCAGCTATTAAAATTAATTAATGGGGCACCACCTAGCTCAACTGGTAGAGCGTGCGCCCCATACACTGGTTTTCACAGGCTGTGTAAAATGGATGTGGTGCCCAGTGTTGTGCCTAGTTCATGAACTCGTTCATATTTTTGTCTGTTCGTCTCTATGTGCCCTGTGATAGACTGGCGTCCTGTCCAGGGTGTACCCAGCCTCAAGCCCGATGTCAGCTGGGATCGGCTCCAGTCGGAGAGAATAACCTTGATGATGTCATCGGGGTTATTGCGTTGCCTTATGGGTAGTGTATCATTTTCTAATGTTTTTGGAACTTGATACATACTAAGGATGAAAAGTCAGGATATATTGTCTAATGTTGCTTTGGTTTTTGTTTTTTTCCCATCACCTGTGTCACATAAGTCATCCAACTTATGAAGTGCAATAACCAATTTAAAATTTTGGGAAACAAACATTTGATTCCAATTCAAATAGTTATGGAAGAAGATTGACTCTCTCACTCTTATGCCTGTCTGTTAAGTATGAAGCTACCACCAGCAGACAAGTAGCTTAGCTTAGCATGAAGACTGAATGGCAGGAAACAAGGGAAAGTAGCCTGGCTCTGCCTGAAGTTAACAAAATCCATCATCCAGTGCTGGTAAAGCTCATTAATTAACCGGTTACAAAAAAAAGCAAAATCATTTAATTATGATAGCACAATGGAGCATATTAAAAATATGTCATGTCTTAACAATAATTAACCTTTTAAAACAAACTACACACACACACACACACACACACACACACACACACACACACACACACACACACACACACACACACACACACACACACACACACACACACACACACACACACACACACACACACACACACACACACACACACACACACACACACACACACACACACACACACACACACGAGTTCAGAATAGCTGACGCAGAACTGCGGGAGATGGTGTTGGATTGTGGCAACGCTGTTAAGTAGTATCAGAGAACGAGCTTAGTGGACTTGCACTTATATAGCGCCTTTCTAGTCATCTGACTACTCAAGGCGCTTCACAGTGTCTGTCACAATCACCCATTCACACAGACATTCACACTGATGGCAGTGGACATCTACATACCATCTAATCTGATCTAACCATTCACACCACATTTACACACCCATGCGCAGCACGGGGAGCAATTCAGGGTTCAGTGTCTTGCCCAAGGACACTTCGACATGTGGACCGGGGGGAGATGGGGATCGAACCACCAATCTCTCGAACAGAGGACGACCCACTCTGCCACCAAGCCACAGCCGCCCATTAGTGCTGATTATATAGAAGTGTGAACATCTTAGTGACCATCTTAGTGACATATTAACAGTTTCTCTTTTCCATAACCGTCCGCCTTTCAATCTGACAAACTGGTCTGGAAAGATGTAACTTGTGTATATAATCATAATAGTAATCGTAATAGTGTGGGACATGACACAACAAACAAGACATTTTATATATAAAGCATTTATTACATTTCAGATGTAATCATTATGTACCTTCACTGTGCAGACTGATGTAGGTGCAGAGTTTGAAAAGGTTTTCACATTCATCTGCAGAAGTTTCACTGGGCTCAGCCTGAATATAAGTTCAAGACCGGTACGTACTAGCATGATTTGTGACATCACGACTAGATTTAATAATGTTCAACTTGTTAACTGAACCTGTTGTGAAAAAATTATTAATATAAGCAAAGTATTCCTATATGTGTTAAAACAGGGCGCCCAGTAGAAGATGGAAGAGGGCACCCAGTAGCTCACCTGGTAGAGCGGACGCTACAGTCCTCGCTGCAGCGGCTCAGGTTTTGACCCACTTGACTGTTTCTTATCAACCTTCAGCTGTACTGTCAAATAAAAAAGGCGTTAAAAGCCAAAAAACATTATCTTAAAAATGTATTTGATGGTATATCAGTGGTATTGTGCAATACTGCTTAGAGTGGTCTTGCAGTTGGGCCACAGATGACTCAACAAAAAGCTAATAAAAAGACAAACTTCACCACATTTAAGAGGATTGAGAGGAAGATGTTTTATGATCAGATGATTTACCGCGGAGGCGGTTTGATCAAAGGGCAGAAGTGCCGCGATAATCTGATACTGTAAGAGCAACAATACAGATGACAGCTTTCAGATATACCGAATTGTAAACAATTTAAAACGTCACGGTCTCAGGTGCAGAACGAGTAGAGCCTGTAAATAAAATTTCCTTGTCATGTCATCTACATTGTTTATAAAAGCAGCTTCAGCACATGTGACAAAACTACTGACATGAGAAACAAGTCATCAGTGTTTAAACACAAGCAGGGAGGCTCGTGCCTCTGTAAGATCAGAGCTACTCTTCCTGTAATTAGACCAAAAGACATTACATAGTACTCTAAGTCTTCTTTTCTGCATTAAATCAACAATATCCTCAATGATCTGGTTTATATAAACGGCTGTTCGCTCTGAGGTTCTTATCCTGTTGGAGATATTATAGAGGAATCTCTCTCTCTCTCTCTCTCTCTCTCTCTGAGTACCGGAAATCTAAAACAAAACACAAAGAAAGCATCAAAGCGTCCCCTGCCTCTATAGAAAAATGGCAGGACAAAAAGCTAATCTTTATGCTTGTTTGTTATTATCCTGACAACTTCATTGCTGTTTAAAACACTAACATTCGAGCAGACTGGGCTTATTGTGGGAGGGAGGCTTAAAGAGACAAGCGCTAAAACTGAGCATTTTAGACAGAGGGTAAATACAAGTATATTCAGTAAGACAGTACGAGAAAAATAAGGTGTTTTTTGAGCATTAAACATGCAAATATGTTGTAATTGTTGTAGAAACCCAAATGTATGAACCTGAAAATGAGCATAATATGGGACCTCTAAATGTGTCAGTGTACGTGCAAAATACATTGGAGGAAATTAAGGCAGGAGATAAGATATGAAATGACGTGCAAATTACAAAACAAACAACCCATGACTTACAGACAAAGGAGATGTCATCAACGGTCTTCATATGTTACTGGTTTAAACAACAATGGAGATGTCAGGATTATAACAGACAAGCAGAAAAATCTGCTTTTTGTTCCAGCATTTTTCTGTATTTCTGCATTTCATTCTTCTGGATACTTTGATGCTCTCTTTGTGTTTGTGATTTATTATCCCTTATCAACCAACCAACCATTCTTCCCCTTCCCTTATCCCTCAAAGATTTAGTGACTGACTGCCTTAAACAGTTTGCAACAATAAACCACTCAGTTTTATATCAATATGTGAACACCTAGCTGATCACAAACACAAGCAGGGGATGCTGATTGAGGAGTCAGTAAGTGAAAATGAAAAAGTGTATAACATTCCAACAACGCAGCATTGATTTACACTGCCACTATTACACATAACAGAAAGGGCTGCTAACTTCAAATTAGACAACTGGTGTGACATTCAAACGACTGAGCATCAATACAAATAATCCAAAAGAACAACTAAAACAAAGTGCTTTTCTGCCTTAGATGTTCTGACTGCTGCTCAGTTAACTCCGCTGAATACTGTATGTGTGTGTGTGTGTGTGTGTGTGTGTGTGTGTGTGTGTGTGTGTGTGTGTGTGTGTGTGTGTGTGTGTGTGTGTGTCATGGCAAAAAACTGTCCAGGTGAAATACAAAGCAAGGCTCCTGATGTCTCAGCGTATGCATACAGACAGCAGGAGTAAGAGCGTGTGATTGTGTGTGGAGGGCGCTTGTGTTTACATTAGGAGGAAATGTTACGCATACCTCAGCAATGACAGTATAAGGCCCTGCATGTGAACATGGCTAGTCGGGCCTTGGGCCCTCGTAGCGTCCAATAAGAAGGATTATCTCCGCACCCTCTCAAACAGCTGAGGGGCCTCCAACACGAGGAGGGACAGAAGAGTGTTCACTGCAAGAGGACACCCAGTGGACTCTAATTAGATGTTCCCAAAGAAGTTACAGATTTGTGAGCAAACGTAGCCAGGCTGTGTTTGTAGATGTTTAAACAAGGAAAAACCTGTTTCTTGTTTGGTTTAGTAATGTTTCACATTTCTTGAGGGTTATCTATGGCAAGTCCTTAAGGCAGATACCTCCTCAAAAGTCACATAAATTTGGTTCTCAAAGCACACTATTTTATTTATAAACCACTTGTCAGCTTGTACTACAGAACTCCAATCATGAAACACAGAGAAGATGTATTATCCATAAACTTCAGAAACAAATTTTCCCACATGTCCTCACTGCAGCCTTGACTATGACTTGCCTATGCTTACGGCGCAGTGCTGATTCAATATGACATTGGAATCAATATCAAAACTCATATTGAGATTTCATCATACACAATAACGTTGTCTAACTTGATAACAAGTATTAAATATTATGAGGGAACAACTCATAACAGCTGTATTTGAAGATTGCCAGTTTGGTTTAATAATATTTTTTTTTTCCATTATCACACAGTTCAATAGGATTAACATCAACTGGATTACATAAACCATGATTTCAACTATGTGAGCAGATATTATATCGAGATAGTCCTTCTTCCATATCGTCTACTAGAAGACGGAACATATATATTGTCAACAATAAACACAATATAAAAATGTCCATCACGTACATTTTTGTATATAATTTCTATTGCAATGTCTAAAAACCAGTGACTGACCTGTGTTACGGCAACGTTTATGCTGTTTGGAGGAAGCTTTATGTTCTGGTCCCTGACCGTAATGTTCATTTTGAACTAACGTTTTTAATAAAATAAGAAAATACAATAGTATTTTCATTTTTCAAGTCTTTAATTCAAAAAGCAGTTTACAAAATAAAGCTTTACCATACGGTTATTTCATATAGACTTTTTATTTATTATGTATGTATGTATGTATGTATGTATGTATGTATGTATGTATGTATGTATATATATGTATATATATATATATATATGTATATATATATATATATATACATACACATATATATATATACATATATATATATCATTATTTAAATATGAAGTTACCTATATTGGGATAGAAGATTTTCCATATCGCCCAGCCCTAGCTTTGCTGTTGTGTACTGTGAGCCCCCAATGCATATAATTGAAATATTATTCGTCAACTATTCAATTCAGCATCAACAAGTCATTTTTGTGACGTTGCAAGACTAACTGTGAAAAATCATAGGTCTGAGTTGAGTGAGGCTTTACCAGGGGAAGACAACAACAACAATATCAGGAAATAGCTTTTTTTACATTTCATCTATACTATTCCATCCTACATACTGATTCTAACAACTGGGCTGTTGATGTACACAATTCTCCTGCAATACAATGCACAAAGGAAACAGAGGCACTGCTCACAGCTAGTATAAAATCTTTAGAAAGACATTTAGCACTTTCTTTATGGAGCTACATTTATAGCAGAGGTCTCAGTTTGATTAATGTCCATGGTGAACATAAAGGCTTTTTTCAGAGACACAGACACTACACAACTATTTCAACATGTTGAATACTGCATTCTACATACTCCCTATGATGAGTAAATCAATGTGTGTAAAATAAAGGAACTAGTTACTGTGACAACGTATGGCTTCACTGTAACCTCTTCTAGCTGTCTTTTTCCAAATGATCCTATAGAACCCATCTGCCTTCTGGTACGCATTCAGAGGCCTCTGACGGTGACATAAAGGCCTCTTCTGGTCAAGACCAGCTGACACGGTGAAGTACTAACCAATGTATTGTAGAGACCCATAAATGCTTACAAAAAAAATAATCTCTTGAACACACATCTTTAGCCACAATTTAATTTTTGTGTGTTTTTTGTTCCACAGAAAAAAGAATCATCGATATCTATCAATAGTTATAAATCTGGTAAGGACATTTGTTTTCCTGCAGTGGGCTAGATTTAGAACAGGACTTCTTTTGAGTGCACAGCATCTTGTGATGAGTTTCATACGCAAGTGAGTTGAGGGAAACAGAGTGTGCAAGGATGGAATTTGAAATAAGGTCAAAGTGATTAGTAAAATGCCTTTCTGTATAAATGACCTAATAGGCAGCTCCCTCACTACAATCACAGGTTTGCTGCTGAGGTTTGCATGAAAAAGATTAAAATTAAATCTACAAACAGTGTGGATAGTGCAGGATTTAAACTCTCCTCGGTCCCCTACAGTAAATACATGCATGCTGACCAAGTTACTATACAAGTTCATCTAAATTTTATGGTTTTAAAACCTGTTTACTGCCGAGGCAGACACAATGACTGCACAGTGAACTAAAATGTACATGTTAATGCCTGACGACTGTTGGTGATCATGGTTTGGATGGAAATCTACAGATGTTAGAGGTATAGAAACGGAAAACATGTGGTTTCTCTGTCCGGGTCTATATGGAATAGACTTGACACAGACAATTAGACAGAGAGCGAGAGAGCCGTCCTTCATGCTGCTGCAGGAGGTGGAAGTATCAGTCTGCAGCCCGTGTTTATCATAGTGACAGCAATTGTCTCTAGAGGGTGATAACCTGTCCTGGGACACCGGAGACTCACTGAAGAGCTGAGCCGTGTGGGCAACTCTGACATCAAAGCTTTCTGCTTTATAAATATGGTGCAATCTTCTTTCTCCTCTGGAGACTGTCGATAGCATCCTAAATGCCAAGTGTGTTCATGTGGGTGTGGAATGGTCTCCCTCCAACAAACTTTCGCGTCAAACTGATATAACACTCTAAAGTCAAGCTGCTTGACATCGCAAAGGACTATGGATGTGACGGATATAAAGCCGTTAAAAAACAATTTTGGTCATGCATGCTTTCCTAATATATCCGACATGTCATGTATACTACATGGGCCGTCAATACACCCCTATTTTCTGTACATTGTCAGGCTAGGCCTCTCCCCAGAGATATAACCCTCAAGCCTGAGAACCGAGGGTCAGGAGTTCCACTTCCTGTATGGGAGCTAAAAATAGATGGTTCACTAGAAAGAGGCATCTCAAGGTCTTTGTTTGAAAAGCAGATTTTCAAATGTGCCGTCTTCCAACAAATCTGCATCAGAGACAGACAGACACACACACACACACACACGCACACACACGCACGCACACACACCCACACGCACGCACACACACACACACAGACACAGGCACACACACGCACGCACGCACACACATGCACACACACCATTAACAGCCCTGTTTGAAGTCCAGTGGGCAGAGATAGATATTGTGGCTGTCACCAAAGAAACGCAGCATAACACATTCAGCAGCATGTCTCTCTCTCTCTCTCTCTCTCTCCCAGAGCCCACAGTATAAACAGACAGCAGTTGGTGTGATGATGTCAGGCCTCAGGAGGACAACTTTCTGTGTCTCTTACCTCTGAACTTCTTTGGAGGGTTGTTGAGGTCTCCTGCATCCGGCTGGACGACACAGCGATCATCCACCAACCTACGGAGGAAGACACATAATAACATTGTTAATCTCATGCCAGTTAGTCAATTTGAGTGGAATCTCTACATGAAAAGAGACGGAGGGAAGTCGACCTTTTAAGAATTATATTTATTTGTTTCCTTTTTATGAGCGTGTGTTTTAACTTCTCCATCATGTGTTGATGTTCAGTGTTTGTGATAAACTGAAGGATGAAGTGTTCCTTTATTTGTTGAGAAGATCCTCCTACTTTTTAGGCCAACTATTTAAAAACCTCTTGGATCAGCTAAAAAACGCATCACACAAAGCTAAAAACTAGAGAACATTGATGTTACAAACATATGATGATCTTATAGAATATGGGGCATCGGTGTAGATTAAACTACCCATATAAAAGGCGTTTAATGAGCATGACCTTAAATATAAGCAGTAAAAAACAACATGCACATTCATGCAGCAGTATTATTAATTTAAAAAAAACATATAATAAATAATAATAAGTAAAACACTGACAGGAAACATTTTACCGCACAATGAATACTTTTCACTTCAAGAACATTCTGCTGATAATATTTGCATACTTATACTTAAAGTTTTGAATGCAGGACTTTTACTAGTTGTGGACTATTTTCACAGTATGGTATTAGTAATTTTACTGAAGTAAAGGATCTTAATACTTCTTCCACTACCTGCTGCCAGGTTTTCATAATATCGGGCTGCAAGTTATTATGTTTCTGTTTTTTATTCTTGAACTGAAACAATCGGTCAATTAATCGATCTACAAAACACTGACTCCAACAATTATTGACAACAAACAAATAAACGTTGAAGAAAAATGCTAGCTTCTCAGATGTGAATATGTTGAGGTTCCTTCAGTCTTCTATGATAGTAAACTGGATATCTCTGGATGTAGGACTGTTGGTCAGACTGCTCATTTATGGAGATGTATTAAGACTGGTATTTCACTTTGGTAACAGAGCTACTGAATGTCACTGCATCTCTATAATCCCTGTGGGTTTGTGTGTAAAGTAAACAGTTTTGTGTGTGTTTAACATAGTAGTGGCCAAAACAAAGTATCCCAACAGAAAGCTTCTGCATGTTCAAAACCCGACTGGTGTTTCCTATTTTCACTGAGAGCTCTCACATCGCTGCAGGCAGCGCAAACACTCGGTGACTCCACACAATAATGAAATCATTCTGGATTAGATGACCTGTGGGCAGGCTGGAATTTCTTGTGACAAATTTAACTTTTACTGGCTTAGAATAACACTTGTCGGGACATGGGCCAAATCCCACATCCATTTCAGGCCTTTTCCCGGGGAATGTCTACAGTTGTCCAAACAGACCTGTCTACTTCTACAGTCTGTACACCTCAAGGAACAAGGCTGCAGACTTCGATAGATAGTGAGAAAAGATTCGAAGGTGTAAGAAGAAATTCCCAGTGCATGTGTGCGGTCATCTGCATGTGTGGAAGATGCAAATAACTTGTTAATCAAGATTGCAAATAACGTTGGTTTAATAGTTACACCTATTAAACAGTTCCTGTTCAAGTCTCACTCACTACAACAGCATTTTTAACATTTTTCAACCTAATTTGCTCACAGACCATATTAGTTCCCCAAACAGGAGCTGGGAATGGTGCCCAGCTGGAGAAGTTGTACTGCTCAAAGAGCTTTCTCTCTTCTCAATATGATTTCTTCCGCAAAGGGCAGATGATCCCGAGAATGCTGCTGAGTTGGTGGTTGCGCGTGGAGAAGATGGATCCAGGCCAAATCTGTCATGACAGTAAATATGTGCGCTTATGTATGTATGTGTGTGTGTGTATGTGTAGTTGTGTGTGTGTGTGTGTGTGTGTGTGTGTGTGTGTGTGTGTGTGTGTGTGTGTGTGTGTGTGTGTGTGTGTGTTTGTTTGCACCAGTATGCGTGTGCGTACGTGGGAAGTGCAGGAACTCGGGAAAGGCCACAATGTCTCTATAGTGACTCAGTCTTTGCTACAGGTCATTTCATTTTTAGCAAGACTTTAATGCAGGGTTTCTCTTATTGCTTATTGTTTACATTCAGAATCTGCATCTTTATTATGTTCAAAACATGAGGTGGAACTAATGCACAAAAAACACAACATTGCTGTCACTGTGTGGGTGAAAGAGTGGCTTGTTTACCGGTTTACCATTAGTGTTAAGTTTGTAAACAGCACCTCATCAGCGTTTTTTTCCACTCCTGCCACACTCTCACAAACACACACGCTTTATCATCGACTATGCACCCCTCTTTTTCCTGTTCTCCCTGCAGCACTATCAGTGGCAGGGTCCACCACGATCAAAGCACCACTTCAAAAAAGGCCTTCCACTATTTTCACAGCTTTTCTTCTGTGAGATAAACTGCAAATTTACATCCATTTATTTCCCCTCAACTACTAATCAGATTATCGCCACTGAGGGCGGGAAGCAGTGCTCACCACACATGCAGACAAACGTCCATCAGGCACACAAGCCAATGCAGAATCTGAAAGGAAATGGCATTTCTGATGGCACCAATTTGGTTCTCACTAACTGTCGCCAATACTAGTGTGACTTCCTTCCTTCCAAGTGCTGCTCAGCTTGCACGGAGAAAAGCGTGAAGCGGGCCCACACACTGTATAACACACATAATGTTCGGCCAGGATTATATGGACATACCCCAGGGTGCTGATGAAACCATTGGTGGATCCCTCTGCATACAGGGAACAGATGTCCCCGATGTGTAGGAAGCTGGACATCTTATCCGACATCTTTTACGCACACAGGGAACACCTACAGCAGAGAAAGGAGTAAAAATAGTAAATCATTCCTAATATAATGATGAATGTGATTATGTTTATTATCCCAAAAGGTCTAAAAGCAGTATTATGTAATGATAACATGATCTGTGATGATTGTGATAATGATTTATAGGTGCATCCGTGTCAATCAGCTATGTAACACCATTGATGGATTACTGAGCATGCACCTGTGACTTTCAATTTGCATTTACAGATCATGTCTCAATAGAGGCACCAACATGACAATCCATGTGGCTACAGAGTTAGTAATGTGGCAGTGGCAGTTTTAAAAAAAGAGAGGGTTCCCTGAGAGGTCAGTACACTGATGACACACATGGATGCAGGGATTTGCATAGAAGCTGCAGGGAAATTCTCTGATGTTAGTGTTAACTGTTTGTATTGTGGCTCAGGGTTGGTACAGTTAATGATTAGGAGCTGCTGTCACCAGGAAGGTTTTTGCACCTGCAACAGGTCACCGCCGCTGAAGCTGTTATGTGGACACTGCAGGTCCACTGACTTCACTCGTGTTAGCAGCCTGATTTTTTTTTTTAAGCCTCTCATTGAGGTCGAAAAATCATAAAATAATAATAATAAAAGCGGTGACTTTGACCGATATAGATCATGAAATAATCAGCTATCAAACTACAGAATCTTCCTCGCATGCCCGTTTTATCCGACCAATAAAACCCGCATATGAAACTAAAAACGCGTCCAATGTTACGCTGTCATTTGATTCGCCATCCGCAATCACACAACAGTGAAATCATTATCACACTCGTTTCCTTGGTTGTTTTGTGTGTGTGTGTGTGTGTGTGTGTGAGAGAGAGAGAGCATTTTGTTAACCATTTAAGGAGAGCGAATCTTGTTTGTTTTTCCTCCGCTGCGAGAAGATAGAGATAGGGAAGAGAGGATGGTAAAACTGTGTGCAAGTTGTGAGCTCAACTTTACCTCGGTCGTGGTGGCCAAACGCTCGGGTGTTCACAGCTTTCTCAGGACTAACATGACTGCGACTCTCCTCCTCTTCACCACCTTGGGACGCCGTGGGTGAGATCCAGCCGTCAGCGACTGTAGTAATCCAGTTTTTTAAGATCACCTTTCCGCGCCTGTCCTGTCGGTGCTCCGGGGCTGTGTTCACTGAAGCGGGCAGCACACTGGCTGAGGCTGAACTGCTTGGCTCGCTGCCACTTCTTCTTCTTCTTAAGCTGCCTGTAGTGTTGATAGCTGGGAAATGATGTCCATGCGATCTCGTCCCATCACCAGGGTTGAATCCAGACTGTTATCAACCCTAGCTCGGGACTTAGATTGCACGGGTGCAGAAAAAACGTATCCTATCTGATATTTAAAGTATCAAACAGCTCCACTTTATGGTTTTGTTTGAACACTCGGATAGTTATTTTCAATTAAGCGACTTTATTTGCATTCAAATAACTGAAATGCGGCTGTATTTACAAGCTCTACTCATAATTTGTTATTTCATCTTTTTTAATAGAAATGAAAAATTCATATTCACTTCAGGCAGGGAAGAGTTACATTTTCTTACTTTGCAGCCAGCTGACTGACCACGTGACTTTGCGGAAGTGAGAGTGTCAACAACATGAGCAGAGTTTGAGTCGTGTCCGGCGAGAATGGTGCGTTGTTTTCACTTGTTTTTCATCGTCGGTTGCGTGAACGTGGTGTTGTGTATTCTGGGTTCATGCGGGGCTCAGTCGGAACCCGCGGCCCAACAAGGAGCAGCCGGCTGCGGCTGTGAGAACCTGAAGAGAGCCGCTGCTGTGGAGCCTGTGGAGGACAGTCACAGGACAGCTTCTGCAGATCCAGCTGACAAATACTCAAGGGGCGCCAATGACGGGCCGCCTGATGCTCAGGGAGAGGAGAAGAAAATACAAAGTCAGGTAATCCATTTATTTTATTTTATTTTTTTACTGTATTGGACAGTAAACAGTAGAAAATACATGCAACAAAGGCCCCTATACAGTCTTGGCTCCCTTTTGAGACTTGCTCAGCAGGGAATCCTGAAAATATAGTCAATATTATTTTAACCCTCAACTATAAGATAAGGTAGCCTACAGAGATGGAGAATGACACCATTTCAGACCGTATTGGATCAACTAAACACGCATTTTTTTAAATTAAATAAAATAACAAGTAGGAGGTTGATCCGAGTTCCTGAAAAGTTGCTTTCTTCCCCATGGGGTGCTCTCAGTGCATACAGGTTCACATTCTCATCAGTAGGGCATTTCATGGATTGCTGAGCCTACATTTTTCCTGCAAGGTGCTCTCCCAACAAATTGTTTTAAAATGTTTCAGAGAGATGGTGCATGTTTGTGGTATTTTGATTGATATTAGTTGACTACCATATTAGCTCCTTGTTCACTATGAGGCTACTCTCAGCTGGTTATAATACATTACATTCATATAGCTGACATCCTCAAAGCAATTTTAGTCAAAGGCAGGTGTGGAGACATCATCGCCCTTGTGAGAGGTTAAATACCTGGATCTCCACACCAGTTAGTTGGACCAGTCCCAGCCTGGTCAGTTGCGTACATGACCTGATGAAGCCTCTTGGATGAGAGGTGAAACGTCTTCCTAGACAAATAACCAAGTACGGTTGCTTTTGATGAGAACATTCACAGGCATATAGCTGACACTCGACCCCCCCCCCTCCCCCCAAAGTGACTTCAGACATGAATAAAACATTCAAAAATGGCAAGAACCAAGCAAGTAGATACAATTAATAAAGCTCAATAAAGCTAAACAGCTCAAGGACAGTGTGCGTTATGCTCCAATGTGTTCCCCAGCAGGATATTAGATGTTATTTTTTACTTTGGTAAGGGATAGTTATGGTCATAGTTAGAGATGCACAGATCCGGATATCTGCTCCAATATTGACTAATTAGCCAGATCGGATATCGGATGAATGAGGCCGATCCAGCATTCCGATCCAGTCATTTCTTTATTATTAATATCATACACAGCAATACAGTTGCAGCAATCTAGTCACTTAAATTCTATATTTGCAACACTGGTTAGGGTTTTATAATACATTTTAAAATATGTTTGCAGTGCACTTTACACGGAAGTTATTTATTTATTTTTGTTGCTAATGTACACTTTGTTATTTGTTCATAAATATTATTAAGTACATTTATATCTGTGTTCATTTGTTACCTTTTTTTTTTAACAAGGCTAGATGTTTATGTTAAGCCTGATGCGACTCACATGGCAAGGTATACGGTTCATTCATTCAACAGTAGTAGAGGATTGGTATCGGCCGGTACACTCAGCCCAGGTATCTGTATCGGATTGGATTGGAAAAAACTGGATCGTTGCATCTCTAGTCATAGTCGACATTATTGAAGCAGTCTGACTGCCTGAGAGTCGGTTCAAGGCATGGGAGTTCGCTGTGTTTTAGAAAAATGTAATGTAGGTGACATCTGGTATGACAAACTTAAAGATTAATTTTTTAACATTTCAGGCATATGCCTAATAGCTATACAGACACTGCATTTAAATACCACATATGTGAATGGACAACTATCAATCTGATATTGGGCTATATAGATAAATGGACTTAACACAATATAGGAAACATGTTTTAGAAATATATACAATGCAGGGATACACTGTACATATTATAATAATGAGCATGATCATCATAGTGCCTATAAAAGTATAATGCAGTATACACATTATAGGTATTTATATAATACACTGGAGATCAAAATTAGAGAACAGCTCATTATACTTGATTTATTCTGAAATATTGTTATTTTTTATTGTTCATCATTTGATAGAATATCTGTTGTGGCTTTACCACTGCTGTAATAGCATGTTTTTTTTAAAACCAAACCACTCTGGTGAAAATAAAACCTTTATTTTCTGAAAAAAGAAATTAGAGAACAGTAACCACAGTGTCCGAAGAGAAGATTTAAACAATGTTTTTTAGGACTATAGGATTAAAAAATGAACAGGAAGTGTGGAGGCCACAGCTTTGAATGACTTCAGCACATCTGCGCCCACAGGACATCACTAGTTTCTCTCACTGCTCTGGTTTGATCTGTGTCCGTTCTTCTTCAGTCTCTTCCACAGTTCAGCAACTGTAGTGGGTTTCTTAGACATTACTTTTTCAGAGATGCTCTATGGGGTTTAGATCTGAACTCTGGGCTGGCCATCTATCAAATTCTGAACAACAAAAAAAACTGTATTTCAGAATAAATTGAGTATTAATAATTTGTTCTCTAATTTGGATCTCCAGTGTATACAGGGGCATGTTTATTTGATATACGTAGATCGATATTATGAAATACATTTATAATTATATTACTCACGAATCTTTCTTTGCACTCGGAATAGTTTACATTCCCATCCTTTTTAAAGTCTCTTAATCTTTTTAAACCTGTAACATTCTTCAAATACGAGAGATTCACAGGACCACTTAAAAGCTAATTTCCTGCATACAGATGGTGTTGATTTCTGGAGGAGAGTTCCTGATGGGAACAGACAACCCTGGCATCCCTGCAGACGGTGAGGGCCCACAGAGGCTGGTGCAGGTGGACTCCTTCTACATGGACATCCAGGAAGTCACTAACCAACAGTTCCAAGGCTTCGTCAATGCCACAGGATACATTACTGAGGTATGAATCTAAAGATTAAACAACAAGCTGTGTTTTGAAATTGACTAGAAATCAACTGAATCAGTCAAACTGATCAGTATGAAAGCAAATCTTTGGCAGTGGTTTATCAGTATAACAGGCATCATTTTCACTCATAATGTTTTTATCCTTTTATTTTTTAAGGCAGAGAAATTTGGAGACTCGTTTGTATTTGAGGGGCTTTTGAGTGAGAGTGTGAAAAATCAAATCACTCAAGCAGTAAGTATAATTATTCAACTGTCGACTTACCTGTACAACCTGGCCCCTTTAATAATGTTACACCAGTATGAGGCGTTGTCAGTGCCAGAGCCGTTTGGAGCCCTGTTAAAATACTTCAAGGGGGAATTCCTTGGTAGTTGTATTTCAGCAGGACACACACACACACACACACACACACTCATACACACTCAACAGCATTGTACCATAGTCATGAAGCAGTCATAGTAATTTTACCATGGTCATGAAGCAGGCAGAGTAATTGAGAGGTATTTATTTAAAAAATTCCTGCCTGACAGTGACCAGTTTTGCCTCAAGGAGGGTGTGATAAAATGGCACCCGAGCCATTTGGGTCAAAGTAAGACAATGTTTGCGTGTTACTTGAGAACAGAAAAGACAATTTCCTTTTATCAATATTATTGATATTATTTGATGTCCCTTCCTTCATGATGTATTTGAACATCTTTAGAGTAATATATATATATATGGAAACTCTGCTAGCCTGCAATCACACATATTTTGAGCTTTAGATATATAACTAGTATTTAAGAGTCTTGGGCTGTCCAAAGAAAAAGCCAGACAGCAGATCATTTTCTGCTCCATCTCAGCTGTCATGTCATGTGCCAGTCAATAACCATTGTTAACGTGGCTTTGTTATTAGGTTGCTGCTGCCCCCTGGTGGCTTCCAGTCAAAGGGGCAAACTGGAGGCACCCTGATGGTCCAGACTCCAACATCACAGACAGGTAGAAAGACAGTGTACATATACTATATAATTTTATCAGGAACACCTTGCTAGTGCCCCTAGTTGGGTTGGACCCCTTTTTGCCTTCAGAACTGCCTTGATTCTTCGTGGTATAGATTCAACAAGGTACCGGAAACATTCATCTGAGATTTCTGGTGTTAACATGATGGCATCACGTAGTTGCTGCAGGTTTGTCTGCTGCCCATCCCATTACACCACATCCCAATGATGCTCTTGGGTTGAGATCTGGTGATGGTGGGGGCAGTGGTTCTTAAAGTGAAATTCCGGCTTAAAATCATCCCAAGGTCTTTTTAGGCAAATTGGGTCATCAAATAAGCCATTGAGACAATTTTTTTTCGTGTATGAACTATAAACGTAGATTTTCCGGAGAGACATTAACAGCCTACAGCGGCTAATACGGATTAGCTCGGGGCAGCGAGTTGAACGCATTCAAACAGCTTTTTTTAACCACTAACACTGCTCCAAATAACACCAAACCTTTGCAGTAGCATGATAAGAGTCCCTACACATTAACCAAAGCACCCACAACGTGGTGAACACAGAGTGCATTAAAATAGTGTATTGAAAGACTTACCTACTGGCCCCGGTACCAGCTGCTCCATTCAAGTCGATTACCAAATGCAATCCAAAGAGAAGGAACCCATTGATGATTTATTCCAGTTAAACACATAAATGTTGTGGTTTGTGGCAGTTTGGTGAAATGTCCCACATAGCTTTACCTGCAGCACATTACGCAGATCTCAGGAGTCAGGGGGCGTATGTTTCCGGAAGATGCACAGTGAGTGCAGGCTCGGGTAAAGCCGTCTAGCCTGCAACTAGAAGTGAAGAGAGACAGAATGGTTCGTATTTGTATCTTTCCCGGCTGCGAAACTAAATTGAAAGCTTACAACCCAGAAACTTTTCAGAGGCTGCAATTGCAGTACGATGACCGTGCTCTGATAAACCTGTGGCTTATTGTTTTGAATCTGGACACTGAGACGCCAATCAAGACGCTTAGGCGGAGGGATAACCGTGTCTACCACAAACCACAACGTTTACGTGTTTTGCTGGAACAAATCATCACTGGGCTCCTTCCTTTTGGATTGCATTTGATAATTGACCTGAATGGGGCAGCTAGTTCCGGGGCCAGTAGGTATGTCTTTCAAAAAACTCTTTTAATAAACTGTGTTAACAAACTATGTTGTTGTTGCTTCGGTTAATGTGTCAGGACTCTTATCATTCTACTGCAGAGGTTTGGTCTTATTTGGAGCAGTATTAGTGGTTAAAAAAGATGTTTTAATGAGTCCAACTCGCCACCCCGAGCTTATATGTGTTAGCTGCGGCAGGCTGTTAGCAATAGTTCATTCACAAAAAAATTGTCTCAATGGCTTATTTGATGACCCAATTTGCCTGAAAAGACAAGATACAAAGATCATTTTACACCAGAATTTCACTTTAAATGATGCTCAGTTGGCACTAAGGGGCTGTGTGTAACCAAAATACCCTCCACACCTGTGTTGAGAGTAGGAACAGTTAAGACAACCAAAAGCCATTCCATGTATGTATGGGTATGGGAGCTTCATTTTAAGACAGACTCGAAAACCTGTCTTTTAAATATTGATTCAAAAGCAAATTCTCACCTACCACTTCTTTTATGGGATTATGACACTCCTTTCTTTTGGCGAAAGCAAACTGGTAATCAACCACAAGCTCAGTATTTAACTTTACACCTGTTTTTGTAGGCTAGATCATCCTGTTCTACATGTGTCATGGGCGGATGCTGTCGCCTACTGCTCCTGGGCCAATGGGAGACTTCCTACAGAGGCAGAATGGGAGTACGCCTGCAGGGGCGGCCTTAAAGACAGGTATGATATTTACTCATTATATGACTGTAAAATTTGTGCTTTGGTTTTCATAGAGTATGTCTCATGTCAGTTTGCTGATCCTCTTTGATAGACTTTATCCCTGGGGAAACAAATTGAACCCGAAAGGACAACACTACGCCAACCTCTGGCAAGGCGATTTCCCCAACCATAACTCTGCAGAGGATGGATACATCAAAACTTCACCAGTAAGACAGAAAAAGAAAGATGGAGAGATTTTGTAGTTATGGTGTTGGTAAAGGATCCTATTTCTCAGGTTATGAGCCTTTATAGCAAAACTGGAACCAGGTTTATAATCGAGCCACTGCCTATAGAATCTGCAGGAAATGAAAGGCACTGGAGATAAGAGCTCATTTAACAGGCGGATAACGTCCCAGCAGCAGCTCACAGCTTCTAGAGATGATATGAATCTAATCTCTTTCTTTACAGGCAGCGTTTTAAGGCCTTGATTTAGAGGTATCCGTCATGAATGTATGCACTCAAATTCTTTTAGGGTACGAGCTTCTGAAGAATAGTGCATCTTTCTAAACCAACTAACAAAAGTCGAGCAGTGTTTATTCCTCGCTGATAATAATAACACACACATGTAACATGCTTTTTTAGATTACTATATCATTTAGTGGCTTGGCATTTTGGGCAAATGAAAAAAAAAAAAAAAAGAAATCCAGATTGACCATTGCAACCCTGTTTCCAGAAGAGTTAAGACACTGTAAAATGTAAATAGAAACATAATGTGATTATTTGAAAAACTTTAAAAATTTAATTTGATTTAATTTATTTAAGAGATGTTGATGCTGAGAAAACATTTGAAAAAAGTTGGGACAATGGCAACAAAAGGCTGGAAAAGTAAAGAAAAAGAAAATAGCTGGTGGAACATCTCACAATTAATGAGGTTAATTGGCAAAAGGTGAGTAACATGATTGGGTAAATAATCATAATTGTTTTTAATCATTTGTGAATCAGTTCTTGGAAAGTTCACATGCTCATCCTGGCAAATACTGTATTCACATACAATAGTATATCGAACCATAGGGCTAACATATCTTTCATTCTTTCAGAAAAAAGTGTTTCTAATAAAAATGTCTTAATCCGACCCTGCATTACCCCCCCTGCACCCTGTAGGTGATGTCCTTTCCTGCCAACGGTTTTGGTCTGTATGACATGGTGGGAAATGCATGGGAATGGACCTCAGACTGGTGGAGTGTGCATCACACCAAATACCAGCAACAGAACCCAGTAAGAACACATTACCTCTTAGCATTTGAGTCTTACAGGTTTTGTTTTTATTCCGACATTTAATAATTTCTCTCTCTTGCAGACGGGTCCTCTGTCAGGCTCAGACAAGGTGAAGAAGGGAGGATCATACATGTGCCACAAGGTAAAGAAGACAACCACTTCAACACTTTAATGCTTTTGATGCTCTATAGATTTAACCAAAAGATTCTACATCTTGATTATCAAACATTAAATTAGGAAACAGCAGTCTGAATGTTTATTGACATACAACTGTTGGGGGGTAATATTTTATGGGCAGTGAGGTCTTTTGTGATGCGAGCAGATCAGGGAAAACAAAGCAGTTCTTTATAGTTGTGAAAACCTGTTTCATAGCAAGTATTCAATCTGAATGACTCTTGTTGTTCGATTACAAAGGGAAAAGGTTCTCTCTTTTCTTCTTGGTTTGTGAAGGTAAAAGTAGTTTCTATGCTGGTACACACAGTCGCCTGTGCACTTGTTCAGTTGTTCTGGATTTTAAAAAAAAAGTGTGAAATACATTTACTTTATCTGCAACACCATCTGAGCCACCCACTGGTGATCGTTTCAGTGTGCTTACGGCCAGCATTGGTTGCCATGGGAGTGTGACTAATTGCATGCAAAAATAGGTCCTGAACACAGAGTACTGGTTTGTTTCATGTGGACAGACCACTTAAGTTGGTTTGCTACACAATAAGCAAATCGGAAATAATGTGCTGTCCAAACTAAAATTTTCACACTGTGATTTTCTTCATTGTATTTTTTAAATATACTGTAACAAAGCAGTTTCCATTGCTGAGAAAAATATTTAATAAATGAATTAATTGAAAGTAAATTTCCCTCTCTTCTTTCCCCCTCCTCCAGTCTTATTGTTACAGATACCGATGTGCAGCTCGTAGCCAGAACACTCCGGACAGCACCGCCTCTAATCTTGGTTTTCGCTGTGTCTCTCAGGGGCAACAGTGACCTGACCTGCTTGTCATGAAGTTACAATCTTGAAAATCTACATGTCTTTGTCTTTGGTGGCCTTATGGTGATAATTGTCATCGTCTGTCTGTCATGGCTCTTTTCTTTGCGTGTTTGGTCATACTGTAGTAACCATATACTCGCAATGCTAGCAGTGAACGGAAAAAGCTTCACACACATTTGAGAGCAGGTCTGTTAGCTCCATCTGCCCTCTCTCTGACCAAACACTGCTGGGTGGAAAACTGTCATTAACTAATGATGGGAGTCTCTTCGATGAGAGCCAGATCTCATGGCTTCATTCTTCTCTGAGAGGTGTTGAAAAGTGGCTTATTGTTCTTTTTTTATACCCTTTTTAAGGGCCAGGGTGTGCTATTTATTGGCGAAAATCGATCAGGCATTGTGCACGGCGCACTTGCCTGTCACGCATGGTGGATAAATGTGTCAATTAAATCGTGTTTAGTGTGTTTTCAGTGTACACTAAGGCCGCTTGTGATTTTTTAATTTTTTTTTCCAGGAATGTCGCCACATACACCCAATTTATACTCTATGGTAATATTGTAAATGATAGGGCTTTCATCAGTGATACATTGGCGCGGCCATCTTTGAATTACCTCTTTTGGCGATAGTGACATAACAAATGTTTTTTAACTAAAAATCGAGATTATTACTTTTAACACAGATTCCATTATTCCAGCTGCTCTCTAACTAAAGTGTTGGTTGTTGAGTAAACCGATGAAAGGGATGTTAATAGAGGCTTTGAGAATGTTTTCCATTTCAGCAGGTATTCTCAAAAATGTATAGTTTCCTAACTTTGTATTTTTTTGCTTATGAATGAATAGGCAATTGTTCCTATTAGGCCACAAGGTGAACCACGAAAAGTCTTTTAGAAAATGATTCCTGATCCGCAGTATGGCATCTACACAATCTTTAGTTCATAAAAAAAAACGGGTAATGCTCAGCTACCAAAAAACGTTTGCCGCTGAAATTCCAGACGATTATACATACCTATATGTTTTATTCAGAACCAGTTTCTTTAGAGAGTAATAATATTTTGGCCGTGGGTAGTGGCACAGTTCAACACGTGACCTTGCTACACCAATAAGATTGCTGCTTTTTGTCAACAGAATGGCAAGATGGCAGCTCCTGTGGTTAGATTCAACATTAGCGAAATCGTCTTAAGTTGCCAAATGAATTCTAAACCGTGCTGAATACATAACCGCGTCCAAGAAGAACAATAAGGCAAATATACAATTAACTTTTTATGTTAAGTCATCTAGATCAATAAAAGACAGCAATTGTACTTACAGAGCTGACTATTTGTTTGTTCATTTATTCATTCATTCAATCATTCATTCATTCATTCATTTATCCACAAACGAAAACAGCACTGATCAACCATAAAAACAATCTTTATTAAAAATACAAAATGTTAAACTGTAAAAGAAAATATATAATAAGGGATAACAGAACAACCCAGAGCTAAATATGAAATAAAAAACTGTACAAACTATAATTAGGGAATTAGGTTCAGACAGCAGTGTACACCAGAATCCTTTAGATGTCAGTGTCAGCTCTCACGGATCTATTAGAGAACAAAGGTGAAGACTGGCTGGTTGACAAAGTTCCAGTGGATGGTGCCATTCTTTTTGATGGCATGGCAGTCATACAAGCAATGTGATCAAGACCAGTGGCCGCATTTATTAAGGTCGGGTACGCACAGAAGAGGGCAAACGGCCCTTTCCAAGATAACTTTGGGATTTATAAGAAAAGCAAACTTGACGGGAAAATGTGCGGTCCTCCAAGCACACTCTGACGCAGGCTTACGCAAAGAAATGGGGAAAAATTAGAAACGGCGACACTGACTGCAGAAGGATGAAACATGAGAAACAGTATGAAACTGAGACCACTGTGTAAAATAAATAAAAATATTCCCTCTCAATAATTATATGAAGAATTCACAAAAGCCATTCGTACAATTATTACACAAACAGCTGTTTGATCGATCCTCTCTGCAGTGGAAAAAAACAATAAGATGTAGGATCAGAAATTCAAATGAAGATACAGTGCGTTGCAAAAGTATTCACCCCCCTTGGCATTTTTCACGTTTATTTGCCTTACAACCTGGAATTAACATGGATAGTTTGAGTATTTGCATCATTTAATTTACTGAACATGCCGACAACTTTGAAGAATTTTTTATTTTCTTTTATTGTGAACTAAACAACAAATAGGACAAAATAACAGAAAAAAGTCAATGTGAATAACTATTCACCCCCTTAATGTCAATACTTTGTAGAGCCACCTTTTGCGGCAATCACAGCTGCAAGTCGCTTTGGACAAGTCTCTATGAGCTTTCCTCATCTTAACACTGGGATTTTTGCCCATTTTTGGCTTGTACTTTGTAAGCCGCACTGGGAGGACATCGATGGGCTCACTGAGCGCATCACGGAGTACATCAATTTTTGTGTGGACTGCAATGTCCCAGCTCGGACTGTAACCTGCTACGCCAACAATAAACTTTGGATCACCAAGGACATTAAGGCCATCCTGAATGAAAAGAAGATTCAGAGATGGCAACCGTGATGAGGTGAGGAGAGTGCACAGGGTTCTCAGAATTAAAATCAGGGAGGCTAAAGACAACTATAGGAGTAAGCTGGAAACAACATGAGGGATGTGTGGAGTGGCATGAGAACAGACACCGGGTTCCAGAAGACTGGTAGCACACGGTTGGAGGACCGTGTGGACCAGACCAATGAACTGAACCTATTTTTCAATAGATTTGATACTGCGGCCCATCCCCCACATGACTCTGCTGCTGGCCGCCCTTCAACTACTGCCACTTTACCTCCCCCCACTCCTCCTCCTTACAGAGCCTTTGTCTGCCCCTCACCACCTCACTTCACACCTACCTATTCCACTTGAAGTAACTTAGAATTATTATTATTATACTTTTATATTTGATCATAATGGCGTTTAGCAAAGCAAGATGATGATAAACAAATAACAAACAAAAAAGCAATACATATGTCAGGACAACAAGTCCAAGATGGTAATGAAGACAATTATTGATTTCAGATAACCCTCCTTATACATTTTGTGACCAAATAAAGCGTTTGCATAGTAATAAAATTTGTAGATGCTTTGGCATTGCTTGAGCTGGATATCCAGCATATTCCATAGCTTCACACCTCGTACCGACACACAAAAGCCTTTGCGAGTAGTTCAGATCTTTGGTAGAACAAAGATTCCATAACCCCTCATGTTGTAAGCATTATCTCTTATTTCAAAGAGTTGCTGCAGGTTAGGTGGCAATGAATTAACAAATGCTTTGTAAAGAAATATCATTGTGGTATACTTAACCAAATCACCAAGCTTCATCAATTGTGACTGACAGAAAAGAAAAAGAAAACCAGCTTTATGAACGATCCGCACTGCTCGCTTCTGTAACATAATAAAAGGGATTAGTGTACACTGGTAAGTATTGCCCCATACTTCCACACAGTACATTAAGTAAGGAAGTACCAACGAGCAGTATAAAGTACGAAGAGCAGTGTAATCCAAATATGGCTTCACTTTGTTCATAATTGAATTGCTTTTGGCAATTTTAGTTTTTATTTGCTTGACATGAGACTTCCAAGACAATTTATTATCAATTGTGACTCCTAAGAATTTAATTTCATTCACAGTGTCAATTGGGACACCGTCAATGATTATTGTGGAATCGGAACTACTTGCAAGGCTACCAAAAAACAATTCTTTGGTTTTGTTCAAGTTTAAAGACAGTTTATTTGTATCCATCCATCTTTTAATTATGATCATTTCCTTATTCACCGTATCTACAAGCTCATCATAATTTGTGTTACTATAGAAAATGTTTGTGTCGTCTGCAAAAAAGTATAAGCTTCAGAATTTTGGATGCATTAAAAATATAATAAGTTGAATAGTTTAGGCCCCAACACAGACCCTTGAGAAACACCACATGTAATGAGCAATTGTTCTGATGTATGCTGCCCCATTTGAACATATTGTGTCCTACCCGTTATATAGCTTTTCAACCAATTGCCAGCCACACCTCGCACTCCATATTGGCCAAGTTTGTCAAGTAGGATTGTATGATACAGTGTTTTAAAAGCCTTCTTGAGGTCAATAAAGATGCCGACGGAAAATCTTTTCTTCTCTAAGGATGTAGTAATTTCTTCAATTGCATCTATAATTGCCATTGAAGGGGTTCTGTCATTCCGAAAGCCATATTGGCTATCGTTTATTATTCCATGTTTCTCAAGAAACTTCTCCAGTTGACTGTTAAAAAAGTTTCTCAATAATCTTTGAAAAATGGGGAAGTAGAGAGATTGGCCTATAATTTGTGAAACTGTGTTTATCACCAATTTTGAATAAAGGTATAACCTTGGCAGATTTCATTTTATCAGGAAAACAACCAGACTGAAATGATAAATTACAAATATAAGCAAGGGGTCTAGCAATATTGTAAATAACTTTCTTGGACAAAAGCATGTCAATGCCATGACAATCAGTAGATGACTTACTTTTTTTAACAGTCATACTACCTTTATCTACTCCATAGTCTGGAATTTCAGCAGCCAATTCTGGGCCAATGCTAACAAAAAAGCTATTGAAATTATTCACAATATTATTCATGTCGTAGTTCTTTCCATTTTTCCGTCTTCCTCTTCTTCCTGTAATCTATCCCCATCTCTCTGGTCTTGCTGATGTTCAGCCGCAGGTGATTCTGTCCAGTCCACTTCACAAAGTTCTCTACCAGTGCCCTGTTCTCCTCCTCCTGTCCCTCACTTATACACCCAACAACAGCCGAGTCGTCAGAAAACTTTTGCAGGTGACAGGTGTAAGTTTGTTTTTGTAGGTTTTATATCTTATTTCAGCCTCTTTAGTTTTTTGCTTAATAAACAGTTTGTAGAGATTGGCTTTCTTTTTGCATGCATTAATGATTCTTTTTGTGAGCCAAGGGTTTTTCATCTGCTTGTTCTTTATGCAATATTCCTTTACAGGTCAGTGTATGTTGTACAGAGACATGAATATGTCTAGAAATGTGCTGTATGCACTGTCCACATCTAATTCATCATAAACTTTACTCCAGTCTCGGTGAGCTAAGCCGTTATTCAAGGAGTCAATTGCATCTTCATTCCTATTTCGCTTAAGAATAATTTTTGCAGACATATTAGCTTTTTTTTTTAAAACCACAATCATACAAAATAAAGACAGGTAAATGGTCAGTGACATCACATAGGAACAAGCCACTTGTTGTTTGAGTCCCCATGACATTGGTAAAGATGTTATTAATAACTGTGGCACTAGTTGAAGTTATCCTGCTGGGCTTCGTTATAGAAGGATATAGAGACAAACTATACATTGTATCAATGAAGTCATCAATAGTTTTTACTCTGCCTGGATTTAGTAAATCAATATTGAAATCACCACAGACAAATATAGTTTTTTGATTGACCATGGAAAATCATTTTTCCATCCATTTACTAAAAATGTCAATGCTGGACCTAGGGGTCCGATACACACAACTTAAAATAACATTTTTCTTTTATGCAATATGAATTTCGACAGTTAAACTTTCCATTATCCCACTGACAGACAGTGTCATATTTGCCAAGGTTTTAAATTCCACTGATTTGTGAATAAATAAACAACACCACCACCTATTTTGTTCACTCTATTTTCATATATTAATTCATAACCATCAAGAAAAAAATATATGCCTTTAGCAATATTGAACCAAGTTTCAGTAATAGCTATAATGCTAAATGGATTGACAAAGTGCTGTAAATATTCTTTTATGAACTCAAAATTTGTATACATACATACTGACTATTGAAATGAACCATGGTCAGTTTACTATCTGAATTGTCAATGTTTTTAAATTCATCTGGAGAAAAATAATTGCAATTATTAACAATAGAAGAAAGAAACTTGTCAGGGTCCATCTCTGTGGTTAAGTCACTTATATTGTGGTCATGATAGACACAAGTGTCCAGTTGCATTTGATTTTCTTGAACGAGTTTTTGTAATTTGGCCAAGTCATTCATTAGTCCAGGCTGTGTTTTAGGTGTAGGCCAATGCATGATGATGTAACAGCATCTGTCCTTCTGAAGGGGACAATTATTTCAGTAAACTGCTTGCTAGTTTGTTATAAATTCAGCATTATTTTTGTGTGCATTAACAATTTTTGGAGGTTACAGCTGCAAACTGACAGTTATATAATTTTTTAAGTTAAATATGTTTGTTTATTGCACCCTATTATGAGTGTACTTCATGATTGTAAATGACAACTCATTTTTTGTAAAAGGTTAAGAACAGAATATTTTGATATTGTTGAACATGCTTTTACATAGATGGTAATATATATATATTTTTGTTTCATTCCATAGCTCTTCCATGGTGTGTTCACGGTGTGTTCAGAGTCTTCAAGGTGTCAAAAGATTTAATAGAGCAACGGTATCATCTATTTTGCTCAAAAACAAACACTCGTGAACCATCAGTTAAAGAGTTCGATCATCAATCAGCTGGGCACGCTACACTCTCTGAGTGCAATAGGGTCATTTACAGCTAACTTGGGCTACTTCATGAGCTTGTCTCGAAAGGCTCTTTGGACAACAAAGGGGCTTCCCGTACCTATCCTGAAAGGCTCTCCAGGCACCCTGATATGCATCCTCAGAGTTTTGGTATAAGAATCCTTCTGCAGCTTTGCATGCTTCCCCAGCAAGATAACCGTGCATTCACACCAAAAGCGATGGAGGCAATGAAAGCGTCAAGCTGCCATTCAAAATCAATGTAAATGCCGCAATGTCGCTTCAGACGACGTGTTCCGAGCGATAAGAGCATTGCAATGCGGTGTCCATCGCATCCATCGCCTTATTGCGTGAAGCTGTGCCGCGACAGCCAATCAGCGTTGAGATTTGCGGTAAGCATCATCGAAGTTCTCCTTAAAACATCCAGGGGCTCACCGGGCTCACTAAAGCCGCCATTGTTGCAGTCCTTGGGGGAAACCAGACTGTTCCTATGGATATCATATAATGGATATAACTATTAACTGTGGGTGGCAGCGACATGCCTTTATGCATCTGTTCTGCCAGAAATCCAGAAGAAGAAGAAGAAAGCCATCAGTGAAGAGTGAAGTGTATCCCGGTCTAATCTTCCAAAGATTGGGCAGCACCTACGGAGGTTAAATCACTGACGGCCTGATCTCACTGCAGCACAACGACTCTTCTAAGAGCCACACACTTCCTCTGAGAGCTCATTTCTGTTCTTTTAAAAGCATTAAGACCCCTGGTTAGCACTAGCATCACTTCCATTTAGCACAACAGCAGAGTAGGCTGAGCCGGGGGTTAGCTTCAGTTAGCTAGCCACCTTGGCTGCTACCTGCGATAGACGCAATGAAGCGATGATCAAAAATGTCACAAATATGAGCAAGTGATGCGATACTCGCGTTCCGGGCGATTTAATCGCTTCCAACGCTTTTGGTGTGAATGCTTCTGGCCAATGAGAGCCATAAAGGATATCTTCCAGTCTTTGAACTTTAAATGGTCATCGGTAAACGTTGCCGGTTCTGGTACAGGTAGACAGCCTAAGGCAAGTGAGCTTGCAATTGCCTGGGCTATGCCGGCTTCCTCTGGAGTTGTTGGTTCTTTAGGGTGTGCATAGTAGGGCTGGAATGGCCTGGCTTGTGGATCTAGTGGAGTTTCCAATTCAGTTGTATTGAATTTTATGCTCAGTCTCCATCAGCACTTTCTCGACCACTGAAGTTGCCATATGCTCTCATCCGAGCGGCAGCTACTTTTACTTCATTGCCTACATGTAGCTGTTTTTACCTTGTTTTTTCCTCTTCTAACTTTAATTTAATTTCAGCCTCCCTCTGCTTGATTTCTGCTAGCATTTGTGTTTCCTTAAGTTTCTATTTCGCTCTCCACTTTGTCGAGTCTCACTTGTTGGGCATTTATTATTTGCATAGCATTTCCCTGCTCTAGTTTGGTTGTAAGGTCTGCTTCTGCATCTGCACGTTTGCTAGAGGACCTGTAAGTGGTGCTTGAGCGAGCATCTGATCCCTGTGATGACTCGGAGATCACCTTTTCTTTTTTTGAGTTTCCAAAGAAAGATCCATACTCTTTTTTATTTAGTACCATCCTCACTCTCTCTTTCTCAATGTGGTCATTAAAAGCCTTATCTACCTCCTGTACAAACAAAGGAGATAGCTATACAGGTTCAGATGATACAGTGACAGAACGTGAATAATGCAGTTAGCTATTCAGTTTCCGGGGCCACAATGAAGGAACATTAATAATGAAGAAGCTTGTCACTTTTTTACAGTTCTACATTTCGTATTTTTAATAAAGGTTTTTATAGTGATCAGTGCTGTTTTCGTTTGTGGATAAAGGAATGAATGAACAAACGAATAGTCAGCTGTATACTTAATATTACTGTCTTTTAATGATCTAGATAAAAAGTTCATCTTATCTTATATTTGCCTTATGTTCTTCTTGGATGCGGTTATGTATTTAGCACCGTTTAACATCCATTTGGCCCACACATTCACTGTTCAAAAGAGGAGGCTGCAGTCTTGCTGGAACACTTCCTTACGAGTCTCGTTCAATAGAGATGAGTCTAGAGTGCTGCCTAACGTTTGTAAGCTTGTTAGTTTGGAACGACTTGCGAGTGCGGAAGCGGAGTGCTGGGCTGACCCTAAAAAAGAGTAAACACAAACATATATATGGTAATTTGTTTGTTATACGGGCAGGAAATGCAATTCAATGTGGTCACAGGAGAGACAGGAGGCTTTGGGGTTATGGAAAACTAAGCAGTGGTCGATTCAATGTTTTAGATTTTCACTTTCAAAATTGAATGGTTTAAAAGATATTTGACTAATCCAACCTCATTATGGAATTTTATTTCAACGTATATATATGAAGCTTTAGGAGGATTTAATTTTTTTATTAAGATGTAATAATAAGATACAAAAGCTTCCTATAAAAGTTTCTGATTCCCATAAAGTTAGTTTTAAGCTGGTCCCTAGTGTATAAACATAATCCCCCCCCCCCACAAATGTTAGATTTGGAATAACCAAGATATATGTTTTAAATGCAAGTCATTGTTTTCAAAGAATTGGGTTGATAATGGTATAATACTCGTATGTCAACTCCTTAACAAGGAGGGTCATTTGTTTACATATAATGAATTTTTATCAGAGAATAATATTCCTTGTCTTTGATGCAGTTTTAAAATTCTACATTCATGTGCAATCAGAGATACTATCAACCAAACCTTTCTACCAGAGCTTTATATAGGAAATTCAGATCCTTTTTTAAGTATAAAACTAATAATAGATGTATAAGGCAATTAATACAAAGATGCACAATTAGTAAACCTGCCTCTATATATTTTTTTAGGGAATGCTCTTTTAGTCAAACACTGTGGCATGAAATTTCTCTCTTTTTAAACAGAAAGTTAGGTATACGACTCAAAAGTTGTATGCTATGATTTTTTTTTCTTATTATTAGGTAAATTCTATATACATACCACTAAATTGGCAAACCAGAAACCTCATTTTATTGTTTGTATTTCTTACTTTAACTCCTACCTGGACACACTAAAGTATTGCACCAACTGCAAAGCTGTGAAAACCAAAGCCATTTGTAATGAACTTGATCTGTAATGATTTATGTACTTCAATGTTTTGTTTTATTTATGATATATGGACTACCTGTTATTGTTACTATTGTTACTATTGTTATATTGTTTCAAGATTTAACAGTAGTCACTGTTGTAAAGTTACGAAATGAAAAAAAGAATCATGTGAATAAAACAATTCTTTTTTTTATTGGTTGTTGCGTTAAACTTACCCAGATACAATAGTGCTATTTTGTGATTGGCCATTGTGTAGCCCCTGTCTTTTCTTTGTTTGGCTGGTAAGTGGCAGCTAAACCGAGTTCCAGAGGAGACACGCTTGATTCCTGCCCACTCCATATTGAGAGCAGCGCTACTGCGCTGCAGTTCATTATAAAATGTTTTTCTGTGTGAGAAATACAATGTGTGTCGAGAGTGTGTGATAAAAGACCGAAATGCGTGACTGTCACGCATTGAGCATGACACTTGAGAGCCCTGTGAATCTATAAAATCTACAAAAAGCAATAGTATTTAAAATATCCTCATTTTTATTCAAAATGTATTCAAAACATCCTTAAAAATTCTCCATATTCTCAAAAACAAAGGGCGTGAAAAGGGCGTGGATTTCAGAGTGTTCTCAACATTGGAACAGTGCTTGGCGACGTTCTATGACGTGGCGTCCTTACAAGACAGGTGTTGAGCGTTCTTCCTTTACATTGGAAAACAGCTATAGACTGTAAAAAAAATTGACGTAGCCTCTCCGCCAAGGCCTTTCTCTCAACTTGAGCCAATCATATTTGACTCCTCCTCATTTCCTCTTACCAAAAAAGGGCATTGATGTGACGTTGGAGGGAGGTAGATACGTCCGTCTGGGTGACGTTTACAGAATTAGCCACATTAGCTCACATTAGCTCCACTGCCCGGGAGCTAGGCTAACAG
Source organism: Echiichthys vipera (assembly GCF_963691815.1). Lineage (NCBI taxonomy): Eukaryota > Metazoa > Chordata > Actinopteri > Perciformes > Trachinidae > Echiichthys > Echiichthys vipera. Next base: position 32,133,572 of record NC_139825.1, on the reverse strand, counting down.
AACGCGTTACTAGATAAACGGGAGTGGGAGTCCCGTGTCTCTAGCTGAGACTACACCGGCTCTGGGAGTAAAGTGCAGGCAGCCAGCATTTATGATCTATGATTTAAACTGATATGAACACGGCATGAATCCTCCCGGTGTGTTCCTAAACCATCTATTTGTACAGTTGATCGAAAAGCAAACCATCTTGCCACTTATGGAAACACCACTACACAAATAACCGCAGTCCAGGTCGAGATAATGGAGTTAGCGTGCTAATCCTGACAAATGGCATCCGAGGCGAAGTGAGTTCCAAGGGCTAACTGTCACTCAAGAGGCCGCGCCCTTAATTATTCATAAACTTAAATTAATAAACTCCAATAAAATAAAAACTATTCTGTTACAAAACATCCTCCAAGTGTTGTCATGGAGATATGACCTAAACATATAGACGAGAATGTTTTTTTGTAAACAAGCCCTTAATAGGTTTAATTATGCTGTGAAAAACATCCTGTTTAACATGGGGGTCAATGAGAAACTGCTCTACTGTGCAAACTACTCCTACTGGCCACTCGGAGAACTGCAGTTTTTGGCACTTCCGTATTGGATCAACCAGGAAGTCGCTGATCGAACCACGGGAGCCGCCATCTTGCCATACTGTTACTCCTATACTATCACAAAAAGCAGCTATCTTATTGGTGTATCATGGTCTGGTGTTGAACAGTGCCACCACCCATGGCCAAAATATTATTACGCTCTGATGAAACTAGTTCTGCATAAAACATAGACATATGACTAATCGACTGGAATTTCAGCGACAAACTTTTTTTTCATCATCACCATATCACTGATGCTCACCCGGCTCCGTTAATGTTGTGAGCTCTTTAAATCACCCACTGCAGTTTTTGCTGTTTATTAATTATTCTCTTTACTTAATGTGCACAATACTTTTATTCATATCCACAGTTATTGTAATTGAGAAATGTAATAAATGATGACCCTAGTTTTCTGTTTTCCTACTATGATTAAAACAGTACTGAGTGTATTACCATGAACTACAGAATACTTTTGCTTGGTTATTCCACATTTACCATCTGTCTTTTTAATCACAAGACACAATATTTCTATAATGTTGATGTAAGCTAACATACTGTATAAAGAGCATTGCAGCTGTTTACAAGCTGTGGCAAAAACCTCTATCAATTTGTTCTTGTCTGATTACAATACTGTACATGTTGCTAATGTTAAAATGATACCAGATATGCACCATAAAAACATCAACAAACTTTTGGCAAGACCTTCGTAACTTTTATTGCACATTAAAATCTGAATTGATTTAAACAATTGTATTATCCATGGAAACCCTGTAAATATAATACTTAAATGTGTACGAAACAATGTGATGATTATAATAATTAAGTGCGAAATTTACATTTAAGTGTATCCATGTCAAAATATATGCAGTAAATTCAAATGGTATGCACTATGTCAGATCCCTCAATGCCAAGGCCCATGGTCTCTGTAGCTCTGTCAGCCCATCACTGGACGTAGGCATCTCCTATAATCCACACATTGGCTAGATGGACAGAAAAATATGTAATGGTGAGAAGTGTATTGCAGCTTGAGTTAGATGTACAGCTTACTTCCAGTTATCCAAGCTAACTTCTTAGCAGCTACTTCAGCAGTGGACCAGATACAGTCAGGTTGCCGATAAAAGTGGGCAGGCACATAGACCCCCTCGTGGGGTCCAACTCAGGAGTCTATGGTCAAATGTTTCTGTCTATGAAAATAGTCAGCCAGCAGCATTCGTTACAATTCACTTCCGTTGTGGCTTTTGTAATTGTGTTGTGACTTACATCCGTTGTAGTTCACTTCCGTCTGGCTTTTATATTTGTGTTGTGGCTTTTGTATTTGGCCTGAACTCTCTCGGCCACCATATTTCTGCTTTGGTCAAAGGTTTTTTCATTAGCTAAGATCAGCTACCTAAGTTTTTTGTAAATGTCAGAAAATTGTATTTGTTGTCATTATCAGCTTTGGGCTGGCTGGGATACAGACTGAAAGTCTACATGAACTACACAGCTGATGTAAAATTATATTGCGGAAGATTATTGTAAAGTATTGTAATTTTTGCAGTCGCTGATAAATCTTTGGCAAATGGGGTTTGTCATAGATTTGTATTTCTCTTTGTGTATTTGTGTGTTCATATTATACTGTAAGTTAATGATTTCCTGTTTTTTTCTTTTTTTTTTCAAGAGTTTTGTTTTACATTGTGTATAATGTCCCTAGCCTGAATCAGTCTGTTAATTATCTTTAATTTAAAAAAAAAAGTTTAGCTACCCTATTACTCCCTTTTGTCATTATTGACCTCTAGCAACCAATTTGAAGCTGGTTTAATATTGGTGTAGTGTAGCATCCATCAGAGGGCAGCAGAGGGTTGTCTGTCTATCTGTCTCCAGAGTGTATGTACAGGATGCGTTTCTTTCATACCCATATTGAGAAGTTAAGCTGACAGTATAAGCTATGTCTTTAAGGATGGTTCAGGGCAGTGAGCACTGTGACAGCGTAAAGCTGCTTCAGAAAGTTCTGGACTGAGATGGGTTTAAGTTCTTCTAAGACATGTGATTAAGGGTCCACATGAAACCGACAGCATGTATCACCAGGGAGTGAGACAGCCTGTCTGAACTGAAAGGATAAAATAACTGTAAGACTAGAACAGGAATTGAAAAAGACCAAATCTCTGCAAAAGAACCAAAAAGTATTTATTGTAACTTCTTCAGCATACAGATTGCATGTGAAAATAATATACTAAGCAATTCGCAAAAGAGAAAATCTAGCAAAATGAGTGAGTACATGGGGAAAGGATAAAAAAAAATGAGTGCACCTTAGTAAAAAGACTCTAAATAATTGAACAAACATTTGTATTTCTAGCATTTACATCACATTTATCAGCAAACTAAAAATCCTACTCTCTTGCAATTCAAATCAGAAAGTTCAAAGGAATAGTTGATACAACATTACTGCACAATTGCTAACATTCAGTAGAAAGTTTAACAAGTCTAAATCCTGCTGTCAGCTTTTAATGGAAGTTCATAAAAACTCCATTATCTATCAGTGCACAACAGATAACCTGTTTTATAAAACAGAAAAAGAAACACTGATTTCTACTAATGCTGCAAGAAGGCCGTTGGCCTCAGCTGCTTTATTATTAACCCAAAAGAAAGTGAGTCGAAAAAGCACCACAGAAACAAGAGCATAGCAACTAAGACAACCTGGAGGCTAAATACAGCTGCCATCTTGGAGACTCCAAAACAATTAAGAGATAGAGAGAATCAAACAAAGGCGATACGCTATACTAATACAAATCCTGTCCTTGATCACTCTGCCCCTTAATAGCAAAGCTGAGAATACAAAAAAACATTTGCAACTTTATTTTACTTTTGCCCTAAAATGGCAAAATTGTGTCTTTTTGTGCTGCTGGAGAGGCAGCCGGGCCTCCTTACTGAATCTTCACCACATGTAATAACTGCGTGTGGTGTCAACAGGAGAGGGTTTTCCCTCTGCACAGCCGTCTTTGTCCTTTTCTCCGTCAGCTTCCCACAGGTTGATGAGCGGAGGGTAAAGCTCGTTCAGGGGGATGGATGAGGTCTTCAGCATGTATTTCTTCAGTGAGTGGTGGTAGTTGTTTCTCTTCCATCTACGTGCAATGTAGATGCCCACAGTGGCCAGGCTGAGGAAAGCCAGCATGGTCGCCATGACAGCCAGCACAGCCGCACTCGGGTGCTGATCTGACAGGTCCAGGGCGAAGGTAGCACTTCGTGTTGTCACATTAACACATGACTTGTGTGTCTGCAGGTGGATGTTGGAAACCATGAGGCATACCTCATACTCAGTGGCAGGTTGCAGATGTGTGAGATTGTACTCATGGACGTCTACAGGGACGCGAGCGGTGTAGGTGATGTGCGGGTTGTCAATCTTCATGGTGGCTGAGGCCCACTTCAGGTTGGAGGACATAACATTAGAATTGACTTTCCAGGAGACCAAGATGGAGTGAGATTCTGTCCGCTTGACGTAGATTTTCATCACCTGGGTGCTGTCGAGCAGGGTTCCATTTACACGTATCGTTGCAACCCTTGTGTCAGCTCCTTCTGTGTTCTGGGCCACGCAGGTGTAACGACCAGAATCCTCCACCTGAACATGAGACAGCCGCAGGGTCCCCTCATTGTTCAAGTGGTACCGCTCTGACACAGTGTCTATTGTGATTTTAGACCCAAGAGGAGTCACCCAGTAGATCTCGGGCTCTGGCTCGGCCATGGCCCTGCAGTCGAGACTGACGCTCATGCCCAGCTCGAGGTTCAAGTGGCTCGGGAAGGTGTTGTGGGATATGAGAGGCAGGCATTGCTCCAGGGACTCCAGCATTCTTAACTCTCGAACCCGCTGGCCTCTGAGTTCCGGTGGGGAGTTGCAAAGCATGGCCAGGGGCTCCATGAAGCGCACGGTAGTCCTGTTGGAGCTCATCCACTGAATGACACAGTCACAACGCAATGGGTTGCTATGCAGACTGATCTCCCGCAGATTAGGCAATACCTCCACAGTATGCTGGTAAAGGGCAGTGAGGGCATTATTGTTGAGCATCAGGCTCTCCAAGGAGGGCATGTCCCGAAAGGCCAACCTATGCACATAACAGAGCTTAGGGTTGTTGGTGGCCTCCAGCTTTGTCAGTTCTGGTAGGTTGTCCAGAGCGTAGCGGTCAACTGACACTAACTCCATCATGTTGTTGATACCCAGCTCCTTCAGACGTAACATGTTCCTGAAATCTCCTTCCTGGATTTTGTGAACGGGATTTTTGTTTAAATCCAAGAATTTCAGATTGGGAACTTTTTGTAGGGCCAGTTGAGGGATTCTGACAAGTTTGTTGTCATAAAAAGAAATGCTTTCAAGGTTATCCAAACCTACAAAAGCATTCGCTGGAACATCAGTGAGGTCCATGCCAGCCAGGACCAGACTCCTCAGGCTTCCTAGAGGCTTAAAGTTCATGTCTAGGAGGCCAATAACTGGGTTCTCCCCGATCATGAGGATCTCAAGGTTAGGTGTTTCTTCAAACCATCGGTTGTCTATGACATGGAGCTTGTTGGAGTTAAGATGAAGGCGCAGCAGGCTGTGCAGGCCTGCAAATGCCCGAGGGGAGATGGAGCTTATCTGGTTGTGGTTGATGTAGAGCTCCTGTAGACTGGAGAGGTTTCCCAGGCAGTGGTCTGGCAGCTGGCTGATCTGGTTCTCCTCTAGGTGCAGGGTGGTCAGGTGGTTCATGCTTGTGAGGCCCACAGCTTCCACAGTGCTGAAGTTGTTCTGGGATAGGTCCAACTCTGTCAAGTTTAACAGCGCCTCCAGCTCTCCACTGGTGTGAGAGATGGCGTTACTTTGGAGCAGTAGCACCTGAGTATCCGTGGATAGGTTGGTCGGGATGTGTGTGAGCCTCAAATCATTGCAATCCACCGTGGTTGCCTCCTTGTAGGTTGACTGAGGTGTGAACCAAGGGCGGATCTCACATACACACAAATGCGGACATTCTTTGCCATGTATGGGGGAGAGAAAGGAAAGAAGAAATCCCATGCACAGCCACAGCACAGGAGGCCACGGCTGCAAGCTGAGCACCATGTTTGCTCTCTGCTCACACAAAGCTTAGATGAGAGGCAGTGTTCTGGTGAAAGGCTTGGAGGGAAGGTTCATGAACATTAGGCTTCTTTATTGCTAGCTGGATGCTGTAAGCACGTTCAGTTTTAGCAGTGATTTCTAATCCAGGGGAAAGTTATTTGTAGAAGCCAGGGAAGAAGATCATCTGGTCCTAACTTGACCTCTGTTGATTGTTGGGTCTGTTCTCACTTCTTCACCTTGAGATTTGAGCCTAAAAGAAGATAGAGAGTAAATGTAATAAGTAATAAGCCTGCAACATAGATATGCAACATTGTTGACAAAAAGTTATTGAATTAGGAAAACACCTGCAATAAAGACGGTGAGAAAGTAAAAGAGACACATTTAGTTTCCTTGTAGAGGGTAATAGACATTAATTCCCGACCTTTTAATGAGCATCGACACAGCCACAGTTTAAAAATAAGAATAAATTTAAGAAAGAGTTCTGAATCTTGACATAAAATTGAGTGACACCATGCATGCTAAAAAAAACAACAACTTAACCAGTATGCCGTTCTCTTTGTTAAACTGTTTTTAATAAGTGAAAATTAGAGATACTGTTTCTACATGTAAGAAAGATAGTTACAGCAATGGATTCTCAAGGCTTTGCACAACATATCTAGGCTACAATTTGGCTATTCCATAATCAAAAAATGTCCATTTAACGAATAATACATATGAACTATCAAATAGAGAAGCATTATTTTGCATTTTATTGATCAGTATCCAAGATGATAAGGTTGATATCAGCTCAGCTTCCCTGCTGTGCTGCGTATCTGTCAACTTAGAGATTACCAACATGTTTCACTCTATGTGCTGGGTAGATTATTTGCATACCAGCTTGGTATCAGTGATCCTCTCAAACGAGTGTGTGGGGTGGGCAAAGCACAGCCGGCAGCTCTGGAGCCCATTATACAACAGGCTTAATAAACAGGGAGCGTGTACTCTTCACTGTTAATCACTCACTACTTATGATACAGGCCCAAGGGAATCAGTCATGCACAAGTGAAGTGAATTTAGTAAAAAAAGAGCCAGAGCTGCGGCTGATGCTGTGTGCACACCGTACACGTCAAGGTTCGGTCAAAGTGAGAAACACAGAGAGTTGGAAAAAGGGGACTGACAGACTGAGCCCCCAAAGGAATTTTAGGCTCTCGCTTTCATTTGTCGATTTTATGACAACAACTCCCAGAAACGTCTGTAGGGATGACAGGTACAGACTCAGTTTTCACAAGCATCTATGATGTCACGAGAAATGGGGATGAAGACTCAGTCATCAGTTTCTTTGAGCAAATCCAAATATGTATATTACTTGTGTGATCGCTTTGATTTTCTTTTTGACTTTGAAGTACCTGTACTTTACCAGAGTTTTTTCATTTTCTGCTACTTTATACTTCTACTGACAGCTTTAGTTACTTTTCAGTTTATATTACAGGATACAATGCATTGCTGTAGATCAAACTACCCATCATTCTATAAAGGAGTTAAAATAAGATCATAATATTATTGGATTAAATCTTTCAATACTGGGAAATGTACGTGGACCAGGATATTGGAAGTTTAATCAGACTTTTTCCATGATGAAGAATTTGTTGATAAAACAAAGTTATTCATCAGTGATGTTTTTGTGTACAATATGGGTTCAACGGATCCTTTAATCGTCTGGGAAGCATTCAAATGTGGTTTTAGAAGACATGCTATTGCTTATTTTCTTGGAAAAAAGAGAAAAAAGTATTTGAAAGATCAAACTTTAATAGCAGAAGTTAAACAATTAACCTGAAATATAGATCATTTGGCTGATGCATCTAAAGATCAGCTAAATTATTTGAAAAATAGTGGAAACTCGGCTATTAAGAAACTATGATTATAAAAGGGCTGAATGGATGAAAAAAGGAGAAAAATGTTCAAAATTCTTCTTGAGCCAAAATAACAATCATTCTAAAAATAACATCTCTAAATTAATTTTGAATACGGAGAGGTTCTGTTTCAACAGAAAGATATTATAAAGAAGATAGGTAATTATTTTGAAAAACTCTTTTCATTTCAGTCTTCCACTTTATTCAACCATCAAAAATTCTTTCCACGAAATTAGAAAAACAAACTCTCTTTTTTTCTACAGTTATGTCCTATAAGCTTGGGAGAAAACCTGGGATGGATGATGGTGTATCAAACCTTTTTTGATTTGCTTAAAAAATCATTACGTTCTTGTTTTAATGTTTCATATAATGTTGGGTATCTGTCAGATTCTCAGAAAGAAGGTCCGATTTCTCTGTTCCTCAAACAGGGACCCAGTGGACAGTTTAAGGATCTGGTGAACCTTAAGAATTGGAGACCAATCACATTACAATGTTACGATACTAAGATACTTGCAAAATGTATCGCTCATAGAATGAAGAGTGTACTAACAAATATTATTCATCAAGATCAATCAGGATTTATGCAAGGTTGTTATATTGGTAATTACATTAGACAGCTACTGGAGATTATTAAAAATTATGAGTTGAACAACAAAAATGGGCTGATTTTCATTGCTGATTTGGAAATAGCCTTTGATAAGGTCCGATTAGGTTTCATTTTTCAAAGCATGTTTTTTTTTTTTTCAATTTTGGTGAAAATATTATACATAAAATATTATATAATGAAACTAGTTGCAGAATTGTTAATAATGGTTATATTTCTAAATCTGCGCAATCTTACCAAGAGGAGTTAAGCAAGGATGCCCATTGTCTCCATATTTATTCATAATAGCTATCCAAATACTGGCCATAAAAGTAAGATCGAATGTAGATATAGAGGGACTTAAAATTTGGACCATACAAACAAAAATATCAATGTATTCGGATGACACCAGTCTACTACTAAATCCAAAACCTGCCTTCCTTCCTTCCTTTTGAAAGTCTACTTGAACTTTTGGAACAATTTTCACATTATTCTGGTTTGAAGCCAAATTATGACAAATGTAAAATTGTTAGGATTAGGTCTAAAAGGGACAAATTACAAAATACCATGTAAGTTACCTAATATCTGGACTCATGGACCAGTCGATGTTTAAGGTATTGTGATTCCAAACAACTTAGAACACCTCTGCACAGTAAATTACAATAATAAGTTGATAAAGATGGATAACATTTTACAAACATGGCAAGGGAAAACATTAACATTATATGGTCAAATTTCACTAACTAATTCTCTGGTTGTACCACAATTTATTTGTCTTTTTTATGTCCCTTCCAACTCCTGTATACTCATTCTTTAAGACACATGAAAAACATATTTTTAAGTTTATTTGGAGCAATAAACCAGAAAAAGAGAAATTAAAAAAGGAGTTCTTTATAATAACCATGAACAAGGTGGTTTAAAACTTTTAAACCTGGAGGCTTTATGTTTTTCTTCGAAAGCATCTTTTATTCAAAAAATGTATATAAATTAGGACTGGTTTTCAAGCAAAATATTAGAAAGCAGCAACCCAATATTCCCAAAAAAGATTATACCCTGTTTTACAGATACAACCGTCGCGTATGAAATGTTTTAAGAATCTCATTGAAAATGTATCCATGTTTTTAAAGGAAGCAATTCAGTGCTGGCTGTTTTTTTAGTTTCATCCTCCAGGAAGCCGGGATGAAATCTTGCAGCAAATAATTTGGTTAAATTCTAATATCGTAATTGAAGGAAAACCAATATTTTGGAAGAATATATTTGATCATGGGGTTTGGTTTCTAAATGATATTATTTGTGAAGAGGGGACACTTATGAATTATAACTATTTTACTGAAATGTATGGTGCAATTTGTCCCCCTCACTCATAATCAACTGATCTCAGCTAGGAGGAATTTGGAAAAACAGTATTAATTGTGTAAGGTATAAGTTGTTAGTGTGCCAGCCCTTCACAAGAAACACAAGGTGGTTAAAAGGCATCCCGATGAACAAAATTATCACAAACTTTTATTTAAGCTTAAAGTCTGTCGTATTATTCCATTTTACCTTGAAAGAATTGGACGAAACTTTTGACTGCCCTTTACCATGAACATATCTTTTTAAGTTAACATATAAAAGATTAGGGAAATTACTGATTCAGAGTCGTTTTTGTTCGGCTTAATCTGAGTCAACTGTACATCTTTTGTGGTATTGTCATATTGCTTTTGATTTTGGAGGGAGGTGCATAAGATGTTTTAAACTGGATTTCATTTCTATTATACAAATAGATATATTACTAATCTGATTATTCTTTAAATATTTATTTTTAAAACTGATGGTGTGGATTCAATAAATATCAACCAATTTAAAATATTTATTAAACATTACTTTATTTTAGAACGATTGATTGTAAATACAACTGAAGATATTAAAAACATTCAGAGGTGGAAAGGGTTTGATTAGGTTGTGGGCTGATGAGGCATCTGTAGCAGAGAAGATGGATTAGTGGGAAGGTTTCCCATTTATGGCTGTGTCTCACAGTTTTTGAAGGAGATTGTGGTTTTGTTTTTGGCCCTTTTTGGCCCCATTGGTCTGGTTGTTTTTTGAGACCATTGAGTTTGTCATTATTAACTTTATTGATAGTTTTTATTTATTTTTTTATTGATTAATGAAAATGGATTATAATTGTCCAAGAAGTAGGTCCGTTTCTTTGGTTTGCCTTGAGTTGTGATGTGTATATTGTTTGTGTCTGCTTTTATTTGTAAAATAAAAAATAAAAGTGCTAAAGTAACATCTACATTAGTAAAATGCAATATACAAATTGATCATCAGTAAGTATCCAAAGATATCGTATAATAGTACATAGTAACCCATTTTAATGCACAATGAATACTTTCAGTAGATACTTGAAGTTCATTTACCTACATACTTTTACTTAAATAAGGTTTGAATGCAGGACCTTTACTTGTATTGGAATATTTTCATAGAGTGGTGTTAGTAACCAAAGTAAAGGATCTGAATCCTTCTTCCACCACTGCTTTTAAAAATGACTGAAAAAATGAAAATTGTAATGACTAAACATTGTGCAGGTATTTATGTGGTGAGTTGTCAATAGTGGCAATTATTGTAATAAACAACAAAAAGCCAAACTCTGTTTATTTAATAGTTACATGAGAAAAGGATAAAAGAAGAGAGAGTCTGACTCATACTCATAAATAAGCTGAGGTTGAGCACCCAGTTTGTCTGTGTGTGTGTGTGTGTGTGTGTGTGTGTGTGTGTGTGTGTGTGTGTGTGTGTGTGTGTGTGTGTGTGTGTGTGTGTGTGTGTGTGTGTGTGCGTGTGTGTGTGTGCGTAAGGGTAACAGACAGAGTTGGGTGTATTTTGTTTCACATCAAAACTGACTGAGAAGTTCCTCCAATATTAACATAAAACAGATACAGATTGTTTTCCCTCTCCTTTCATGTGCTGTCTGTTTGCGCCCTGATATGTGTAGACACCTCACAGTTTTGCCTCCGCGTTTGCATGCACAATAGTACAAAAGCAGCACAGCAAATACACAACGGAACACTATGCTGTGCAGAAAAAAAACATCATGAGATAGTTTCTAGAAATGTGAGCATGCCAGGAAAGTGCAGCAGAAAGTTCACAGCTCATCCGTGTTTCTTTATGTGGTACCTGGTATCAGGTGGCTGGTCTCTGCACTGACCCGGCCACACTCAAACTGACCTGATTCCCTGTGAAGTGCGTCAGCAGGGACTTGCACTCTTTCTTGGCTCTATTCATAGTTGCCAACTGGCAAACATGTGGTGCCTCCTTCTGCCTTTAATCACCCATTTCTCAAATAATCTATTCAAATGTCTTTCAATTACACTACTCACCTGTGGATATACTGTGCCTTGGAATATAGAGATTAACTTGGTGATACATTTGTCTGTCCTCTCTCCTCTTCCATGTGTTGCACCGCTCGGGTATTAAATCGGAGGAGACAGGCGGAGTAATCGCTGCTTTAATGCTGAGCCCATAAAACTCAGACACCTGGCACCAGTTTTCTGGCAAACTGGCAGCACTATGGGGGTCTGTATCCGTTCCCACCTATCTCTCACTTTGTGTACGTATTGACCTTATTGACCCAAGGGAGCTCTGCTGAGCACATATGCTCTTTATATACGGAGGTCCTTCTTCATAACCACCCCAGAGCACAAATGCATCATTAGAAACTGCACAGTACACCCACAGATAACTATTGCTGCAGATCAGTTCCACTAAAGTGGTTGTAGTTAACTATTGTGTTTAAGGATACTTTTGAGTTTTACAGTAAAGCTTTGCTAAGCAAGTATAAATACGTCTCCACCACTCTACTAGGTATGTAGATACAATGTATCCATGTATCCAGCACACTCCATCCTTCCATTTCATACACATCATCTGTCATATATCTGAATCACCACACATAAATTGATTGTCCCATCTTATTAACAATTCACTTTTCAACTTTTACCAAAGTATCATAAAGAACAGCACCTCTGATTCTACTTTAACATGATGGTTTAAAACTGATACTAGTAGTACTAGATGTAATTACCTACTGCACTTTGGTATGGTTGTGATGTCACAGCTATAGGTAAATTGCTGCTACAGTACAGGGACAAATCATTACCCGGCTGTAGTGACGGTTCAGAGATGCAGGGACCACGGGTGTGGATGAACTGGAAATGCTAACCAAACAGAGCAGACTGGGCCTTTTTGAGAGTGGGGCTTTAAGGGTGCACTCACACTGTCCGCCCGTACCGTGCCCCGGGCTTTAGGGTACTTGCCCCCCCCCCCCCCCCCCCCCCCGCCGGCCAGCCCGTTTGTAAAGAAGACGGACCATGCGCGGACATTTAACAACAACAACAATGGCAGCGAAAGGTTCACGTCGGTGTGATACGGAGGTGGAGTGTTTACTGCAGATTTGGTCGGATGAAAATATTCAAAAACAGTCGACAAGACGCACAAAAACTCTGAGGTCTATGGAAAGATTTGTAAAGAAGCGACGCATCGCAATGACGTCATCAATGCGTGTGACGTGTTACGGCGTGATGGCGTATGGACAGGCAAGAAGTATTTGCGCGAGGCCCAGGCAGTGTGAGTACAAACGGGCTGGCCAGCGGGGGGAGAGGGAGGGGGGGGGGGACAAGTACCCTAAAGCCCGGGGCGCGGTGCGGAAGGACAGTGTGAGTGCGCCCTGAGTGCGCCCTAAGAGACAGGCTCTAAAACAGAGCGTTTTTACGCAGAGGATGAGCACAGGCACACAGACACACAGTATGAGCAAAATAATGTGTATGAATGTTAAAGCTTGTTTAGTTAAAAACAAACAAAATGCAAATATGAACCTGAAAAAGCATAATATGTCCCCTTTAACAGCTCTATAAATGACTACTACATTGAGAATATACACATGCTATTATTTTGGTATCTGAATTCTTTAAAAAGATGGAAATTATGTGAATTCTGAGGTGACATTGTTTGTTTGCCTCAACGCCCGGGCTATGATCATGTCTCAAAACATGACCATGACAAGAACCACTGCCAGGAAGAAATGAAATCCCACAGGAGTGAGGTTAGTTATAGCATCAGGATGTACAGATCACTTTGGTGGGACAACACCTTTGTGAACTCTTGTTCTCTGCGATGCGACAGAGATTAGGACTGAGATTAATTCTCTCAGTGCCAAAGCAGACCAGACCAGTTGTGTGCCGGCACCTGTATCCTGAAAATCTATTGGCTGAGGCAGCAGAGATCAAAGACACTGTAGGGAGCATAATTTAAAATGCAGATCTCTCTCTCTTAATATAAACTCTCTCTGTAGTATACGTATATATACTGCACCGATTTCCACACTGCCACAAAATAGACATTCTGTCTACCCACTTTTTGACTCACATGCTGTGACTTGCATGCATACACAGACCACTGGAAGGAGGCAGAAAAGTCTCTCAACAGCTTGGCATCCGGCTGACTGTCTGAATTGACGCCTCCAGCAGGAGGGATTTGCTCTCTTTGCTTGCCCAGTCCTTATGAGGCTTTAATCTAAGTACACATTTCACATTTGAAACAAACACACAAACGTCTACAAATACACATCTACAGTAAGTGATATTTCCACAGTGTTCCCAGAAACCCTCAGAGGATCACTGGCCCTGAGGTTCAAAGAAGGCAGCAAGATGTTATTGTGGGACATAATGAGCTTTGTCTGCTTCATGCTAAGGCCTCATAAATTCAGTTATAAGACAGGATCTCTAGACAATGCATGGGGCTATGAAGGCAATCAGTGTCACTAAAGAAACACAGGCCTGCAGTTAGCTGTGAGGAGCATTTCTCTTGATCTGTAGGTTTTTGTCTGAAGGCAAGGGTGCAGGTGTCCTTTCAACATTGTGGTGGACACACATCAAGCAGGGGGCTGGGAATGTAACATTCAATTTCCTGCATTTGGGCGGCTTTTTATGCGCCAAGTCGTGGTTGAGATGTTTTTCTTCTCTTTTCGAAGAATTGCAATAGTTTCTTATCAATATTACGATTTAATTCCCATGATGGTTGACAGACTAGAATTAGGCCTTTAAGTTATTCTCGCTTTAATTTGTGTTTGCAGCTTTTGCCATGTTTATTTTATTTAGCGTTTGAGGTTGCATACTACACCCAACTTTATCTGAGGGATTGTTGCATTTATGAGTGATTCTTAAAAATAAAAGTCTTCCACTATTTTCATGTTTTATTGTGTGTGTGTGTGTGTGTGTGGGGGGGGGGGGTATGCAGGTGGCAGTCACTGTTTTTTCAGTGGGAGAAGTTAAAAACAAAGACTTCTTGTCTATTTGAAGACATTTCATTTTACACCTTGACTTGATTTGACAACATCTAAGAGTTTAGATGCAGTGCTGCTAATCCTTCATCATGTGCCATTGGTGCAGCCAGGAGGATCCTCACTTGATAGCACATTGCATCATTTTTCAGGAGGCTATGCTTTTACCCCCTCTATTTCTGAGACCATTTTCACTGGGTGCAAAATGTAAGCAGTGTTTCTGAATCAGCAGCCTCACAACAGGCTCAAAGGCATGCCATCACCATAGCAACGGCTATGCCACCAGCGTGTCTGTTTCATAACCAAATAAGAAGACATGAAGACAGCTATTAGTGCCATCAGGTAACATGACAGTGAGAACAATGTACAAAAGGTGACTGCAGCATACAATCATGATTAAACAACAGTAAGCACAATCACATCATGCACATATGCATAAATGTCCGACTTTTTTCCCATGTCAGCAGAGTTCTAAACTACAGCTGCTGGACAATCAGTCTGGATCCAGAGCTACCATGTGGTGCTGTGGAGCTGAGTGGTGCTGCCTGCCTGATGTTTTCTCCATGTCCTCACTGTGCTGGCCTGCCTGAGAGACATCCTGTTCCCGCTCTATTAGTATGCAAGCGTCTCCCTTCACATCACACAGGGCTTTGGTGCAGCTGCTGATGGCAGAGGTGTAGAGCCGAGGAGGAGAAGGATGCATGTCCACTCAATCAGAGAGACGAGAGAATGTGAAGCAAGAGAGGACGTAGAGCTCGACTTCCCTCAATTGAAAGACTAGAAGGAAACTGCTGAACTGAAAACGCAACAAAACCATGTGTGGAATTAAAAGAAAGTATGCTGCATACTTTCACAATATTTCTTTCCTGACAATTTGTCTCTGTATTTTTATTTACTGCAAATCCATAAGGTAGCTTCATTTCCCTGTGGAAATGAAATGGATTTTTTTTTTTTGAGTTTTTCTTCACTGGCTTTCAATCTTTCCTCTCCCCTTCATGCCCTCATCCTCCCCCTCCACTTCATATCCTTACAGTTGCAATGTCGGTGAAAAGCTAATTTGTTGTCAATGGAGCATCGATCAATCAAACTGATGGGGCAAAAGTCTTTAATCTCAGAGGGATCCCTCTTTGAAACAATGCAGAGGTCAAGGAAGATTAACTTGTGCAGTTCAAACTCCAATCTAAATCAGCTTGTGTCGTAAATGATGCGTTTAAAATGTTTCTTTCAAAGATTAGATATTTTTAAACAGATTTTTGTTCAACTCTAACTTTTAAATTGTATGATTGCACCCAAAAGCATGCACATATCTTACACCCTGTCTGAATAAAAGTGCATTTCCAGTCTATTGCTGATGAAAACCGTTGACTCAGTCATAACATCTTGACTAAACCTTACAATGTCCCGTTGTGTTTCCATGTTCCCCATCGGATCACGCTCACAAAGGGAGAAGGTCAAGCTGTTGCACCCTTGTCGTCACTGCTGTGGGAACCCCAGCACCGACGCAGGCTGCAGAGCTAGGCCTTATAGCACACAATGGCTTCCATCCAAACACACCCAGACACACTGAGATGCGTCTTTGTTTTGGCAGGTTCTCACACTCCTCCTTACCAGCTGAGGAGATATGTCCCCGTGCATTGTGAAAATTGGGGGAAGGTGGCACGTCCTCCTAAACTCCCATATCATTTGGTGACATCTGGATCAATTGTCTGCTTTACACCCAAGACAAAGTAAACTAGATATGAGTTTCTAGAAAACAAGCATGCAAATCATGCAGTGTATAATTCTTCTTCTGTCCTAATCAAATCTTCTATTGTACTGATATTGAGGTGTTCTTAGTGATCTCAGTAACAGGTGCTGCTGTAATGCAGCAGCTGAAACAACAGAGCCCACTTCACAAAGGTGACCCTAACAATACAATACTCCCCCATGCTTTTCTGCTTTGTCAAACTTCTCAGTAGAAGCACTGGGCTGTCTTCCTTCATTTCTGCCATTTCCTGACTCTTAAGGCAGGCAAATAGATTTTGCTGGATCATATTGGCCCATTGCTGCTCAGCTGTTTCAGCAGCATTCTGCACTGGAGAGTGATGCTGCAGTTTGTGTAAATGTCACACTACACTGTTAGTTGAACCCAGTGTCATCGTGCAGTGAAATGTCATGGATGCTGACAAGAGTGCAGTTTTACTAATGAGCCCTTCAGAGACTCACAGTTCATAATAATTTGTGGCTTTTTATGATTTTAATATAAACAGAGAAGGTATTCGACACAATATTGAAACTTAACAGGGGTTTGGAGCACTTTTTGGTTCATGTTTTATTTTGTTCCCCAGTTCATAATTTATAAATTGTCTAGACTTGAAAGGTTCATAATAATCATACTGTGTATAGACCGACTGCAGAGCATATTGCCCTTGCAATTTATGCATTTTTATTAAAAGGACGAGGAGAAACCGACGCACACGTTATGAATAAATGCTTAAACACATCGATAAATATGCAAAACTTTTAGGATCTATTTTCTGTCGAAATGAAATATGTGTTTGTTAGAGCGGTTTAAAAAACTACCTTTTCTCTTAGCGGTGCACGCGCTGCACGAGGGACCACGCCACGGAGAAGGAACGCTTTATTGTTTCATTTGATCTTTTTTGATCATGTGTATTTCTTCAAACATAAAAAAATAATTTAAAATGACTTCAGCTTTACGAGTTACACACTCCAGACCGAACTGAAATATTCTCCCTGTCTACCGAGCAGCAACCTGAGGTAATGATTTGAGCTAATGTAGACGTATGTATCACAATTTCAAAACATGCATACAATAAACACGTTGTTCTCACCTCTGAAGCGCTGTATCCTCCTGCTGCAGGCTTCTGTATCTGACCCATGCAGTATCCGCAGCTCCACAGAGGGCTTGCAGAATATGTTTTAGAAAAGAAACAACCAGCCTTATTAACGAGGGCAAATCTTATCTGTAGGAAAACACCCCCTCCCTTGGTTGTAAAGCTGCTTTGATCTCCAGCGATACTTCAGAAGGGGAATCGCTGCAGCGCACAGCTTCCAGAGACGAGCAGCTGCCTGGTGCAGGTCAGCTGGACTGAAGCGCGTCTGACACCCACAGTGGTGCCCGAACAGGCAACCGCACCATCTGTTCTGTCATCACAAACCATGGGAACAAAAAGTCCCACCCCCTACCGGCCACGAGCTGCGAAGAGCGAATGTCATGGTGGAAGTGCTGGAGGAACCAATCACCCCAGTGCATCTTATTGTTTAAATGTTTGTTGACCTCTTTTACAGTACAATATGTTCGTTTTGTCACTCCTTAAACTGAAGTGCATTCATCATGAGGAAAGGACTTGATTGAATCACAAGAATATTGGGTGCCATGGATAATTTTATTTCACAATTTGAAAAAATGACTTGCTAATTAATCATTCATGATAATTATGAAATTAAATGGACTTTAAAGTGGCTATTATAAGTCTCTCTCTCTCTCTCTCTCTCTCTCTCTCTCTCTCTCTCTCTCTCTCACACACACACACACACACACACACAAACATATGCACTCAGGAGTCTATGTTGAAAGAGATTCTTTTCTCTCAGACCTGTCAGTCTCTCGCTCTAAGGGAGCAGTGGAAATGACAATGTTTCATCACTTGCTGTTTGAGCTGCTGCTTTTGGAAGCCTTTTTGGCAGGTTCTTCATCCATAATGTAGCTACAGAGAAGAGATGTGATCATCTCTGTGTGCCGGGGATGATTTGCACATGCAGGTGTTGTTGTAGCATTTTGGCTGTTCGTATTGGAATCAGAAAGCTACATTTTTGACTGAAGATCAGCAAAATATTTTGGACATTTCTAAGTTCTGCTGAGGCAGCCTGAGCCGGTTTGGCTTCATCCATGATTAGTCCTCCTGTGTTGGCAGGAATTATTCCAGAAAAGTAGGTTTGTCTCTTGAAAACGTGTGTGCTGCCTTATTAATGAAATGCATGATAAAATACAGTATTATATATTTAGCCTAAAGGTTACTTCTGAATATAAACAGCCAATTTAATGAAAGGTGTCTCTGCACTGTCGTTGCAGCCGGGGAATGACTGTAGTGGCACTTTCTACCTATAGACCTTTTTAATGGAATTCCATTGCTAGGCAACAGCTTTGGTCCTTATTAACTTCCTGTCAGTTGATGCCATTCACATAAACTGAATCAGGAAATAAACTAGGACACATTTGCTTTATAATAAAGAGACATGGATATCGAACTTTTTACTATATAGGACCTTAAAACGTTTCATCAAAACTCAATGCTGTAGCTTTGCGTAATGAAGGGTATAGTACAGTAACTGATTAATTTCCTTTCTCGATTATTTGTAACAAAGCATTAAATGTGCTAATTGTATAGGGTCAATCTGTAATCCATCTATGCCGCTATGATGATACCATACTATAGTATGAAACTAAAAACGGAAAAACACGTTATTGTAAACTTTTGCACGCACAACCTTTTCATAACGCAGTACGTATTTATAAAGTTTTAGTCATCCTTTAAACCCCTAGGATACCTGTAAGAACAATATCTGTTTGAGATTTTTCAAACTTTTTTTGTTGGAACCTATAATCTGAAAAGTGTTTTTAAATGTCTTACCGCATTCAGGATGTAGTGCAGACGGGGTGAATGTGACAAATATAGAGTAAATACTTTTTAAATAGAAATAATTGTCACATTTTATTGATTTAGTTGCGTGGGGGCCAACTGAAACCTTACCTTTTTGGTCTCCAAAACCTGCCCCGTGAGAACCGCTCGTATCATTCTGCGGCCACAGAGAGCTCAAAGTGGATTCAGCAGTCAATGTGTGTGTTAGCTGCAACCGGCAAATCATAATTTCCCACCATTAACCTGCAGTGCTTGTGGTGTGGTTGCTATGGCAACAGTACTCTCCTAGGAAAGGCGATGCAGCATATCCACCGGTTTATTAGATCTCTGATCATACAGCTTCCTCCACATGACCATCTGGGAAAACCAGTCACACAGAAACGTATGCCCCCCGTTTTACCTTTCACAAGTCTTCTCATCATTTTGCCGCATTACACTCTGCTGAGGAGAAGACAAGGTGTCAGTTTCCTTTTCAGTGCTTGTTTCAGTCATAGATGGGCAGAATATTAAATAAGAAGTGTTTGGGAGTGGAGAGGCCAAGAGGACAAAGGGTGTGTTTATGAGATACAGTAAATGCCGTTCTTTTTCATTGATTTTCATGATTGAATTAAAGCTGGTCTTAATTGGCATTTATATGAACATCTTGATGCTGTCTTCAGCTGTAACTAGAGCAGATGCCTGCCTCTAAACATTTAGCACATTTGCTACCTTGTTTTGACATTATGTCACTATCACACAAACCCTGCTACCAACGCTACCTTCTGCCAGGCTGCAGCCAACACTGCTGACAAACTGCAGATGTTGTTTCTCACACCCACACACATGCACGCACAGGCACAAACGTACACACTCACTCACACAATCACACACACACTCACAAACACGCTTGTGTGTACGTGTACATGGCAGACACTGTCACTCTCAAGAGAAAAGTGACAATTCCAATTTTATTTCAATTTCCTTTTCCCCAAACTTAATACCACATTTGTCATTGTCCAAATCTCTGTCTGTGTGTCCCCTCCTTCAATTGTAGGGCGATAGGTGAAACAAATAAGGCATCTGCTAGGGGGTTGACACAGAAACAGAAACCTTACAATATAACGCAGCCTAACACAACAACAGCAGAAAAGTACAGCCCCACAAAATCCCTTCTGAGTTGAATCAGCACCTTCCACGCTCAACCCGAATTGAACATTATGAGCTTCACAGTGGTGGAATTTATTGCTGGGCTGTTATATCGGATTGCAACAGAGTGTGTTGGTTGTACTTGTTTCCCATGTAGCTTTCACCTGGCTGGAAGGAAGGAATAGTTTGACATCTTGGGAAATACCCTTATTTGCTTGCTTTCTGAGAGATGAGAAGAACAATACCTCTGTCATGTCTGTAAGCTAACTTAGAAGGTAAAGACTGGAGATGGTAGTTTAGCTTGGCTTAGCATAAAGACTGGAAACAGCTCGCCTAGCTATATCCAAAGGTAACAAAATACAGTATATCTAGGCTACCAGCACCTCATTAGAGCTTACTCATTAACACGATATATCTCATGTGTTTAACAACAAGTTATGGATTTCATTGGGTTATGTGTGGTCACCATGAGGTTGCCAGACAACCAAAGGAGTCTATAGGAAATAGGCAAATCTGGCCAAGAAATCTGGCACATATCTGCTAGTAAAACCACAACTTAAAATTTTTACACTTTGTTTTTTGTAGAGAATAAACAAACAAGCCAAATATGTTAATAGGTGGCCTTTAGAGGTGCTGGTAGGCAGCTTTTGTTACCTTTAGACAGAGCCAGTTTACACCTTTACGTTAAGCTAAGCTAAGCGAAGCTAAGCTAACTGTCTCAGTGACATTGATATTGTCATCTAATTCCTGGCAAGACAGTGAAAAAACTGTAACTATTACTAGTATTTTCTGCACATCTCTCTAATAAGACTTCTTGAAACTTCCCTGTATGGTAAAAATAATAAGGTGTGCTGGAGATAGGTCTTAGGATTCATCTTGACATCATCTTAAACAGGACATTTTTTACCTTTTTTTTTTAGAATAGTGAGTTAAGTCGTGTTCCCTGTCAATAATTATAAAAAATGTAGGGCAGCTGACTTTTTACATACAGTTTTACTGCCAAGGGTTCAAGGTGAGTGTAAGTGTGAATGTCTCATATGAATTGGTCCTAATAGTCATAGAGGTGATGAGGTCTTGACTCCTGCTACACTGTGTCACTTTGCATTAGTGTCCACATTAGGGGCTGCCACTCCGCAACCGATCAGAGCCACTTAACAACAAAATCAACAGATCCCTTTATAATTGCTCCTGAGCAAAGCAATTTAGTTGAGGCTTTTGGGAATTGACTTTCATTTGGGTTTGTCCAACACAGCTCTTGCTTGGTTTGTTTTCGCCCAACTGAAAATAAAAATAGTTCCTTAAGCACGCATGCATTGTGTGTGTGTGTATGTGTGCGTGTGTGTGCGTGTGTGTGTGTGTGTGTGTGTGTGTGTGTGTGTGTGTGTGTGTGTGTGTGTGTGTGTGTGTGTGTGTGTGTGTGTGTGTGTGTGTGTGAGGTAGCCAAAATAAATACATCCAATTGTTCTTGGGTGCGCCACTCAGTGATAAAATAGAATAGTACGATGATAGCCTTGTGTTAATCAATTTTATTTATTAATCTTTCTTATGTCAGATACAACAATAACATTAACCAGAAATGTTTTTTTCTTTATTTCAATACATTCCGACTAAATAAACAGATCATTAATATTAAATTGACATGTGGTATCAGCAGCTTTTACATCACTGAGAAGAGAACTGCCTTGATTAGTCGACTAATTTTGTGGAGTTTTTAAACTACACATTTCAGACACAGCTTGAAACATGTGAGGAAATACCATCAGGTTAAAGAAGTCTTGAATGAATTAAACTATTTTTGATGCAATCGATTGCGAAGTAAGCCAGAACAGAGTTAAAGATGTCTTAACCATCTGTGTCTCATCATTAAATAATTATCAACAGTATGTGGAGATCACTGAACCATACCGGCTGCGTTGTGTCTCCAGGGACCGAAGCAGGGAAGACAGAAAGGTTCTTAGTTAATAATAAAAATAAGTTTATTTTGCTTTTTGAGTTTTCTGTAGTTCACCACATTGCATGGCTTTTGCCGCGACTTTTCTCTTGCGCCACCACAAGGTTGACAATTGTAGTTTTAGTGAATTGTCTCAATAAGTATTAGATGGATTGTCGTGAAATGTGATACACACATTCTTGTTTCCATCAGTATGGTCTGACTCGCTATGTAGACCTGGGCAAAAGCCGGCTATCGGTTGCTTATTTGAGCCAGGATTCCCGTTCACTTCCACTATCTGTTATCTATTCTGCAAGACTACCATTGCTGATTGTGATTGGTTTAATGAACTACAAACAAGCCAACATTTTTTCCCCTATCCTGAATGTTAACTCTTGCAACCACACTTTTCTCCAGTGCTGACATAGCGCTTTGGATGTAGTTCTGGTAATGCAAGAGTACTCTCAATATTATTGTATTAACTTGTTATTATTTTTTATGTCTAACTTATGACTAAATATGTAAATAAATTCAGAACTGATTTCCTTCCTTCTGCCTTGGCTTGCGTTTAACCCTAACCCTAACCCTAACCCTAACCCTAACCCACAAATATTAACTTGCTAACACACTAAACTAAATTGATGAACATTGTGGGTTAACATACACCTGCTTAATTAGCATGTTAGCACTGCCATTGTGCTCATATTAGCATGCTAATGATAGCAGTCAGTAGCAAGTACAACCTCACAGATCTACCAGCATTGTTGTGGACTAGTTGTATTTAAAATGTATTGTTTTTAAAAATAATTATTCCAGATCAATTTGCCCTACAGGCTTAAAGGAATAATATGCATATTTAATTCTATTCTATTCTATTATATACTGTATCCAAATAGATTTCATAGTCATTAGACCCACCAGACTAAGCACAGTAGTATTTAAGAACATGCAGCTCAGAGTCTGAACAGGTGGGATTGTGTATGTGTATGATGAATATGGGAAATGTTTCTCGTCTGCTGTTTTTTTTACTCAGACAGAAAAGACGGCATCTCTCCCCATCCTCCATCCTTATCCCTCCTTGTTCAGCCCTCCCTATCCTGCGCCAGCTGAACAAAGACAACTGCTCTTTGTTAGCTATATACTCTGTCTGAGACTCAGAGTCAGAATGTGTGTTTTCACTGATGCTGGTGGCTGAGATGGGGGTACTGCTGCCAATTAGTGTGTGTGTGTGTGTGTGTGTGTGTGTGTGTGTGTGTGTGTGTGTGTGTGTGTGTGTGTGTGTGTCTGTGTCTGTGTCTGTGTCTGTGTCTGTGTGTCTGTGTGTGCGTGTCTGTGTCTGTGTGCGTGTCTGTGTGTCTGTGTGTGCGTGTCTGTGTCTGTGTGTCTGTGTGTCTGTGTGTCTGTGTCTGTGTCTTTGTGTGATGAGCAGTTGAGATGGGGGGAGGAAATAATCCTGAAGATAATGTTCAGCCTTGTGCCCACTAGGTTTCTGTGTGGAGCATCAGCGCCTTTATCAGACATTTTCAATAGAGACAGGGTGCGTTTGGAGCTGAAGCAGCTGCCTCTTTAAAAGTGCTTTTCCCAGCACCTTTTCTTGTTCAAAACACTCCACTTTTCTTTTGTTCTGCTGCTCTTAGTGCTTCAACTTCAAACTTCAAAATATCTCAGTTTTTCAAAAGAAGATGCGTTGCACTTTTCGTGTCAGGAGGATGAGATGTTGAGATACTATACCAACACACACAGCACTTTTTTTTTTAACCCTTTACCACACCGACGCACTACATCCCTGCAGCTTGCCAGTGCTCATATGCAAGAAAAAAAAAATGCCCAGTGAGCACAAGGCTTTAGGTTGTCCCACTTGGGAAGAAGCACATTGGAGTGATTAGGACTGGTGGGGGAGGGGATTTGCATTGGGAGTAAGTAAGCAGAGATATGGAATTTTATATCCCTTCTACCCCACCCATTTTTGTCCATACATGGCAGGACTGATGTGCTGGGGGCTGATGAAGTGGTTTACCAGTTTGTTCTCTGAGGGTATTATTCGGGCAATGGGAGGGGGGGGGGGGGGGGGGGGGGGGGGGACCTCCTTTACTAGTCTGTTCCCCTATACATTTTTCTTCATCTGCCTTTTCCTATTTTTTCCCATCTTATCTTGAGAATGTTGATAGCCTTTTTGTGTTGGTTTGTACTGACACAGTGCCATAGTTTAGGAAGAAAAAAGCTGTATCGTAATGAATTATTTCTATAACATCATAATGACATCTGCATAATCAAATTGCCATGTGCATGAGGAGATGTCTTTGGGTTAAGATCTGTTAGTGTATACATATGTCTGTACGAATGTTACAATATACAAGTCTCCCCTAGAGGGTAAATCCTGTGGACTGTTAAGGTCACTTGGTGAATGGGATAATTTAGCTCCATTTCCTGGCTGGCTAATATCAATAGATGGAGAGTTAAAGAGCGTGAAGGCAGTGGGCAGCTATTAGCCCTTATAAATCATGCTGATGCTAGAGAGCGAACTGGAAATAGAGAGAAGGGTGTCAAGGACAGAAAAGAGAAAAGAGTATCTACCTGAAAGAGTGTTTTAACTCCGACACAATTACTAACTTTCTCACATAGACAGTAGTCCATTATGGCAACAATGCCTGAGACACAGGACAAGCTATAAATTGTTAGATCAAATATTTGGCTGCCCTTGCCGTCTTTGTACATTATATACACAAGATAACTCATTATTATTTACAGTTTTCTGCATAAAAGGAAAAGTAGGGGATTCAGGAACTAACACTTACCCTCACCCATAAATGTTGGGCAATATGTTGATAAAGCACGTACAGTATGGGTCTCCATAGCTTTGGGACTAATTGCATCTGCAGGATTCAGTGCAGTAATTGGAATGCATTTGGGATTTTAATAAAAAAAGACCTTCAGTAAATCAATAAAGACCATTCTTCAAAGGGACACAGTAGAGAAATGGTACAACTCTTCCAAGCCTCATTACATTTGAATAATTAGTAAATATACATTTGAGTAAACAAACAGCATGGCCCTGTCTCTCTAACCTTGAATTAAAAAAATAAAATAAATTCTGATTCAAGTAGTATTTCACACATCCTTCTACAACATCTTTCCCTGTAATGTGGGGATTATAAATAGGGAACAGATTTCAACTTTAAGTTCCCAGCACATTATAAGGAGGCCAGGACTTTGAGGCTGTTCCTTGTAGTCTCTTTCACGGGAACCAGGGTGATCTCTAGAGGTAGGTTTTCCCAGGCTTCAAATGATTCTGTCTCGCTAGAGCAGATATTTTAGATCTTTCTCTCCATAGTCCATTGTAGTTGGTCTGTATTAGCCTAAGATACCCCTTGGAGTAATTAGTAATTACTTTTGCCATATAAATTTTGAATTAGTACTTCAACAGAAAGTTCCACATTAGCTGCAGCTGACTGTTTTCAAAAATGCCTCAATGGTGCTCCTCTTTACTAAGTTCAGTTTATGCTCCCCCTAATAACCCAGGGACGAGGGTGCACAGAACGCAAATTATATCATTTAAAGTCCAAAGGCTCCGCAAGTTGTCAGTCATTGCATCAAATCCACCCCATATGAGATACAGTTATGATTGGTGCGGCCAGGGTCTGCCTGGTTGGAAATGTAAACCGGAAGGGAACCAGTAGTATCTGTATTGCAGATACAGCAGAAGCGGTTCATATCAATGACATCCTCCTGACTTTTCCCCACCCTACCTGCCACAGCCCCGTTAACCATCTCCGTCCCTCCCTGTGCTGTGGTTCTTGTCACTCATCACATCGAGACAAACATGAAATTTAAATATTAACCAGCTCCTCAAACAAGAAATTACATACTCTCTGGGACAGTCATACAGATGGTGGCTGGTGGACACCAGCTCAGTCGAAGTACATTTTACAACTATAATAGTCAAACCACAGCCAGGTCATTAGAAATTGGTGTGTGATTAGAATCATACAGCATGAATAAGTCCATCAGGGCCAAAGGTTAGCCCTGAAAATCTTCCTCCAGAGGCATAGAAAACCACATCAATGTAGAAAATTGGGGAATGTAGGCCACCATGTTTAACTGAAATATTTATGTTTTTTTCAAAGTGCTTGTTGGCTAACATTAAGGGAATTGTTTAAGCAATGTGGAGTTAAGTGAACAGCCAGCTGTCCAGGTTATGATGACTTTACTGCTGAGCAACTCTGTGACCAATTAGAGCAAGAGGCTGGAGGGTGATGCTGTGGTGCGTAGAAAAGCTGAATGAAAACGGAATGGCGTGAATTTTCTTTTAGCCACTGCAGCTGAGAAATGTTGAGTTCACATCAGGGTTACAGTATCATTAGATTACTGTGCTATCATCATCCACCTCAGGCTGCAGTCGGGGACATCTCTGTTCATTTGACCCAGAGCCAAAGGCAATGCAGTCATGCCAGAAGTACTTTTAAGGCTGCTGCTGCTGCTTCATAATACTACGACTCCCACAGTCTACTAGCGGCCTCCTGCTGCCATCATGGAAATGAGGCAGTGTTTTCAAGCATGTAGTTCCCCAGTGGAGAGCATCGTTCCATTTGGTATTTAAATGGGTCAAACTGTGGTGATTTATTCATGCTATGGGTCTTTAGTGCCACTCAGCCTGACAGGCAAGCTCCAGGCTCACCCGCTCTGAACGTAAACTCTCCCCTCTTTCACCCTGATACACCTTTAGTATATATACATTAGGCTGCATTTTAGGGTATTTTTCTGTAATGTCAACCAAAAGTTATTTATTTATTGATATATTCTGTGCACAAATGATCTATAATGAGCCACACAACTCATATACAGGTAATATACAGTATGCTATTGAATTAAACATTTCAAGTCTATACTGGATTGGTCAATCGACAACAATTTTGATAATCACTTAAGCCGACATTCTCTAGTTTGAGGTTCTGAAATGTGAATGTTTGCTGGTTTGCTTGATCCTCTATTATAATAAATTAAATGCCTCGTCACCTTGGGGTCTGTGAAACCAAATTCACTATTTGATGTAATTTTATAAATGAAACATTTCATCAATGAATCAAGAAAAATAATCTGCACATTAATCAAAAAAGAACATTATGGTTATTTGCAGCTTTAATGTAATATACTGAAACACATTTTGTGACCTTTGCTACATGAAAGAGTAGGGAAGATTCTATAGTCACATAGGAAATAATTTAATTGGGTGCTTAGGTACAAAATGATATATGTGTTGAGAGTTTTATTCACACATGTTCTATAAATGCAACCCCTAGGATGCTCCATCCAGTATAATAAAAGGTGTACATAGCTGCACCTTCGCTGATGCGAGGGACCTTGGCTCTCGTGGACCTACATGTTTGTATTTCCTCCATCAACAAGCTTTCAGACAGTGTTGTCAGATGAGAGAGGTATCAAAACCCTCTCAGTCTCCCTTTGAAATCAGCAGGCTGGTGCTTCTGCTTTCATTGACTCTGTGTCACTTGTATCAGTGAGCAATACAAAAGAATCAGAGCATTGTTTACTGCACTCAACAATCCTCTTGAGGCAAGCATATAAGCAGCCACTGACAGCCACAGATACACAGAGTCGCGTTGATGTTTTTTCACTCCTGGGAGGTGTAAATGATGGAAAGACGGAGAATGCAGAGCAGAATGACAGCAAGAGGTTGACCCATGATTCGCCACTGGTGAGAGTCCTCACAAACACCAACCCACAGTGTGAAAAGCAGGATGAGATTCTTATCAAGGTCACCAGACAGCTGCGCTTGCTCAATTCCTTGCACATTCATTACCTAGAGAAAGGTAATTTCTCTTTTCTTCTTTTTTTTTTATTATCAAAATAGTGTATACAACTGGGACAAAATGTATCAGACTGCCTGCTTGAAAATATATAGAATTATGTTATAGGAACACCACTATACTCTAAATATACTGTAGTTTAATCTATATCCACTCCCTTTAAATAAGCTTTGTTGTAAAGGCTTTTTTTGGCCTCTTAAATCTAATGTGCTCCTTACAGTATGCAAACTTCAGTGCCTCTGTGTAAAATATCTTGCACATGCTTAGCTTTAAAAATATCTACTGGATTGAAATGTTTCTTTTATTTATTCATTTTTAAAGTATTCATTCAATTGCTGGTTCAAGTCGACTCTCAAACAAACTTCCACAACATCTTTCCCATTAACGTAGGACATAGATTTAGAAATATATATTTCAACTTTTAGTTCCCAGCACACGATAAGGAGGCTAAGACTTTGAGGCTATTCCTGGGTGTCTCTTTCCCTGGAGCCAGGGTGGTCTCTAGAGATTTGTTTTCCTATGCTTCAGATGATTCTGCCTCAGAAGAACAGGTATTTTACATCCAAGGGACGTTATCTACGGCTGTCAACCAAACTGCCTCTGGATGCAAGTTAGTTACTTTACACAGCAGCTGAATAACACAAGATCACACAAGAATCGATCTTGTCAGGCTCAGGTCAATTTGCAAAAAACTCCTCTCGACCTATCCTAACCTTGAATTTCAAAATCAATGCCTATAACCTCGACCATCTTGAAAGATTATTAATTATTGGGTTATCGTCTAGACCATGACCGGTGTAGCATCAATATGTCTGTGAACGCGTGTTGCCATTCTTGAAATCAGAATTTAAAAATAGTACTTCAATAGAGAGTTCCACATCAGCAGTATCAAACCCAATAATATTAATAACAGTGACATCCTCCTGACTTTTCCCCACCCTTCCTGCCATAGTCCCCCCCCCTTCCCTGTGCTGTGGTTCTTGACACTCATCACATTGAGACAAACATGAAGTTTAAATATTAACAAGCTCCTCGAACAAGAAATGACATACTCTCTGGGACAGTCAGACAGATGGCAGCAGGTGAAAACCAGCTCAGTCAAATCATTTTACATCAACAATAGTCAATTCAATTTTATTTACAGTGCCAAATCATAACAAAAGTTATCTCAGGACACTTTACAGAGTAGGTATATAGTCAAACCACAGCCAGCTCATTAGATATTTACACTGTGGTGTTATTTGAATTATACAGCATGAATAAGTCTATCAGGGTCAAATGTTAGCCTTGAAAATCTTGGTTGCTCTAAAGGTATAAAAAATCACATCCGTTTAGAATATTGGCGAATATAAGCCTACTGTACATGTTTTACTGAAAAAACGTTTTTTTTCAAACTCAAAGTGGATCTTGGCTAACATTAAGGGAATTGTTTAGGCAGTGTGGCGTTAAATTGACAGAGGTTGCCATTATAGCCAGCTATCCAGTTTATGATGACTTAGCTGCTGAGACCAATTAGAGTATTCTTTTAAATAGCTTATTGTACAGAGGTGACGGGAAACAAGGACTGAGAAATAGGAGTTTACATGCACAAAAAACACAACTTTGACATTGTTTCAATTTAGTCTTAATCCACTTGCAGATGCTGGGTGCAAAGGGGGACCCAGAGAGTACTGATGCTGTTTTTAGGCCTGGGAAATCCACAGTAATTACACTAATACGGTACCCTCTCAGCGGGTTCATTTGTTCAGCTTCCAATAGAGCAGACCAGATGGTCCCCTGAGCCCAGCGGTCTTCCATATTCATGAGATGAAGTTTGACCCTGCCACCTCTGAAGGACTGACCTCTAACCTGGGCCCTTTAGGACATCAATAGGATATGGAAGAGGGCAGAAGGAAAAGCATCACACCAGGCACACCAACCCCCCACCCATAGTCCCACGGGTGAGCACCCAACCCCTCTGACTGACGGCATGGGGATACGTGTGAACACCAAAGTGAGCCCAAGTTAGGCGAGCCTTCACACGAGTTCCCATGCTCCAACGGGGCGTTGTCTCTGTAAGTGAGCATCTGTCCCAACTACACAGAGTCCTATACACTGAGGGGTGGCTAGGGTTTGGAGTGCAAAGACAAAGCCAGGGAATCAAACTAATGATGTCACACCATGTTGACAGTGTTCAAGAGTGTGGCAGTGAACTCTCACCTCCCCGCAGGATGTTTTCATGAGCAGAGCCAAGCTCTGGGAACGTTCAGTGGGCTAATCAGTCAAATAGAGTAAATAGTAATTGTAAAACAATGGCCTGCATGATTGATGAATACAGTGTCTGGTCTAAAAAACATACATTTGACCAGCTGGATTTTTCTCTATATTTACTTCTAGTTTTTTTAGTTTATATGGTTGTTCCTCCTCCTTTTTTAAAAAAAGAGATAATTTCAGTGGGGTTTTACACTAAATGAGGGGAGTGTGACATTTATCATGAAAATGATAGAGATAAATATTCCATTGGATTATCTGAATCACCAGCATGCTGTGCTTTGTTGTGAAAGTACAAAACTATTTTCAAATTATAGCAACAGCACCTAAAAGAACAGGATTTAACATGTAAACTTTCTGTTCTCATAAGGCTACTATATTACAGTTATTAACAAATAAAACAGTTTTTTCTTACTTGTAAAACATTTTTATGTCAACACTAATTGCTTAGAAATCACAGTTATTATATCAAATTGCTCTAAACAAAGTGTTGGTCTGTAAAATTAAGGGAAATCTCATAAAAATATCTTATCAATAAATGTAGTTCCAGTAATCCTTAAATACTGTACAGAAAAAAAAATCCAATTACGGCAGCTCTACCATAAGCGCCGCCAAAGCCAAACCACGCAGGCATACTGTGTGGTGGTGTTCCTGCTGTGAAGG
The DNA here is from genome assembly GCF_963691815.1 of Echiichthys vipera. NCBI lineage: Eukaryota > Metazoa > Chordata > Actinopteri > Perciformes > Trachinidae > Echiichthys > Echiichthys vipera. Next base: position 32,102,726 of record NC_139825.1, on the reverse strand, counting down.
CAGTGAACTGTTGACATAAATATATAAGAAATACGTACGGCTTCTGTTTCTCATTCCAAAAGCACAGCCTAAAAGCAGTTTTAATGACTCGCAGCTACACTGCTGTTTCTCATTCATCCACATCATTGGCATTTTCGATATGAGTTCAAGAGATTTTAGTTACCTCAAATGTAAGAGAACAGAGCTTGTAGAATTACTAGGAATTTACAGTATATATATATATATATATATAAATGTATATATAGATATATATTTCTTTTTTTCTTTTTATAGATTATTTTCTAACTTCTTTGATGTGAATCCACTCAGGCAAAAAATCCCCACCCCATTAAAAGCCTTCTGCCTCTGAAAACAGTTGTATAATGTCTTCTGTGGCTCTGAAAATCTTTGTCAAGTCTATTTGTTAAATTATTAATTAAATTAACATAAATTCTGTGTTATAAAGTGGGATGTGTAGCTTGAGAGCCATGGTGGGGTGATCTAGTGCAGTTTGTGTTTATTTGTCCCAAAAGACTAATGTACCAACTGCACCCAAGTCAAAAAGTAGTATATTATAGTGTATTAGCAACATAACATAACATCATTTTAGTATACAAAAGTTATTACAAGTGTGCGTCAACTCAAAATATATGTAACTTCTAAAAAGTGTATTTCAAAATAGATGTCAATGTAAGTGTACTAAAAAATATATTACAATTCTGCAATACTTCAGTGTTAATTGTACCTAAGTATACTAAAGTATAATTGTGGTAATTTAGTGTACTCATGTAAAGTATTTATATATCGTATATACGTAATATCCTTTATTAAATGTACTTTAATTTCACTTTATTAAAGGTCTGAAAGAGTGCACTTTAAATTTGTAAAAAGTTGTGCCAATTTAGTATACTATTTACACTTCAAGTATACTTAAAAGCAACAAAAAAAAAACAAAGTGCAGTTATAAAAGTGTACTTTATTTTACAAGTATGATTGAAATATAATACTTTTCACAACTATACTGATGTTAGTTGGAAGCTAGCTAGCTATAAGGATAATGATGACACCAGTCATGTGGGTGAGTTTACCTTCAGCTCAGCTTCTGACTGAACTCACAACTCACTAGGAACTGCAATACTTTCAGGATGTTTCTCTCAAGGTGAAATATTTTATTTTAAGTACATGTCTTACCTGTTAACAAGGTAACAACGAAAAAGATCTCACTTTTACATCAGTGGAACAGAGGCTAAAGAAGCAGTTTATTGCCCATTCAATAATGTTCGACTTTCAAAAGGCACTAAGTGATATGATTAGATGAGAGTTTATATGACACTATGGTGTAAACCTCTGCTTCTTCTCTTTTAGCTGCTGCGATGGCAGAAATGTGTTCTTTATTACTGATTTTATCTGGGCATATTCGGCCACAGTATACTTTAAAGGGTCTGTGTGCCTGCGTAGTGGAGATGAGTCAGAGTGAAGATAACACTGCACATCCATCTGACTAATTGGCTCTACAATGCAGCCAGTGGGGGAAAAACCCTGATTTATAGGCCTTGAGGATGCAGTTTCTCGCTTTAAAAATATCTATCCTTCTCTATCAGCTTGCACTCAAGTTTGAATTCAGAGCCCATTTACCAATTAAAAAATTGGTCAGTGATCTCATTTAAGACATTCTTGCCCATTAATATATGTCCATGATAGAGACTTATATTGCTCAAGCTCATTGTGGTGCTGCTTGCTGAATGTGTATTGTAAAGCAGAGTGATGCCACCTCTGGCAGGCTAAAACCCTTCAGAGCGGGTTTGCACAAAAGAGATTCATCCGTAAAAGCCGATTATGTTCCTCCCTGAGATGATCATGTAACACTTTATTTTGGGTGGCCATGAATTATCCACAAATTATGAGCACAATGGGATCTAATTAACTATTCATTTATAATTTCCGGCCCCCTATTGTTCTGACACTTGATAGGCTTTAACAGCATTGGTGGTTTGAGTCTCTTTCACACAAACTGCGCCCCTGGGGTAATGTCACACACAGTGCTGACATACTATCTCATGACACAGGGTAGACAGTCCTGTCACACTCCTCTGCTCTGTCACCACGGATGCATGTCACAATTTCCACCATCACACTTGTCATGGGGATTCATGCCATTGTCGATACAGTCCTCGTCACAGAGTTTGCGGGAAGTGAAAGTTTGCAAACAGTGACGTAAGTAGATGTGACAGTGTCATTATTGTATCATAAGATGTCCAAGTCAAATCACATACAAAACAATTATACAAATATGCACCTTATTGTTGAAGAAAACAACACATTTTTAGAAACATTTCCTTCATGTCTTCTATTGAACTAATATGTGAACCTCACATTTAGCTACAATCCGCCTGATTTAAAGCAATACTTACCTTTCTGATATTTTTACACTTTTCTTTTGTAATCTTAAAATGCTCCTAATAAGCGTATGGCACACTAAAATGTCAAAGAAATCCACCAGGTGTTGAAACTCATAAATATTAAATTCTCATATATTTCTGATAAAAGTCTGACCAATCATTTTTTTCGGTTTGAATAAAATAATTTGCCAAGCTTCCTGCCTCTCATTGTTGCTCCGTTTCACTTGCACTGCTCATGCTGCGTTCAAGTGCCACGGAAAGTCCAAAGTTTCAGTAGTCCAACTAGGCAAGTGCACCGGAATGCCTGTAAAAGTGGAGCCTCCTACTAGCAAATTCGAGGTAGGTCGATCTCCCTCGAACACCATAGTTATAGCCTGAACACAGAGCATGACAGTGAGAGTGTATTGTATTACAGTGGGGAAGTGCAGTCGTACCCACAATTTAGAAACTCCTTCTTATCATCTTATATTTTCTCGTACAGTATTAGCCTTTATCTTAAACATGACCACTTTCTAACAAGAAAGGGTTTAGATGGCTTTGTTAAAGGCATGGGGAAATATATTTCTGGTTTTCTTTCCCAGACAGACAGAGTCGCCAAACACAACGCTAGTCGTTTTTGACAAAGACAAAGTCGCTGGGATCGGTAAAGTCTCTGGATCAGTTCAGAACAACGGAATGAAAAACTTGGAAAATGCTCCGCTGCATGTTTATTCTTCAAGATCGCTGATTCGCTCATTTAGCTGTCAATCAAAAAAGGATTCCGCCTCAGACAGCTCATCCAATCATCATGCAGAAGCTGAGCCTCCAGGCCAGCCCACTGTCTCATAGACCCCCAGAGACGCTTTGCATCCGATGGGCAGGACAAAGCCCAACATTTATCCAATGACCAACTAGTGTCTCTGCAGTGGAACAAATAACCTGCGCTACGCTTCCCCATTGAAGTCAGTAGCAGCTGAGCGTCCGACTGTGTAAAGTGCTGTGGGGATGAATGAGAAGGAAGTTGTGTCGGTAACCTGTGATAATTAGCGGATTCTGAATAAAATATGAAGGCTTTCTAGTGGGTATTTAGTCAATGAAACGTACACACAGCAGTACATACCATACCATACCAAACATTTTGTTTCACCACACTGCCAGCTTGCTTCCACGCCCGTTTCTCTTTTGGTGTGGCTCTGTTCTGCAGCTCTTATAAGTCTGCATATTATTACAGATAACTCATGACTGTTTTAGAGATATTGTGATGAGAGTTCAGAGGGGGAAATTAATGTCTAAGGCATGTTTTGTTTGGTCTAAAGACGTCACCCCACCAAGACATAGTCATTCCTCCTCTAAAAGGCTGAGCACCAGTGGGCTCGGGGTAATTTCTGCTAAACTCTGAGCTTTGTAGGGAAGCAGGGGTGAACATATATTTGTCTGCGGAGGAAAATACTTTGTCAAAATAAACCACAGAGAAAAAACTGATCCTGTTTGTTGATCTTTATTGAAGAAATCCGTTTCCACAACAATTTGGCGTCCCTGGGTGGGCATCGGCAGTGTGTCTTTCCCCTGTTTCTGAATATCAGAGAGAACAGAGGTCAGATGCGTAAAATATCGCAGCATCTCATCTTCACACCCTCTATCTCAGGGAATTGCCTTGGTTCAGGCCCAATCCCAGTTCGCAAAGGCCGACCGAATAGGATTTCAAACAGCCTGAGATTATTTCTGGACCTGATTCTACCCCTCAACACGATGGGGAGGGCCTTTGTCCAGGGCAGTTTTGTTTCCTCACAGCATTTAGCGAGTTTGTTCGTTAGGGTCCCATTTTCACGTTCTACTGCCCCTCTGCTTGCCAGATGATAGCTGCAATGCCGCCTCAGGTCAAAACCGAGGTACTGACTGATGTTTTTAAGTGCAGCGTTTACAAAAGGGGTCCCATTGTCGCTTGATATTCGTGAGGGCGTGAGCATCTGTGTTCGTAAGGCTTTTGCCACTACTGACGCATCTTGCTTTGAAGTGGAAAAAGCCTCTACATACTTTGAGAACATGTCGACCATGACAAGGAAAAATTTCTTTCCCTCACTTGGTGTTAGTTCTATAAAGTCCATTTGTAAGTGATCAAAAGGTCTTGCCGCTGGGGGATGGGCACTCTGTGTGACCCTGATGCCTCTGCCTGCATTGTTTGTTGCACAGATCACACATTTTTTGCAATAATTTTGTGAGTTAAGTAAGAAACCTTTTGTGAACCAATGTCTTTGGATATCAATCACCAATTTAGCGTAATGGTGAAACTCTACGCCTCTTGTAAGTCTGCATAGGGTGTTACAGCGGGGCTGGAAGTGATAGCAAGCTGTGTATCAGCGGTTGTTTAGCTGCGACCTTGGCTGCCGCATCAGCACGTGCATTCCCTAGTGAGACATAGTCTGTTTTATGTGTGTGTGCTTCACATTTACATATGGCGATGTGATGTGGCAACAGCAAAGCATCAAGGAGGGAAGCTGTTTCGTGTAATGTGGTGACTGCAAAACCTGATTGGTTAAGGCCTGTTCCCAGGTCCCTTAATGCTGAGCCGTCCACAGAAAGCTCCATGTCGGGGTTGGTGAGTGGTGTTTCGCGAAGATCAGGTCTGGGGGAACAGATTTCGTTAAAGATAGCTACACAGTCATGGGGCTCCCCATCCTCAGCAGTAGGGAGCAACGTGGCAGGATTGACTACAGTGCAGCGCCGTACAGTGATATTGGGCAGTTCGAGTAGAATGGTGTTGTATTTTAACCATCTTGTGGAGGACAGGTGTGAGGTCTTTTTCTCTAACAGAATCATAGAGACTGCATGTGGTACTAACAAGGTTAGTGGAGAGTAACCGACAATGTCGCGAGATGCTATGACCGCCTTCTCCGCAGCTGCCACAGCTCTAAGGCAGGCTGGGAGACCGGCTGCCACAGGGTCTAGTTTGGATGAGAAGTATGCAACCGGGCTTTTATGCCCCGTGTAATCCTGCAGTTAGACGGAGGTCATGTGGTGTCCCTTTTTATCAACGGTTTGTGTAAATGGTCAGCTGCAATCTGAGAGGCCCAGAGTGGGTGGTGTCTGCAGAGCTAGCTTTAGATCGAGGAATGCTTTTTCTGCATCGGGTGTCCAGGCGACTTTGTCCCGTGCCGCTAGACCCTGACCATGAGCAATCGCTGCCAAAGGTGCCTTGATGCTTGCATAGTCAGGGATCCACTGTCTACAGTTAGATGTCATGCCAAGAACACTCATAACCTGTTTCTTTGTGATTGGTTATGGGATTTCTTGGATGGCAGAGATGCGTGTTTGGGAAAGTGTTTTCCCCTCTTGCGATATAATGTGTCCCAGAAAGGTGACCTGATTACACGCAAACTGCAACTTGGGCGCGCTGACTTTGTGGCTGTTGTCGGCGAGATGTGTTAGCAAGGCCAGCGTATCCGCGACGCAGGCTTCCCGTGTAGGAGAGAAAATCATTAAATAATCCACATATGCCAGCAAGGAGCTGTTTTGTGGCAGACTTAAGGACTATAAATTGTCACACAGAGCGGAGTTGAAGATGGTTGGAGACTCAGACAGCCCCTGACACAGTCGGGAAAACGTGTATGCTTTACTTTCAAATATGAATGCAAACCAATACTGGGTGTTGGGTTGTATGGGGACGCTGAAGAAAGTGTTGTGCAAATTTATAACATAAAACCACTTACTTTCAGGTGGAACTTGTGAAAGAATTGTATGAGGATTTGGTACTGTAGGGGCACATGCGTGGATTGAAGTTTTTACCGCCTGCAAGTCCTGGACAAACCTCCACTCGTCTTGCGTACCTGTAGGATTTTTTTTGAGACGGGTGAGTTCTCACAGGGGACGATGATGCCTGCCCCGAGGAGGGCCTCCAACACCGGTTTGACACCCTCCACAGCCTCTTTCCGTCATGGAAACTGTCACTGGCAGGGCCTGTAGGAGGATTTTGGGGTGATTACAACAGGTTAAGCATTTTTTATCAAGTCTACATCGTGCAGGTGTTGCGCCCACACCGCACTCGTTTCAGTTCTGGTATGTCAGTGACATTGTTGATCATTATCTTTCCGTGTGGTGCAGTGAAGTGTGATGTAGAGGATACCTCTGGGTTTTGAAGTTTAATCTCGACCGTTCTCAGAGCAGTGACTGCCTTTTGAATTGTTACTCAATGCACCTTTAAACCTTCATGATACTCAGTTGCGGGGTCGGCCGTTTGTTTCCACTCGCCTTGATACATTTTGTCAGCCAAAGTTCCAGATTTTGCGGCTCCTCTGTATTGATCAAGGAAACATACAGGAACTGCGGCACTTGGAATGAAACATTAGGCAGGCACACAGAGATTGCACAGCATGTGTTATCCCAATACTGACTGAATTACTTTATTTTGTTTCTAGTTATTTATTACTGTTAAAAATAATTTCTCCCTATATTATCTTATGCTCCCTGTTCCCTAAAAGCGAAGGAAGGGAGGGTAAAGCTGTTGATGTGACTTTGGACTAAAACAAAGCCTTTACTCACAACTCTCTTTCTACAGCTGTTCACACACACACACACACACACACACACACACACACACACACACACACACACACACACACACACACACACACACACACACACACACACACACACACACACACACACACACACACACACACAAACACACACACACAGATGATGTAGAGGGGGAAAGAGAAAAAGAGACGCAGATGGAACAATGCTGTAATTTACCTCAAACAGACTCGAAACCATTACTACTTATCAGACTCAAACTGAAAAGAGAGAAGCTGATCAAACTGCTGGCCAGCCCATGCACAGACTCTCACTGTACGTCAACAACAAGTGGACTAAAACCACTTGCAGAAGAGGGACTCAAACCCTCATCTTCTCGGACCCCACTGTACGTCAACAACAAGTGGACTCGAACCCTCGTCTTCTAGGATGTAAACAAAAACCAAAAGAAACTCACCAGAGATTATTGAAGAGATCCTCCAGCGAGTTCAATAGGCACCAGCAGTGAGAGGACACTCCTGCTGTTGGACGTTAGGCCCCCACTTCTCAGCTGAATTTGTGGCAAGGTTGAGGTAGGAGCTTCACTCCACTGTGCATAGGTTTCACCGTCAGTCCTGTCCAGTCCGTGTCTCTCACTTTGGGTGCCCACCCAGGGACGTCAAATTGTTGTGGAAATGGATTTGTTCAATAAAGATCAAAAAACCGTATCAGCTCTCCGTGGTTTATTTTGACAAAGTATTTTCCTCTGCAGACAAAAAATATGTTCACCCCTGCTTCCTCACAAAGCTCAGTGTTTAGCAGAAATTACCCCGACCCCACTGGTGCTTAGCCTTTTAGAGGAGGTACGAGCTAAGCCTTGGTTGGGTGACGTCTTTAGACCAAAAAACATGCCTTAGACATTACAATCCCCTTCTGAACTTCTAAAACAGGGTCCACATAGGCCATAAAAACGGTCATGAGTTATCTGCAAGAAACAGTATGTACAGATATGCCATTATACCACCATGAGGCAGTTATTTACGTTATCCATTAAGCACAAACAAGCTATGTACTAGTCATATGATAAGGCTAAACAGAGGAGACACTGAACTGTGTCTGACCTGACAAAACTATGATTATGAATTGCAAATGTCCAAAATTCCCACAACAATTCGTAAAGATGAACAAGCTGCTCTCACAGTAGATCCGCTGGTTGTTCAATGTGGACAGCTCGTCGATCTTGTTCGGCAGTGAGTTCACATTTCCCATTATTACGGAGGGAATCGATGGCTTGTAGCACCTCCGATTCTCCACTCGCTCTGCCTTTAGCCTCACCCCTTCCTTGCAGCCCATTGGTCTCCTCCTCAGCTCTGCCGGGACGGGGTGTCTTATTCCTGCTCGTCCCTTTGTGTGCTAAGCCAGCAGTTCCTCTCTTGAGTAATTGAGAAAACTGGGTCTTTGTTGCATTTTTAAGTTAGAAATATCCATAGGATATATATATATATAAAACACACAATCTCTTCACAAGAAGAGTAAAAAAGTAGAAAGAAAGAGGTCAAAATAGGGTAAAAGAGCTAAAAAACCGGAGAGCTACTACTGGAGAGGCAGCCATCTCCTACAGCGCCAGTACTATCTGCTCCATTCAAGTCGATTACCAAATGAAATCCAAATTGCGTCAGCGCAACTTATAAGAAAGAAAGAGGATTATGATAGTATTAGTGAGTAGTAGTAGTAGTAGTGAGTATTTTAGCTGATCTCCATTGGTTTGCATTTAAAGAAAAAAAATTGAAAAAGGCTGAAAGGCCAGCAAGAGCTGAAAAGGCTAAACATTTTGATAGTTGAATGGTTTTTGCAGCTGAAAGTATGCAGAAGCTAGAGACGACTGAAAAATGCACAGAAGAACTATGAGGAATAAACCTTAGGATAACTTAGGTTGGATTTCCATCAATAAGCCTTGGGATGACAAAGGTTGGAAATGCTGAATAAGCATTTCCACCAAATAAAAAGCCCTTGAACTCACTGCGACTCTTTGGTAAAGCAATAACCTGAAGGTGTCCATGCAGACATTTCAGCTCCGATTGAGGCTCCCTACTCTCTTGCAGGGATCAGGGGCTGCACAGTCAATATCCCACAGATGGTAAGGGAACAATGTTATTCACTCAGCCATCGGGGCCTCTTGACTCATTACTGAGAATGGTGTGCCCGGGGTAAATGGGGAAAAGCACAAGGTAAAGAGGTGGTAAATGATCCCACAGCTGTAGGAGCAGGAGATGCTGCATTAGCCCTGTAATGAAGCACTGAGAGGCTACAGCCTTCAGAGGGAAGTTACAGCTGGGAGTGACACTGAAAATATCACAGCAGTGTCACATATCCGCTGTCACTGATATGGGGTTTTAGGGTAATCAGCAGGTCAATAAAAAATGTTGACCCTTGACCTCACCCCATAACTTCCATCAATTCCTCTGCCATCTGACTGGCTTGCCTCATTAAGTGCTGAAGTTGATTTAATCAGTTTAATGACAATGAAACCATTAAGGGAAATGCATGTGCTTGTTTGTATGTAATTTATCATCCCAGCAAATATCCTGTAGTGATACAGTTGCTTTGTCAGGGTAGCTGCATTCATTACTTACCACAGTGTAATAATTACTGAGGCTGCAGACAAATCAGTATGAAGTTACAGTGTTACAAATGCAGCGCAGAGATTTCTAAGACTACTACACTGCAAAGGTCAGATGACAAACAGCATCTCTGATAAAAAAATTAATTAAAACACAAACACACACACACACACACACACACACACACACACACACACACACAAGTGGTACAGTATATACTAGTGACAAGTACGACAGACCTGCCTGCCAATCATGTGGTTGCTATATGATGATTGATTGGTTCCACTGAGTGCCCCCACACCATCAGTCAGAGGGAGGAGAAACTGCCTTCATCAATATTAATTTTTATCTCATCTATATTCATATCCTCATTCATATTCATCACTGGTTACACAGAGCAGATTAGGGAGCTTTTTGTGTGTTTCTGCAGATCATTGTTTTAGATGAAGAGGTGGAGGACTTCCATGGTCTTCCAGAGGGTAGGGGTGGCGATGGCAAAGGCTTGGCACCCCATATTTGGTTTTGGTAATGGGGTGAGAAGGTTAGCATCAGCAGACTTGAGGCAGCGAGTAGGGGAGTGGCGCTAGAGGAGATCAGTCAGGTATGAGGGTGCAAGGCTTTTGAGGGATTTGTAGGTGATGAGGAGGATCTTGAAGTTGATACGTTGTATGGGAAGCCAGTGAAGTTCACGGAGGTGGAAGAAAGAAGTTTTGGTTACGTGGTTGATGTGTGACTTGAAGGAGAGTGTGGGGTCCATGATAATGCCGAGGTTTCTTACCAGGGGGGAGGGAGTAACAGAGTGACCATCGATGCAGAGGGAGAAGTTCTGGAAGGTGGGGAGGATGGATTTTGGGCCAGGGTGATGATTTCCGTTTTACTGCTTTTGAGTTTCAGAAAGTTGTGGTTCATCGGTGAGGGTAGAGAGAATGACAGGAGTAAGGGCTTTGGTGATGTACAGCTGTGTATCGTAAATTATGGAATTAACCTGAAAAAAAAGTCTGAATGGGAACAAAGTTAAAAACCTTAAGAGCAAGATGAATGTCTATGCCAAATGTCATGGCAATCCAGTTAACACTTGCCAAGACAATTTACTAAAAACATAGATGTTAATCTCATTATGATGTTATAAAATGTCAGTGGATCACCAAGGTCATCAGGATTTATCGTGGTGGGACAATAAATGTGTGTCTGTGATGGCAATTCATCCGATAGCTATAGACATAGATATTTCAGTCTGGACCAAAATGGTGACTGACATACCAACACATATCAACCTTGCCACCCCTAGAGCCATGCCACTACCATGCCTCAAATACTTTCAAGTAGAGCCATAATCCATAAATTATGAGATAAATTGTTTCTAGCGGCCTCTTTGGTGGTAAGATCTAATTGCAGCTGAGCCTGTTTTTTCATAGCCCTCCATCTTGTCACGTTTAAGGTCGCTATGCGTTTTGACTTTTTGTAAACTTTATTGAAACGCATTCACCTCTCTACTACCGGTCTGTCCCCTATATGTTACCCTCTTAAATCCATACACACACACATGTTCCTATTGCACTTCTGCCCTTTCTACAAGCCTGACTCAGAAGTATAAAGTTCCCAAATTACAATTATAATGAAATGCAGCATAACTGACGATGTGGGCTGGCAGACCAACTGCTGTCATCAGCGTCATTAACATGGTGGTGTATTTACATATAGCCCGCCAATGTTGCCATAGACACAGATATTACAATACTCAGCAAAAAGGCAAGAAGAAGTGCTTTCATTAGTGGGTCATATGATCAGTCACCATTGTTTTAACTCATTCTTTGATAGACAGAAACTTAAAAGATGTTAATGAAAATCTCTCAGGATTACATCTTTAAGATACCCCTTATTTTTACTATGAAAAAGGTCAGACAGTGTCAAATGTCATCATTTATCTTTTGATCATAGATGTAATGATAGCTCCCTGATTCAAGTAAAACCAATGTCGTATTCCCCAATGCTCTGTAACTCTCTGAGTGGAGGAAGGGTTAATCTCAGCAGAGAAGAGGAGCCTATTCAGACAAGACTGGACTGGACTCTCCCTCATCATTCATTATCACTCCCTGAGAATAATTCGCTCAGCTGTCTGACTTTGATTGATAACAACGCAGCCATGTGAAAAGAAAGATCTGGACTCTTTAAAGATGGCCCAATTAATTTCCCCTCTTTGAGAAAGCTGTGTCTCCTAAGTTATGTTTCATTCATCCCTCTCCCCTTCTCCTCCCTTTGCTTCTCCTAACAATCTCTCCTCCAATTTCCCTTCATTTCTTCCACCTGTACTGTTCATTATCTCCCTATCAGCCTCTAATTGGCTGATTCACACTATGAGAAAAGCAGCGATAGAGCAGTCTGTTATACTCACATAACAGACACGTGTAACAGAGGAGATTAAACAGGAGCATGGCTGGCAAATCTCGTTAAAAATGTACTATTGTGCTCATCACTTGTAATGACCCTCTCTCCCTGTGCTTAGTGCTCTCTGTAATAGTTGCCATACTAAATGACACATCTTGATCCACTGTGTGATCTATGTTTGTTCATGAACTTGCCTTTTCCTGCTGCCTGGCCTGTTTCGTAAATGTATAGGTTCATAAAATAACTCAATAGGTTGTGTCCTCTCATTTGTCTCAGCATCTTTTTTCTGTAGATGTGCAATAACTTCAGTGATCAGCAGAAAAATGTGTCTCTTCTTGGCTCAGCTGAATGAGAGAGAGAAGAATTGCTCCTCAGGCAGCAGGTGAGAGAAGCAGCATGGTCTCTCCAGACACAAGTACAGGACACACAGCTCAGGGGGACAATTACCCTAAAGCCCGGGGCGCGGTGCGGAAGGACAGTGTGAGTGCACCCGACTTTAGTAAACCGAACTTCCAGATTTGGCTGTAGCCAAATGTCATTTTCTTAGGCTTAAAGTGAAATTCTGGTGTAAAATCTCCCCAGTGTCATTTTAGGCAAATTGGGTCATCAAATAAGCCATCGAGACAATTTTTTTAGTGTGACAACTATTAATGTAGATTTTCGGAAGACAGTCGCTAACAGCCTGTCACGCCTAACACGGAGTCCTGACACATTAACCGAAGCTCCATCAACGTAGTTTGTGAACACACAGTTTATTAAAAGAGTTTTTTGAAAGACATACCTACTGGCCCCTGTACAAGCTGCCCCATTCAAGTCAATTACAAAATGCAATCCAAAAGGAAGGAGCCGAGTGATGATTTGTTCCAGCAAAACACGTAAACGTTGTGGTTTGTGGTAGACACGGTTATCCCTCCACCTAAGCGCCTTGATCGGCGTCTCAGTGTCCAGATTCAAAACAATGAGCCCCTGGTTTATTAGAGCACGGTCATCGTACCGCAATGGCAGCCTATGAAAAGTTTCTGGGTTGTAAGTATTCTTTTTTTTTTCGCAGCCGGGAAAGATACAACACGAACCCTTCTGTCTCTCTTCACTTCTAGTTGCAGGCTGGTCAGCTGTACCTGTGCCTGCACTCACTCTGCGTCTTCTGGAAACAACAGACGCCCCCTGCCCCCTGACCTCTGAGATCTGCGTAATGTTTTGGTGCTGCAGGAAAAGCTGTGTGGAACATTTCACCAAACTGCCACAAACCACAGCGTTTACGTGTTTTGCTGGAATAAATCATCAATGGGCTCCTTCCTTTTGAATTGCATTTGGTAATCGACTTGAATGGAGCAGCTAGTACTGGCGCTGTAGGAGACGGCTGCCTCTCCAGTAGCTCTCCGGTTTTTAGCTCTTTTACCCTATTTTGACCTCTTTCTTTCTACTTTATTATTCTTCTTGTGAAGAGATTGTGTGTTTTATATATATCCTATGGATATTTCTAACTTAAAAATGCAACAAAGAGTCAGTTTTCTCAATTATGAGAGAGAGGAACTGCTGGCTCTATGCACAAAGGGTTGCAGGGATACGACACCCCGTCCCAGCGGAGCTGAGGAGGAGACCCAGGGGCTGCAAGGCTGGGGCGAAGCTAAAGGCAGAGCGAGCGGAGAATCGGAGTCTGATCACAACCTGGTTCACCTACAGCCACTGTATACCCCCCTGGTCCAAAAACTGCCTATGAAAACTTGCACCATCAGGAGATGGTCCCCAGAGACGGAGAGTGCCTTGAGAGACTGTTACAACACCAGAGTCTGGGATGTGCTGATCGACCCGCACTGTGAGGACATAGAGGGGATGACACATTGTCTGACGGAGTACCTGAACTTCTGCGCGGACGTGGTCTCCTTTGTCAAGACTGTCCGCTGTTACCCTAATAACAAGCCGTGGGTAACGCGGGAAGAAGAAGGCTGCCTTCAGGAGCAGGGACAGGGAGGCCATAAAGGCATCACAGCAGGAGGTGAAACACTGTGTGAGGGAAGCTAAGGACACCTACAGGAGAAAGGTGGAGCAGAAGCAGAGGGAGAATTACATAAGGGAGGTATGGGAAGGTGTGAGGAACATCACAGGTCACAACACAAAGACCAGAGCTACAGGGGGGACAATGGAGAGGGCGAATGAGCTGAATGACTTCTTTAACAGGTTTAACCACAAGTACAAGAAGACACAAAGCAGGTTGTACTTCCTGAGGAGACTGCAGTCCTTCAACATCTGCAGCAAACTGCTGAGGATTTTTTACTAGTCTGTAGTCACCAGTGTCCTCTTCTACACTGTGGTGTGCTGGGGGGCCAGCATATCCAGGAAGGACACCTCCAGACTGGATTACCTGATCAGGCGGGCCGGCTCTATGGTAGGCATGAAAATGGACTCGGTGGTAACGGTGGCAGAGAGGAGGACACTGGACAAAGTGCTGGACATTATGGACAATTAATAACTAATAATCTACTCATACATACAGTACCTGTACACTTATCTTCTTCTTTTTTGTGCAATAACTTTATCCACACTTAAGTGCAATAATTTAGTCTTACTGCTCAGTTCTGTCATATACAGTCAAACATATTTTATCTTATTTCCTCTACATGTAATTTATCTGATTTAACATTCTGTGAATTTTAGTTGACCTGTAACCTTACATCTACCCAATATATATTTGATTAAGAGTTTATTGCTTACTATTTATTGTTTTTTATACTTTCTGTATTTATTTAGCTAAGAGTTTATTGGTTATCCTATACTGTATTTTTTATACCTCCCTTGTGTTTTTTGTAAGCTGCTGGAAACTTAATTTCCTTGCGGGAGTCATCCCAAAGGGATCAATAAAGAGAAGTCTAAGTCTAAGTCTTTCAAAACACTATTTTAATACAGTCCGTGTTCACATACTACGTTGTTGGTGCTTGAGTTAATGTGTAGGGGTGCTTATCATGCTACTGCAGAGGTTTGGTGTTATTTCGAGCAGTATTATTATTAATCCGTGTTAGCCGCGACAGGCTGTTAGCGACTTTCCGGAAAATCTACATTAGTAGTTGTTACACAAAAAAAATGGTCTCGATAGCTTATTTGATGATCCGAATTTGCCTAAAAAGACCCCTTATCTGGGGTTGGGTCGCGGGGGCAGCAGCTTTAGCAGGGGACCCCAAACTTCCCTTTCCCGGGCCACATTAACCAGCTCTAACTGGGGGATCCTGAGGCGTTCCCAGGCCAGTGTGGAGATATAATCTCTCCACCTAGTCCTGGGTCTTCCCCGAGGCCTCCTCCCAGCTGGACGTGCCTGGAACACCTCCCTAGAGAGGCGCCCAGGGGGCATCCTTACTAGATGCCCGAACCACCTTAACTGGCTCCTTTCAACACAAAGGATCAGCGGCTCTACTCCGAGTTCCTCACGGATGCTGAACTTCTCACCCTATCTCTAAGGGAGACTCCAGCCACCCTCCTGAGAAAACCCATTCCGGCCGCTTGTACCCGCGACCTTGTTCTTTCAGTCATGGGAATTTCACTTTAATATGCCCTAACCTTCATGAAAAAATGTGTGGCTAATGATTCCTAAATTTGGCCATATTAGCTCCCCAGCATTGTCTTCCTAGTCACACAAGGCTTAGTTTTAAAAGGCTGCTCTAGATTGAAACAGATGATTGATCTGCCATTCATTCTGAACAAACCTTATAAACCCCTACTTTACATGCTTTTAGACCTCAGCAGAAAGGGCTTCTAGTTTCCAAGAACTAAGAAAAAAGTCTTTTCCTAGCATGCCCCCTGTCTCTTTGACGTAAAGTCCCAGCTGCTGTCAAGGAAGCTGCCCTCCTTGTGATTTTCAAATCCAGACTTAAAACCTATTTATTCCTGCCGTCTTAGTAAGAGTGTGCATAACTTTTTTCTATTTGATTGGATTAAACAGTCTCTGCAGTGAAGCTCAGGCTCGGCTCAGGGCTGTAGTTATTTCACTGTTGCACTGGTGAATCACTTTAGCAATAGTTTATTGGATGGGGCACAGAGTCCAGTGGTCCTTAAACCTTCATCCCAGGACATATAATATTTACTTATTATACTGTTTTGTATCTATATTCTAACATTTGGACTATTTAATTTCACCCTAATGCATCCCCAGAGGTCTGAGGAGGGAAGAATTATCCTTGTATTACCTCTACTGAAGTTTCTTATTTTTCCTTTAGGTTCTTTGTCAAGCACTTCTTTGACTTCTTAGAGAGCTTGGTCTATAAGATGGCCATTGTTAATGTTAACCTGTCATCGCCAGATGGATTGATTTGCATAATTTGGATTTGCTCTGCATATCCATCTGGGAACACTCATTTGGAGATCTTTTTGGAAGGGGCAAAAATACTGGTTGATGATTGGATAAACTATCTATCACCTACATACAGGCCAAATCAACCAATCAGATCAACTAAGCATATCACGTGCTAACAGCATCGAGGCAAAGCTCAGAGGGTTAACAACATGTCAGTAAAGGATATTTGCCGTCTGTGTAAACCAAATTTATGGATAAAAAGCACAATTTCAGGTGCCTGGTCTATATTCCAACAGAAGGATCTGCCGCACGTTACAAGACTGATCTGAAAGTAAAATACAATGGAGCTTGCGAGATCAGGAGAGTCTCGCGAGACTATGTTAATGTGCCTTAGAAAGCCTAATTAGACATTGTATGTGATATTGGACAATACAAATAGATTTGATTTGTCTTTGGTGAGCAGGAGGTCCTCCAATAATATGGGTGGAGGCAATGATAAATTACAGAGTCTGAACAAGCAGGAAGCACAGAACCAGCTGCTGACTCCTCTCTGGTCCTCTACATATTATTTTAAAAAAGCACCGTACCATCTGTGTGGGTATTTAAATGATCAGGCAAAACTGTATATTGGGTGGTGGCAACAAACAAGCTAAAACAGTTTGTGTACACACTTAATATACCCCCATTCTTCCATCCACGTATGCACACACACAAAATTGTGTGACCTTATTTCTCCTACTTTAGATGGATAAGAGGATAGTTATTGTATTTATTACAGGGAGTTGTAAAACATGCCATTCATCCCCTGAAACACATACCTACCAATAATACCATACCATAATAAAAACCATTAATACAATACAATGCAAGTATTCTATTACATGGGAATAGCCTGCTGACTATTCTCTCTATTGGTCGCTAATGAATATAAAACAATGCTATTAAAATGATCAATGTGATGTGTCGCTGAACAAGTGTGCAACTAGGAACTAAAAATGTTATTCTTATAAGAATGTAAAAAAAAAGATAAATATTCAATTTTTTCCCCTATAGAGTTCATAGGGGAGACATTAAACTGATGAAACTCTCTTTTTGCTTGTGCGTTGGTTTGTGTTCCACAAATGTATTAATTTCTGCAGTCACACAGTAATAACACTGAAAAACAATTCCATTTAAAATCCACTCTCATATACTTTCATTATGCCAAAAACAATACACAACGATTTCCTTATTGTCCTTAGAGAAAGAAGAAAAAAGCCTCTGCTTGCTCAGCTTGTTTGGCTTTGTTCGCCCTTGTTTTTTCTTTCCTCTCAGCTCTTGTTTGCTCTGCAGCAAGAAGGATCTGATTAAAAACACAATCAGCACGACGGCAGGCCCTGTGCCTTCTAATCAAACCATAATGGGAGTTTACCATGCATTATCTCTGACTGGGATTTAATGAGACTTTAGCATGCGTTATCTCAAAGTGAAATTTAATAGCAGTATCCAGGGGGCATTTGCAATCCCATCTGTATCTCTTTGCCAAGTCAAAGGAAATAGCAGCAGGAAAGATGAGGTGAGACTTGTCTTGAGCTCTGGAGTGGGCTTGGATACATCCCTGCAACAGATGCTATACCTCTGTCTGCTGCAGGGTCCGGGATGACTTTCCATCTGGTTGCTTTGCCCTTGTATGTTTGTTTGGAATTTTCAAGGTGGCGTAGTGAGCAGATAGTCTGTCCTTCAACTACTGCAGAAGGCCCCTGTTTAAGCCCCTTTGGCAGCAAGTATCACCCTGCTGATGTGTCCTTGAACAAAACTGTGAACCGTGTGCAGCTCCAGGTGCACAGTAAAGTAGCTGCCAGATTCGAAAAAAAGTCTATTTTCTGTGGTGATCAATTAGATTGGAAAACTTTTTCATTAGAGATTTAAAAAAATATCAAAAGAAATTTCCTTTTCTTCGTCATATTAGTAAAGATGACGCAAACCTCTCTTTCTTACTTACTTAAGGGGCACTCACACTGTCCATCCGTACCGTGCCCCGTGCTTTAGGGTACTTGCCCCCCCCTCCCTCTCCCCCCGTGGCCCAGGCCCGTTTGTACTCACACAACCTGGGCCTCGGAGCGAATGCTTGTTGCCTGCCTATACGTCATCACGCCTTAACAAGTGACACGCATTGATTGACGTCATCGCGATGCGTCGCTTTGTTTACAAAAGCGTGCGGCCTTTTGGCCACATAATGGAAAGCAGCGCAGAAAACATGTTAACGTTTGTGGCTTTGTGGTTTTTCTGACTAAATCTGCAGTAAACAGTCCACCTCCACATCACACCAACGTGAACCTTTCGCCGCCATTGTTTTAAATGTCCGTGCATGGTCCGCCCTTCTTTTTTCTATGTCCGAACAGGTTCACATAAAATGACGTCAGAACCGCTGTAGGCCTCGTGCTCGTGCTTGTGCTCGTGCTCGTGCTCGTGCTTGTGTTTGTGCTCATGCTCGTACATGTGCACACGCTCGTGCTCGTACATAAACGTGCAAACGTGCTTTACAAAAGCCCACCTCTCCCAAACGGGCCGTGGTTGCGCGGTACGGTTGCCCTCACTCCACTTGTCAAATGAACTAGACTTTAGCCGTGAAGGGGATGGTATGGATGGACAATGTGAGTGCGCCCTTACTTATTACATTAGACAGAACTTAAAAGAGGACGTAAAAAGGACCCTAGCAATGAAAGTGCGAGAAAACCTATTGTTTTTGATAAATTATTATTTTTCTAGTACGCCATCACATTTTTGAGGGGCTTAGGATGCACGTAGGCTCAAAGAAATTGGCACACAGGTCAGAAGTGGCAAAAATTGCAAAGTTCAACAGTCATTCGGGTTGGGCATGGCCAGAAGGCTCCATAGCGCCCCCAAACGCACGGCATGGTTGGGATAACCTCCTGAGAACCAAGGGAAAAAAGTGTCTTACAATTTTTGTTTTTGTGTGATTTCCTATCTATTTGGGCCTAAAAAAACACCTTACAATTTTAATTTTTTAAAATATATTTTTTATTTTAATTTCACAGCATGTCCACTGTAGAGGCCAACAGGACGATATCCGCGTGAAAATAGAAATGAATTCAAATATGAGAAAAAATGAGCAGATTATATCTTTAGAGTGATATTCACCCAAGAACACATTTCATTTGAACAAATACAATACAATTCTGTATCACTCTTCTGTTACTTGTTGCTTGAAAGGACAAAATGTATGTAATAATTCATTACATGGAATGTAAAACATGTATTCAGTTCAACAGTGAACTACTGTATAAGACATAGAACGTAAGTATTTCTGCTTTCCTTCTTCCTCTGGACATTTTAGCTGTGATAATCCTGGAAGCATGTTTTCTTTTTGGTTATGCAGAGGAACATCTTGCATTTGGTGCACCTGATGTATGTCTTCCCATTGCAGCCGTTGTTCCTGCATCTTTCTGCATGTTTGATGTCCATCATCTCTGGCATGTGCCGGGCTCCTAGTCTGCGTACAGATGGCTCTGGTTGTGGGATTCTCATTTTGGTTGGTGGCTGATACTCTTCCTCACTGTCTTCACTGCTGTCATCAAATGAAGATCTATCCAGCAGCTCTTCAGCCAGGTGCAACTTGAAGTCCAGGTACTGCTGTGTGTTCTTAGCTGGTCGATTCAGCGCTTTGCTGTAAGACTACTGGATCCAAGCGTTTGTGATGGCAACATCAAAGAAATGTGTCATCACAAGTGACGTCCACTTCTTGGTCCTGGTTGACATGCGGTAGAAGCTCAGCATTCGGTCACAGAGGTCTACGCCACCCATGTTGTCATTATACTCCCTGATGACTGCTGGCCGTCTCACCTGGACATGACCTTTGTCTTTTTTGGACCATCTGCTACAGATATCCTCTGGATCTTTTCCATAGGCAGTGGAGGCCATCAGAACGGGTTTGTTGTCAAACCATTTTGTCACTGCCAGCTCAGGCCTCTTCCGGACCATCGTCACTGAAGCCCCTCTCCCTTCTTTTCTCAGCTTCTTATCTTCTGGCAGCTGGCATTGCTTTGGAACCCTGTTCTTCACAATCGTTCCAGTTGCTGGAAGACCCTTTGAGAGCAAAGCGTCCATGAGATCGATAGTTGTGAAATATCGATCAAAGAACACATAAGTTCCTTTAGGAACTGACTCAACCATTCGCAAGACAGCTGCAGCTCCAACTCCCAGTCTTTGGCCCCTGAAAGTGTTCTTGCCCTGATAGACTTTGAAATCCAGGACCAGACCGTTTGGGGAGGCAAGCACAAAAACCTTTAGCCCAGTAGGGTTTGGCTTTCCTGGCACATACTGCCTGACTGGGCAGCGGCCTGTGAACGGGATGATTTGCTCATCAATGCACACCTTGTCACACCTTGGAAGGCTGAGACAACCTTGCCTCACACGGTCAAACAATGGTCTGACTCTCCAAAGAATGTCTGACTCCTTTGCCTCTTCAGTTACATCCAGGTCATTAACAATCTTGAGTGAGCTCCTCAGCTTATAAAACCTATCCCTTGTCATTTTCCTGCTAATAACTGACACTTTAGTTTTTTTAGCCTAAAACATTTTGACTCTGGGATAGCCAAGGCAAGCCATGTGTACTGATATGCCAAAGAAAATCTTGATTTCTTGGGAAGTAGTATTCAGTGACACTCCTGTAGTTTGCAGCTGTCTTTGATTTGTAGCAGTTAATTTGTTTCACATCCATTTGGATTAATGCAGTCATTTCAGTGTCATGGATGTGATATGACTCCCTATTGATCATCTTTATAAGCATATTTTTAGGTCACTTGCATATTTTAACAGCATTTACACATAGAACAATACAATAATCTAACATGATAATAAAATTTAATACATTAGCCTGAAACTAAATAAAACATACAAGTTATTCCTGGTCCACAGAGCCCGACGACTTTCCTGCTCCCTCTCTGCCTCTGACTCTGTCTCAGATTCTCCTGCATCTTCTTCCTCTCCTTCTCCATCATCATCTTCTCCTATCACAGGCTGATACTCATCCTCCTCATCCTTTTCCTCATCTGAAAGCTCCAAATCTGAATCTCCCTCAACTATCCGGTATAGAATCCTCTCTGCTTCACTTCTTTCTCCTACAACAATGTGCAGTCATTAAATACATTAAAATGGTCCTGGTGTCCACTACAGTTGACATTCATTAAATTACTGTTATTTCAAAACAGAAATAATTAAACTGTTTTCAGAGGTCAAAATATTGTTATTAACATGTTTATGAACAAGAATATATATAATTATCATGATAAAAATAGCAATAAATAAAGAATATTTGACTTACCTCTCCTCTTTCCATAAAATGTGGTTGTTGGTATGGTGGCCATCTTGATAGAGGAAGAAAGTCAAGTTCCCAGCATGCAATCCCACAACATGATGCATCACTGGAAAGCCCAGGATGTCCTCTACAGAACACTATAGGGGTTGGTAGGGTAACTTCAAATACTTAAGGAAGATGCAGGTGAAAAGAATGTCCATTATTTTTTTATTTTTTTTATATTTAGATTTTATTGCTTTTTCACAATGACAATACAAGACAAGGACAAAGACAACAAGAAAGTACAAAACAGAGACAAAATACAAAACAAAGACAAGGGGAGGGAAAGTTAGCTGCAGTTAAATACACATTATGTATACATTAAAGTTCTCATATAGTCCAAGGGGCTTTGCAGAGCACTAGGCCTCTCTAGTGGATTGAGAGTCAAGGCAGCCTGTTCCATAGCAAGGATGTCCATAAAGTCATTTCGCCAGAGTTCTATACTGAAGCAGTTGTTTTTGCGTTCCTTCCAATTAAGAAGTATAGTCCTTTTTGCCACCAAGAAAGCAAGTGCAAAAATGTTCTGTATACTCCTGGACTGTATACCATCAATATTGACTCCAAATAAGCACACAATTGGACAGAGTGTAATCTCAGTATTGAGTATAGATGATCACTGACAATATCTTGCCAAAATTGTTTGACAGCAGGACAATTCCATAGCATATGCACTAATGTTCCCACCGAACCACAACCATACCAGCACGTATTTGACACCAAGGGATCAATTTTACTCATTATTTCTGGAGTCATGTATGCCCTATGAATTATTATAAACTGGATAATTTTATACCTGACACATTTTGAAATGGTTGTACTGTTTCTAAGTGCTGCATTCCATTGTGATTCGGAGATAGGCAAACCCATGCCACGTTCCCATTGACATTTAGTTTGTAAGTTTGTACATGGGTTCATTGCAGACAGTAATTTATACATAGTAGACACAGTGCCTTTTCTTTTTATGGTTGCTATTAGTTTGTTCTCCAAGTCTCTGTGCATCCCCAGCTGTATACCCTTGGACAACAATGATTTCATAATAGAGTAAACTTGATTGTATGTTAAAAAATTTAAATCGGTCAAACCAAACTGTGTTTTTAAATGATTGAAGGTTATAATTGTCCCATTGTCTATAATTTGTCCCACGTGGTTTACGTTATTTTGTTGCCACATTCTGTCTCTAAGTGTTTCACCACCGGCTTTAAACAAGGGGTTATGCCACAGTGGACATGAAGGTAGTGAGTATCCATTAAAAGATAGACGCTTATGTAGGATGGTCACTATCTCACATGAAAACGTCAACACTGGGTTTTCCAATCTAATTTTAGAGGGGTTGTACCATAAACTTGTTGCTGTCAATTCATTATTATATTTTGATATTAACTGTTCCTCCAGCCAATCCCAGCTTCCAATCTGTCTGTCTGTATTGTATGCCCATTGTAAGGGATATCGTGAATTAAATGCAATATAGTACTGGTAGATGTCTGGTAGCCCCATTCCACCACTGGACCGTTGTTTGGTTAGTTTTTTCTGGCTAATCCTAGGTTTTTTATAATTCCAAAGGAATCCAAAAAGTATTTTGTTGACTTCCTTAAACCAGCTTAAGGGGAACTTTAGTGGGATAGAAGATATTAGAAAGGTCAGCCTAGGTAAAAGATTCATCTTGATTATTTCCGATCTGCCCCAGAGAGATAAAGGCAGAACGGTCCATCTCTTGGTGTCCTCCCTCATAGTCTTTAATAGATCTGGAGCATTTAACTCAACCATTTTATCAATAGGGGCCTGGATCTTAATTCCCAGGTATTTCATTCCTTTTAATTGCCAGCTGAAGGGGGCGGTACATAGATGAGATTGAAAAGTTGAGTTGTTAAGGGGGATGGCTTCACTTTTATTATAATTCACTCTATAACCAGAAAATTTACCAAAATAGTCAATGATTTTTAACACCTGTGGAATTGAATGGCATGGTTTTGATAATGTCAATAAAATATCATCTGCGAAAAGATTGGCTTTGTATTCATAATCACCGACTCTAACACCATATATTTCCTTTTGAGCTCGCATTGCGCACGCCAGTGGTTCAAGTGCTAGAATGAATATTAGAGGGCTCACAGTACAGCCTTGGCGGGTAGAGCGATGAAGTTCAAAAGGGCTGGACTTAATGCCATTTGTTTTAACAGAGGCAGTTGGCTTAAAGTACAGTGCCCTGATCCAGTTCATGATGAAGGGGCCAAAGCCATACTTCGGTAGAGCATAAAACAGGTATTTCCATTCTACTCGGTCGAAGGCCTTCTCGGCATCCAGCGACACAGCTATCGCCGGGTGCCGAGAGGTCTCCGCCACATACATGATCTGAAGCAGCCTTCTCATATTGTTGGACGCATAGCGGCCTTTAATAAACCCTGTTTGATCAACATGGATCAGAGAGGGAATTACCTTTTCAATTCTCATAGCAAGAACCTTGGCGAATATTTTGTAGTCCGAGTTTAGGATGCTCAATGGTCTATAATTACCCATTTGGAGATGGTCTTTGCCTGGCTTTGGTATCAGGGATATCGATGCCTGTCGCATGGTTAATGGCATGGATTGGGTTGAAACAATGTCATTAAATAACATTTTCATGATGGGGGTTAGAGCGCCATGGAAGCACTTAAAGAATTCGCTACTATAACCATCATCTCCACAGCACTTTCCAGTAGATAATGATTTAATAGCTAGTTGGATTTCGTTTTCTGAAGTTGGAATATCAAGTGAAACTTTTTCGTGCACAGAAAGAGTTGGAAGTTCAATATCTTTGAAAAAGCGGTCCATTTCCTCTTCACTCCCACAACAAAGAATGTCCATTATAAAGGACATAAATGAATGGGCCGGGTCTCAGGAGGGTGAGGAAGAAGAAGTTCTTTGGATGTTCATGAAATTTGGTGGGATCATTGCTCTCATTTTAAAGAGCACATGTACATTTTTGGATTTATTTTTTACCTGAGAGGAAGTCGTCCATTTTGGATTTTGTGCGTCAATTTCCATTTTACAAACACATGTTTGAGGACTTTAGTTTACACAGAAACTAACAAAATGTTTTGCCCATGTTAAAACTATTAATTACTACTTTTGATACCTTACTCTTATACACACAAAACGTTGCATATGCATCATTTGTGCCTAAATGTAATACCTGATATGGGTCTTAAGCTTGTGTGTGTTAAACTGGCTCGAGGGCGCCCCCTAGATTATTTCAAAGTCACTTCCCTCACCTTTAAATTTGATGTAGACGTACAAAATTTGGTTGGCAGATGTAAAGTAAGGAGACTTTAAAAAAGCCTCTAGGGGCCATACTCTTAGTCCAACAGTAAGTCAGTCATTTTGGAGTTACTGTGGTATTTTGGTATCCATCACATGCTGGATAACAGTCTTAAACTGATAGATTGTATTCCTAATGTCTTCTCTATCCATTTTGAAGTTTAGAGTTTCTTCTATTCAGACAAATTATTTATATGGTAAGGATGTCCTCTTACCTTTTCTTAGCTGACAGTTACGGCTTTACTCTACTTACAGGAAACCCACTCATACAGACCAGTACCTCCTATGGACTTCAGAACATCCCACCGCACACAAACTGTCAGTCGTCAGAACACTATACAACCGGACCAGCATCATAACGGACAATAAAGACAGACAGTAGGAGGAAAAACACATACAACAAGCCCTCACATGTTGCCAATACCCCAGCTGGCCCATAAACAAAGGAAAGAGACAAGCCAAACAACATGAGAAAAAGAAAAAAGAAAAGAAAACGAAACAAAAACAAGAAAATAAAAATCGGGACATAATAACACTACCGTACGTCAGAGGAAC
Source organism: Echiichthys vipera (assembly GCF_963691815.1). Taxonomy (NCBI): domain Eukaryota; kingdom Metazoa; phylum Chordata; class Actinopteri; order Perciformes; family Trachinidae; genus Echiichthys; species Echiichthys vipera. The sequence continues at coordinate 32,077,367 of NC_139825.1, read as the reverse complement.
AACAGAATCCATACAACGCGGCATGAAAAAACATCAGATAAACACAGCCGTACAACCATACAAAAAACTCTGACAACATCTTAAACACCCAAAAGACAAAATAACACCGGACAAGAAATGTGGCGTCATCTATGAGATCCATGCAAATCTTGCAATAAAACATACATCGGAGAAACCGGACGAGTATTCAGTACAAGAAAAAAAGAACATCAAAGGGAATGTGAGCAAGAGACAGCATTCAGGCTTAGCAGAACAAGAAAACAAAAAATCAGCCATAACAGACCACTGCAGAAGAAACAACCACATCATGGACTGGGACAGGGGGAAAAATCATCACATCAGAAACAAACAGATACAGAGGATGGATAAAGGAGGCCATAGAAATAAGGAGGCTTGAGGGCAACACCATGAACAGGGACGAGGGGGCCTACTTGCTCCCACACACCTGAGACACCATCCTCTGCTGGTGGCACCAGGGCGAGGAACGGACACAACCGGGTCGGGGAACTTTATTTTAAAGTTTCCCGACCCGGTCAGCTGTTTTCATAAAACACGTCATACCCGGAAGAAAACAGCAGCTCTGAGGAAGGCTGTCAGCTAAGAAAAGGTAAGAAGACATCCTTACTATATAACTAATTTGTCTGACTAGAAGAAACTCTAAACTTCAGTCCTAACCTGACTCCACCAGATGGATTGATTCGCATAATTTGCATTTGCTTTGCTTATCCATCTGGGAGCTCTTGTATGGAGATCTTTTGCGAGGATCGGTTGCTAATTGGATAATTTATCTGTCTATCACCAATATACGGGCCAAATCAACCAATCAGATCAACGAAGCATATCACATGCTAACAGCGTTGAGGCAAAGTTCAGAAAGTAAACAACATGTAGTAAAGGATATTTGCCGTTTGTGTAACGCGAATTTACTGATAAAAGGCACAATTTCAGGTGCCAGTCCATATTCCAACAGAAGGATCCAAGAGAAAAAAGTGTTAGCGAGCGGGTTGCTCGATAGCTGCATTCACCTCATCCATAGAAGCCACCATGTTGTTTACACTGAACAGTTGCTTCTCATTGCATCACACTTCAACCTGCCTAAAAACCAACGCTGATTGGTGCAACGCAAATTTTCTCCAATTTAACTTACCAGATCTTCGAGTAAAATACAATAGAGCTCGCAAGATCAGAATGGTCTTGCAAGGCTATGTCGAGGCCAGAAGACATCTACATGCTGAAATTGGGTCATAGTCATAGTGCCACCTACTGATAGAAGGAAGTCAGCTTTATGTGTCAAACTTTTTTGAGGGGCATGGGATTCTCAAAAACTCCCCAAAACTGGCACACAGGTCAGAAGTGGCAAAAAGCATTAAGTGGGAACGCGTGTGGCCAGCAGGCCACAGGAAAAAGTTATTTCGTTGTTCACAAAATTTGGTGAGATCATTGCTCTCATCTTGAAGAACATATTGACATTTTCTTAATCTTTTTTGCCTAACAGAAATTTGGTACCCCATTAGCTTTCATTAGCTCCGCCAAACAGGAAGTTGGCCATTTTGAATTTTGAGTGGTTTTCATGTATTTTATGCAAACGTTTTCGAACTCCTCCTAGAGAGATTATCGGATTAATTTAATATTTTCTTGTTATAATCCTCCCACTAATGTGATGCTAAATTGTGAAGGAATAGTCAATACCTCAAACGATGATGTCAAAATTCACGTAACTACCCGTCATTTTAGGCAGGTATGGTGTTTTTCATAACTTCTCCTAGAGAATACCACAGATCAATCTTAATGTGGTCAGCAAAATCACAAGATTTTCAGGTTGCCAAATTGTAAAGCATTTGTGTTTTACTGAAACAGGGTTGCCGTGGCGAGGTGGGCAAATTGTATAATTTGCCATGAACAGTAAACTGTTGTTTGACTTTACATTGTCCATTCTGCCCCAGATCTAACATTCTGTTTGACAGTCCGGACCTGAAGACATCTACACACCCATATTGAGTCAGTCCCAGCGCCACCTACTGACAAAAACAAGTAAAGCTTATGTTACAGACATCGTCTGATTTATATGACATTTATATGTTTTGGTCTACATCTGATATATAGTAACCTGGTGTATAGTTAGTGTGTGTTAGAGATACAAAAATTCAAATCCATAATTTGCAGTGCCCAATGGCCAATGCAAAAAATTAGGTCTTGGGTCATGCATGCAGTGTGTGATGGTTGCGGGAATGTATGGTTTGGTCTCCCAGACCATTTGGTCTACCCCCGACATACATGGGTGCGATGACCCATTCAATGCTACTTTTAGCTCTGATTTTATTTTGTGTTTCTACTACATGTTTACATGCTTTAATGTTCAAAAAACACCTTTTTTTTCTCATACTGTCTGAGTATACCTGCATTCACCCTGTCTGAAATGCTCTGTGTTTGCCCCCCTCCTGAAAAATCTGCTGTGGTCAACATTTCCAAGTGCTGTCAGCTTCTCTGCACCATCATTGCAGCTGGGGAATGACTTTGACAGTACTGTAGAAGCACTTTCTACCTATATATAGATATAAAGTATAGTTGTGACATCACAACCGTACAGAAGTCCTGACGGCTCATTTGAAGGCAAAGTTTCTGAATACAGATGTGCATTTGTCTGTGGACTGAGCATTCTGATACTTTCACAGTATTTATATAGCACCTTGCTATATAAAGATATACAGTATTATTATATTATTATATATAAATATGTCATTTATTTTACAACATGGGACCTTTAAAGTTCAGAAACTCTCCTGATATCTCACTGATTTTTCCAAAACACAGACCTTTCCTTCCAGGTGTGGAAAATAGAAAATGTATCATGTGCCAAATACTATCGCCTCCGCCACGTGGCCTCGGTCAGCAGAACAACTGTTGCTATAATAGCATTTTATAGTAACCATGTGTCATGCCATGCAGCACACTGTGTGCTCTAAGTTACGCTATTGGTGACTGAAAAAAGTCCACATGTTGAAGACATGTGACAAAATGACCTCTGGAGCGGAGAGCCTGATTGTGTGTGTGGGTGCCCAGTTGAAGCTGTGTTGGAAAAAATTGATGAATAATTGATTTTACTCTAATGGGTGCATTTGTGTCTGTGTGGGTGAGTGTGCGCTCTGAATTGTGTAGTGGTGTTGACATTCACTGAATTACCGTTGCATGACAAAACATGATCATTATTTCTTAGATAATGTGTTTCCTTCCTTAATATTTAATTGGAGGCTTTTATGTGGGAGAAAAAAAAGTGAATAATGATGTTGTGAAATCAGGTGATGGACAGTCCCCCACCCCCCTGCCGCATGTTTTTCTCTGTTAGTTTTTTCCTTGTTGCAGTAGATTCACAAAACGCTGCTGTGTATTAAGAATGCCATGGAAGTCATCACCTCTGCATGTCAGCCTGTCCAGAGGTTTGCTTCTGACATTATTACTGCAAACTTAATTAACTATATCATACCATCACCCGCAATCCCTTCAACGCATGACAAGCAGCCACTGTGGAAGTATTAATATTTATGACTCCATTCAGTAGTGAACAGAGAAATGGAGTGAATTAGCAAGTCTAATGCTTTGCAATGCTATAATCCACTGCAAGGGGAGAAAATTGATGCAGTATCCACTATCCAAATCATTGGTGGAGTGCTGCCATTAGGGTTGATTTCAGATCTGAGAGGCTCTATTTTGTAGCATTCACCTTGTGCTCAGAATGGGCTGTGCCTTATGAAGCTGTATAAACCACAGCTGGTTAGGGCATCTGCATTATGGCATTCGTCATTTTCTCTCCTTCTCCTCCTGTCTTATTCGCATTCCTACAAACTTTTAATGAGTCATGATCTGTGTACGGCAGTGATTAGATTTAATGAGGTGCCAACAACCTTGGGTTGACTCAATTCAGCTGCAACAGCCTCACTAATTTGTGATGGAGAATGCGGCCGAGCCTTGGACCTCACATACAAGGATTGAAGCTCTCAAAGTTTTTAAAAATGTTTTATTTCAAGACCCGTCTAATTGGCAGCGACGCCAAGTCTCAATTGGCAAGTTGGAAAAGGAGAAACTTTCGTATCAGCTTTAGTTCTCGCAGCTTCCAAGGAGTCTGAGATTTTCAAAGATATCAAAGATGGCTGTGAAGATGGAGAATAGCAATGTGGGCGTCTGAAGGGGGATCCAGATAGAATTTCTGATCTATTAGCGCTATCACATGCAGTAATTGTATTAATAAATGTGTCATCAATATCTCATATATGTTAAATATATTTTTGCATTAAATCCTTAGTTGAATTTGGAATGAAGGAGAAGGCAGATCTTCAACAATATCTTTTTTTATTTTTTTTAAGTAAAACACGCCCTTCAATTTCACTTCAGTTCTTGTGACCTATGTTTACAATTAATTTAATTCATTAGTTACGGCAAAATACACATACACGCTGATTAAAGATCAACTGTGACCTGACTCCATATTTTTTAATCATCGAACAGACGTACTTATCGTACTTGTAGTGTAGCTTCATTGGTCATAAGGCCTTTTCACTGCTGTGTATTCAGACAAGCTATTGCAAACCGGTCTTTGTCAGGCCATGGGGCGGTGTGTTGAGTGCTGCCTTTCCACCAGTAATGAGCTACTTTAGCGAATCAGCTCTAAGTGCATGTTTTCAATGGGATGCACACTCACACACTCACTCACAGAGCATTGCCATGATCTCTCCGTCCTTGATCTGGGTCATGCTCTCAGCCGTTGAGAAGGGCTCTCATTAGTGTGTGTGTGTGTGTGTGTGTGTGTGTGTGTGTGTGTGTGTGTTTCTTTCACAAAGTGCGCTAGTTAGCTGTTTCAGCCCCAAAATAAAAGCAGCAGACATGTGGCTCCCCTGTTGTGTAATTCATCTGATATAATGGAGTTACAAGCAGCAGGGATGGAAGCATCGGCTTCAGATAATAACCAAGAGAAAAATGTTCTAATATATAGAATCCTGTGAAGAAATGCAGAGTTTTCCATTTGTGTTACTTACTGTAATGCATTTCATCATCCTACACACACATACCTACAGGCTTGTTTCCACAGTGTTTGTCTCAGGTTGATAGAAGCGTTCAGATAGAGAGGTAAAACCACAAAATCATAAAAATGGTCCATAAACTTTTTAAATTTTACTGCGCCTCATTAAAACCAATAAACCAAAAAATGGAAGAGCAAATCCTAAATGGTGAAATCACTGGATTAATGATCAATAAATGTGTGCACTATAAAGAGAGTAAATGTCTTTTTGTTACTGCCTCAACAACATAAAACGGGGTATAAAAACCTAAACTGGCTTTTCACTGAACAGGGATATGATACACACGCAAAATTTCCTTTCTAATAAATTAGGAGATATGCACAGGATGCAGTTGTTGAGTGTGAAAAAAGATCAAACTGATGTGCTACAATTTGTACAACTAAATGAGTTCCTACAACAGCTGTCTTTGGTTTGTTTAAACCGGTCAACAGTATTAGCATGCACGCTTGGGGACTGTTGCTTTCTTGTGCACATTTCTTGTGCACATTTTTACATATTTACAAGTACAGGACTTTCTAGGGATGGCAATGCTGCTCTGTCAGTCCACAACTTTGGTCCAGATTGAAATAGCTCAACAACAGTGTGGCAAGAAATTCTATATAAACATTCATGGTTCCTAGATAATTAATCCTATTGACTTTGGGGATAGTCTGACTTCTCCTTTGGCACCACCAGAAAGGTAAATATGTTGTTATTTGTTACTTTGGTTTATGACTGAATACTTTCAAAATCGATGATGAATTGATTGAAACTGAAGATTGTTAGCATGATTAACACTTTACCAACTAGATTAAATGCATTCAAGTTAATTAAATAAATTTATTTGTCACATGAAATCATATAAAATACAATCCCAGTGAAATGTAATCCCTTTAGGTCCTTCTAATTGGAGATACTCAATACCTAGTTACACATGATTGTTGAAGAATTGTTTTGTTTTCCATGCCTCCATGGTGAGCAGAGAATCAACAAACAGTGAAAAGTCTTGATGCATTGAAGGAATTGGGTTCTGCAGTTAACAACAGCATAACAATATTAAAAAACCTCCCTTTACAAACTCTCACACAACTTGTGCATTATAATTTAACTATGGTTTATCCTGTCGTATGCTCATTACTTCCTAAACACACACATTGACGATGAAACACAAAAAACAATCAGTTTACAAGCTTCTCAGACAGGAGTGAAAACGGGAAGTACTGAGTATATGCCTGAATAAAACAGACTTGGGTCACTTAACAAGTTTGTAAAGGGATGTTTTGATGTAGTTTTTTTTTTTAAATCAGAAATCTTTATCAGCAGACTTTACTTCTTCTTTGATTGTTTATCGTGGAAGCATGCAACAATAACATTTTCTTCATAAATTCACTGTAACGCTTTGTGAGTAACTGATACAAATGGTAATTTTGAGGATTTAAGTATTCCTTTAAACTTTATACATGTGTATTGATCTATTAATCAAGATCTCCTAGACAAGAAAGCCCTTTACCCTAATTCAATGAGTAACATAGAAAATACAACACATTTAATTCTGTCTGAGGCTGAGGAAGAGCAGTTGAGGATGCAGATATAAGAATGAGGTTAAAAGACCATCAGGGAAATGTGTCATCCAGTGCCAGTTGGAGTACAGGCAGCCTTTTCATTTGACAACCAAGACTATACCAAACAATTCAATTGGTTAATTAATTCTGTTTAGGTGGGCACTCCATCACAAGATTTCCCTTATCTACCCATTCATTGTCAAAATGAGAAAAACCTTCTCTCTGCCCTCTCCTCTGATGAGCCCAGTTATCAATCTCCCTCTCTCTCTTATTTCCTCAAATGGGAACCACTCCTAACCCAACAGAAAGATTACAGGCTGGAACAGATGAGCAGTGCTGAGATATATACCTACAGTCCACAGCAGACAGAGAAAGGGAGGATGACAGCTTATGTGCAGAAATTTTAGTTACGTGCATCATACTTTTGTGCAAGACCTTACTACAGGTTTCATTCAATCATATGGAAAATAGAGCGATTGCACCGTGATATTCACAAAGCCAGAAGAGTTTCAAAAGCCAAACAAACAGCAAGCACAGGAGCTTGCCCTTGCTGCCATGCCCTTGAAGGTGCAGTCAAACCAACTGATTAATGATCCAGGAGTAAGAAACACGCATACACACACAAAAGGCAAGCGGGTACTTTGGGAATCAATTCATCACACTTTATTTTGTGTGACCCCAGCTGATGTGGTGCCTGGAGAGCAGTACAATACACTCTCAGCACAAATATATGACTGTAGATCAGAAAACACACTCACAAACACCAGACGACAAGTTCACTGTACTCAAATCAAACATTTCATCATTTCTACAGGGGCCTTTATTGGAATGAGTGTGATTGATAGACTGTGTGTACAAACTACAGGGATGCTGCTTGATTATCTCTTTCACATATGTGTCTTTATTTACACAGGATTAAATTGAATCTGCCCAAAGCATCAGACTATAGCACAACAGTGCGAAGGACATGTTTGGGTTATCCCATTCTATGTTTAGACATACTGAGGACACTTTATTAAGAGCGGGGTCACTAGGCCATCCCTCTAAAGGCCTGCAGGTGCTGGTTGAACTGGTCAGCACTTTCCTTGGCTGTAAGAAGCTGCTTTTCAGACCACTGAACCAGAGCCTGCTTCAACATCTCCACACGCGCACCCTGGAGCCGTGCAATCTAGGAGAAACACATCCCATATAAATACACACAGTATGTAAATGTCACGAAATAGGAATTTACATGATATACTAAGGTTGCTGGATTGTGGCAAACATCATAATCACAATTATTTTGGTTATTATTGAAACCGCAATTATTTAACATGATTACTGAGTTTTGTTCAGTGAATTTTCTTTGAACTTTAAATATAATTCAACTGAAAAACAAATAAAAATAAATGTAATAATATATAATTATATAATTTTATCATATAAAATTATATATAATTATATAATTTTTCTACATTTGAAGAAGTGAAATAATAAATAAAATAGATTTGAATTTAAAAAAAAAATAAGATGGGGTGGCCAGTGGCTGAGTGGTTAGAGCAGTCGATATACTTGTAATTTCAGTGGACTTCAACAACCTACTGAAAACTATTAATTATCATATTCAATATAAAAAATAATACATCCATGAAAGTACTTAGGCTTTTAGGGAGCAGCACAAGTGCACTGCTGTAAAGGAAATTAGTGCACTGGATTTTTAACACAGGACGAAACGGAATGTCTTCTCTCGATCATCGGGTTTTCATAATTGTTGGAAGCCCAAATCATAATTGAAAATAAAACTGGATATATCTCCCAGCCCTACGATACACTTGAAATGGGTAAGCCATATGGGAATGGAGTTGTAACTTTGATGTTTTACCTCCTGTTTAGCCACTCCACAAATGTGATCGAACTCTGTCTCTGCTGCTTTCTTCACCTCCTCCGTCTGGTGAATATGGGGGATCATGTTATCATCATTATACTGTACTTCACACAGATTATTGCATCTAACAGGCTTTCCTGGTCTATGCTGTGCTGCTGAATCACATCAGGAAAACATGACTGCCACCTGCTGGTCACAAGAATTCATGTACATGTGATCTTGCAGTGTGTTTCGTGTGCAGGCACTCACAGCAGCCTTCTTTATAGGTTTGGCCTTCTCTGCGTTCTTTCTGGCCGTCTCTAATTCCACTAGTTTACAGGTTCTCCTGAAGAGCATCTCCTGCGTTGGACATAATAATAATAATGATGTTAGACAAAGAAATATTAGTCAAGAGGTTTCAGTGTGAATTCAAGCTTGGATGCAGAGAGAAAACAGACTTTAGATAGAAGACACACCTTTTCTGCCTCCTGGTAGCGTGACTCCAGGTCCAGGCCTAGCCCGAGAGTGCTCACGTTGTTCTCAGCAACACTTGTCATATTTTTCTGCCCACACACAACAAGCACATAACATGCAGCGTACTAAGCACAGCGATGATGCAGTGCTCAGTAAATGCTTAGAGCTGTAACGATTAGTCGACAGAAAAATTATCAAAGGCTATTTTGATGTGCAAATGGCAGAAAATGCCCTTTTCAGCCTCTCAAATATGGAGATCTCCTGCTTTCCTATGTTTTATATAATATGAAACAAATGAAACAAATGGCATTGAAACAAAATATACAGTATTTAGGATTTGGTCTGACGAAACAAGACATCTCCTAGGACTGTGAAAAATACATTTTTAATTATCTTATAGACCAAACGATCAATCGGTTTATCTATCAAACAATCAGCAGATTAATTCATAATGATAATGAAAAGGGCCAATCTACTTACCTTCATAGAATCAAAGACTTCTGATAATTTCACACAGGCCCTGTAGGAAGAAAGGGAGGTCAATGTGTCTTACAATTGTTTATCATACTAATTTATTGTTACTTGTATGCAATGTTCAGCGACATTCCTTTTAAGTAGGCGTGATATTGGCATGGGAACAATGCTATTATTGTCTCACTTAGAGAAAGCCTGCTTGTCAGCATCCTCTCCTGGTTCCACGCAGAGATGCAAAGCGGCTGAGAAGTGCCCACAAGCCACTGCTATTTCTGCAAACAAATAAAACATGGACCAACACTAACATCAGACTTGAGGCGAATAGAATTTGAAAAATAAATAAATCCTTAGACAACACAAAATGGCGAGCACTTCCTGTCTGTCCGCCCAAACTTTAAATGATGGTGTCTTACTTTGTTCAGTTTGCACCACGTCCAGGAATCTCTGCAAGAAAAAACCAAAGATCAAAAACAACACAGAGACTGTGTGTCTGGTTGTGTGAGAGAGAAAAAATGGATGAGGACAAAAGACAGCCACAAAACAAACTCACCTCGACTGCAGTCTTGGCACAGCCAGTTAGAACAAGGTTATGATCACGTTCATTCTGAAAGAACTCGTCCACATCCTTTAGACACAAACATTACGATAGTAAAACATGTAGAGGCTGTACATTCTGTTTGTATGAGTCCCAGTTGTGTACCTTATGGCCTTCTTTCCTCATCTCTCCCACAGCTTGACTCAGTCGGTTAAAAATGTTTTTCCTTACTCTCTGTCTGCCTGGAGGCTAGACGCAAGGACACAAATACACATTTTTAGAGTTAATACTGTTTATGCACAGTTTATAGAGTGAATTTAATCTTCACAACATGCGTGGAAGTCTTTTAGAACATCCACTGATGTTTTTTGGCCCATGCCACTATAAAAGCTTATTATGATTGATACAGCATTGACAGCATTCCTAATTCGATGAAACTCAGACAGACAGGAAAGAAGTTACTGCATCATCAGCACTACCTGAAAATGGTCCAACATTGACACAAATTCTGTCTTTTACACTGAAGATCCAAATTAGAGAACAGATTATAAATAATAGATTTATTCTGAAATACTGTTATCTTGTTCAGAATTTGATAGAATATCGGATGTGGCTATACCACTGAAACCTTTATTTTATGAAAAAAGCAGTGAGCAAAATTAGAGAACAGTCACCACTGTGTCAGATGAAAATATTTAAACAATGTTTTATTAGGACTATAGGATTAAAAAATGAACAGGAAGTGTAGAGGCCACAGCTTTGAATGACTTCAGCACATCTGCGCCCACAGGACATCACTAGTTTCTCTCACTGCTCTGGTTTGATCTTGGTCCGTTCTTCTTCAGTCTCTTCCACAGTTCACTAACTGGAGTGGGTTTCTTAGCCATTACTTTGTTGCAAAGGATTGTCCAGAGATTCTCTATGGGGTTTATTTTAACAATAAAAAATAACAATATTTCAGAATAAATCAGGTATTTATAATTTGTTCTCTAATTTTGATTTCCAGTTTATACATGTGCTCAATTTGTGTGATTACTAAGACTCTACACAGTACACAGCTTTTCTATTTTCTGTTTTTTTATTCCCTTATTGGATTAGCATGCTGCCTACAATGGTCATGTTGATGAAACTTACAAGTCATATTCATTCAAGTTGATTTAATAAAAATAGACTAACTAATTTAATCCAATTAATTATTTTATTCAAAGCTGAGGATTATTACTATTTTTTAGGATCATGACAGATGGTCTGACGACATACATTCGAAAACCTCAGCAGAAGCGTTGAATGTAAAAAATAAAATGTGTGTATGTGTCTGTACTTGAATACAGTCATGTGTTTGTTATATATTTATGATACAGAGTTGAAGTAATGCACTGCTTTGTAAAGAGACACTTTTGAGGATTTGAGGATGCAGCTGGTGTATCATGTTGGTCACTTTTCAGATATTATGTTTGGGAGGGGTTGTTAACCCCATAAAAACATATAGATCTATTTACCATTAACAGTGTATTGTTAGCTGGTAACTATTGTGTGTTGGATATTCGCAGGGCAATCTCCTCGTATGCAACTCACGGTTTCATAAGTTGTCAAGATTCAGCTGAATAGATCATTAATTCTATGAGGCTCCAACCGGAAACTCGCTTCACTCCATATATTTGGAGGGTACTATAATTGTCACATGAATCTCTCCATTTTCTCTTCTTAAACACTGTCAGTGAAAGATTAACCCTTTTATTATCTGCCTCTGGGATCAGGTCGCACCCACCACATAAAACTCTAATCGTTACACCGAGGATTAAAAAAAAAGGCTGTTTATTTGTGTCCACTTACATCTGAGCTAGTCAGGAAGATCTCCACAGCTTTATTTTTGCTGAGTATGCTGTGCCCTGCAATCTGCCGGAGGAAGGTTTCCAGTGCTTTGCAGTATGACTTCCACTCTCCTAAACCAAGGAAACCTGCAGGAAATCAACATTTTGATCAGCCCGTGAATGTTCTCATTTGTCCAAGTCATCTTTAACCCCAAAGAAATTTCAGTCAAAAGCAACTGGACTTGGTTATTTGTCTTGGAAGACATTTCATCTCTCATCCAAGAGGCTTCATCAGCTCATTTACGCATCTGACCAGGCTGGGACTGGACCTGATGGTCAACATTTTGATCATCAACACCTCATAACACACTGAAAAAGGTGTAACAGACTAGACATTTTTTTTACTTTTAAATATAGCTTTTTTTTACGGAGGTGGTTTTAGATGTACTCACCAAGCTGTTTCATAACCTTGGCAGATGCATTCACTTGAGCCTTTGAAGGAAGAGGAGGGAACTTGAAGAAAAACAGAGAGTACAATTGTAGAACTCATAGCATATTGTTTGTCAAAGCAAGATTTATTAAAACAACTTTTTTTCATTTTCAAATAGGGTTAATACTTCTTGAAATGCTTGGACTTGCAGTATGCACACATTATACCCTGGATCAGATAATACACAGCATGTGCTTCTATAATACATGACAAACACATCCTCACTGCACACACAGTCATAATAGGAAGTAGTCTACAAAAAATACTTCCTGATAGGATACTGTTGCATTTTCTTGGAAAAAAAACCAACTGACTACAAAGCTTCAATTTAATTTTCTACAGTTCTGGGGACGTCTGACAAATGGCAGCTTTAAAATAAGCTTCCTGATTGCGAAGGAAATGAGGAAACATTTTAAAAGAAACAAAATGCTCACTGTATAAAGGAAACAATGTGGTTTGTGTTGTTTTTTTCAGATACAAAGACACTGTGTTTGACCATAAAGTCTGCAGTTTAGCTCTAATTCTAAACACACCCAATTCAGAAATAGTGAAGCTACAGTAGGTAGTCAGAAAAAAGATCACATAAAGCAGCATACTTTGCCCCTTCACTGACTGAGCATAGAAATAATCCAGCACTGATCTTGTTATTGTCAGTGCATATGTTTACAGGTCAAATAAGGGATTTTGAGCAGATTAAAAAAAGAAGGAAACAAAGCACTGACTATGACTCCCTGTATCCCCGGCACATCCTCCTGAGAGAACAGGTGCTGCTGCAGCCATTCAAAATCATCATAGGTCCGGTCCACATGGTACTCCCCTGTCCCAGACAGCTGTCCCAGACGACAGACAACATGTCATCCAAACATTGTTTTTGTCATGATTCAAACAAATCTGGATCTAATGTCAGCTTGCAGAAAATAACAAGTAAATTAATAATTTCCTCACCTTCTCAGATACAATTAGGAAGGTAAGTGTGTCCCCGTCTTTCAACGCCTCTGTAACGCTTATATTCTGACCATGGAAACTCAGAGTGGATGTCACTTCTTTTACTTCTTCCTGGATTAAAAAAATAAATAAAACATGCTTGACAACTGTATCAGTAAAAGAGCTGGAAGTAAACTCACATTGTATGCTAGCTAAAAATAAAAAATGTCTTAGTCCAACCTGTATATTTGGCTGCCTCCATGAAGTCACATGACACTCAGAGGTTGTTGAAAAAAGAACATTTTCAGGCAAACTTACCATCATTGTCAAGCTTGTAAGTTAATGATTGCAGTCCGTCTTTTATCGGTTTTATAAGATTCTTAAATCTCAAGTTTATCTCGGTTAAATGTGCATAAAGATGCAGAGATCTTTGGTCTTGCGCTCACGCTCCCACTGCTGAGAAGGCACAGGATATCCTCTGGGTCAAAGTGCACACTGGTCCTGTGAGAAATGGAGTAAAACAGTGCCAGATCTAAAGTGCTGGCTCAGGGAAAAACATGACTAAATGGTTTGTTAGTCAGTAACTGAGGACCTTCGACACACCCACACAGGAAAAGTGGCATAACGGTCCAATCAGTTCCCCCAGCTGTCACCCTTACAACCTCACAAACCTGTAAACAGACGCTGAATTTACACATTATCCCATAAGAGGCAGAACAACACACAGCAGGGTCTGTTTAGCTGAATTTCTACACACTGAATACAAAACACAGATTAACAATTTTATACGGAAACTTTATTATCAGTAAAATAAATTGATACAATTATACAGGATACAGGGCAACGATGCTGGATATCTAGTAGTAGTGGTCTTCTTCATTTTCATCTTCATCCCCAAGATAAAAACTGAAGTCATGCCCTTTAAAGCTGTAATGTTCATGTGGATCATCCACGTCCTCCCCGTCCTGATGAAAGCTCCAGTGGAAGGCTGGCTCCTCCACGAAGGGACTATTGTCAAAGTCATGGAAGAGATCTTCAAAAGTGAAGAGGCAGCCTGTCTCATGTTTTTCCTCAGGGAAAAGAAGAGCCTCATTTAGGAAAGCTTCATGGCCCAGACTGTCATACAGCCTCCTCTTTTCCTTGTTAGAGAGCACTGTGTAGGCTACAGGGGAAGAGGAAACAGATGAAATACTTTTACTCTGGCTCACTCAAGTGAAGGTTCATTATGCACATTCAATTCAATTAAATTTAATTTATAGTGCCAAGTCATAACCAATGTTATCTCAGGACACTTTACAGAGTAGGTATAGACCACACTCTATGAGTTATTTATGATTTACATAGACCCAACATAGACCCTTTTGAGCACACAGTGGCAACGAAAACCTTCCCTTTAACAGGCAGGAATGTGGGACAGACCCAGCTCTACGGAGGACGGATATGTGTCTTGACCGGTTGGGGAGGAAGAAAAGGAGAGAGAAAGAGAGACAAAGACAGACAGACAGAGATCCAAGCAACCACAAAAGTAACAGTAACTATAATAATATATCTAGTAATGTAAGTATGACTTATATGTTATGGCAGTTAATACAGCAGAATAGTAGAAACAAGCACAGCTAAGGTGACAGAATATGACAATGATAACAACAATTATAGTGGTAAATATGATTATTGGTGAGTAGCGGTAATACACATCTAGCTATAATAAGGTCTGGATATACTGTAAGTTACAATAACTTCATGAAGATTATAATGTTCAGTTTGGTTGAAACTGTTTAGTTACCTCAACGTTATGGTAATTTTTAATAGAGGTTGTTTGTGGTGCCATTAAAATGTTATTGCATTTACTGTATGTATATAACAGTGTTTTCTTTTTTTCTTATACTTCCCACCCAATTCATGTCAACAAGGGTGGACAAAATATTAGAAACACCCCAAGTTATATTGTAAAACAGTCCAGCAACACAAACCTTACAGCCTCCAATATAACAATACCATTGAATCTCTAAAACTAGTTTAATTGAAAAATTTGAATCTATAACCTACATGAAAGATGGATTTATTATAAGGTTTATGAATAAGTCACTTCAGCTGTGTCTACCTAAAAAAAAAAAAAGGGGGGGGGGGGGGTAAGGCCTAAATGTAGCCTATTCTCTTAGCTTAATAAAGAAAGCATTTGTTCCCAAAGTGATATACTTCATGTTACTTAGTACAATAAAGCAGCCTTAAAAAAGGTGCAATGTGTTGCAGGCATGTTTTACCTTCAGTAATCTCCCTGAAAGCCTTCTCTGCATCGGCGCTCTTGTTCTTATCTGGGTGGTACTTAACGGCCAGTTTGCGGAAAGCCTTCTTTATCTGGCTGCCAGTTGCTGTTGGCTCAATATTGAGAGTATTATAGTAATAATAGTAACTTCTACTTGACTCTGATAATGCGGGCAGGGCTTCAGATATGCAGAGCTGCAGGACCAGGCAGCCTTGTATCCACCGGAAAACACCTTGCACTGCCATGCTGGGGGAGTCTGAGCACAGAGGAGGAACTTTTACACAAATAAATTGTCTGTGCGGCTATCTTGTAGTTTGACTGCTCATCTCTGAGTAGAATCGACTACACTTCAGCAAACAACGGGCATGTGTGTTCATCTGCCCAAACGGAGGGCGTAATCGTTTACTTCAGACTTCAGCTTTGAGAGTCAAGATGTTCCGCTGTTTCAGCCAAAGTGCGCAAACTAGTACATGAGCAGTGGTGAAAATGTATCACATTACATGTAAACCTCGTCCACGGCTGTACTTCCTAACTAACCATTTAAAAATCGTGTATTATCGGTAGTTAATTAATCCCGGTGAAAAACAAAACAAAATGAAACCCCACTTCCGTGCACTTCTGCATCACGGCCACTAGAGTGCAGAAAACACTCTGAGGAAACGTAGCTAGATCTGAAGTGTGCCTTCTGTGACTCCCATACTGAGACTATTCATCTGTTTTGGAAATGTGAATATACTTGTAAACTGTGGATATTTGTAGATTCCTTTTAGATAATATCTGGTGTGATTTTGAGCTCCTATTGTAAAGAGTGAAGCTCCAGCGGAAAAATAATACTTTTTAATTAAACTAATTTTAATTCTTGCAAAGTTTGACATCCCCAAGTGTAAATTCGCCAAAGTAAAACCCATTTTTTTGTGTTTTCATGAAAGAACTGGAGATGTATTTCAAGTCAATGCCCTCTGTTAATAAGAAAGCTATGAACTTTAATATATTTAATTCAATTTAATTTTCATTGCTCATATCCCCTGGTGTATCTTACCTTTTCCCTGTTTGAAATTATCATTATTATTTTTGTATCTATTTATGTATGTATTTGTTTTGTTGTTATGTCTATTTGTTATCCAATTGGTATTAATGTAATGCTCATCATATGGTCTGATGCAAGTAGTATAAATTACCTTTAATATAGCACAGCATATTCCCAAAATGTGTAGTTGCGATATGTATTTATTTCATAAGAAATCTCTTAAAATTAGTTTATTTTACTGTTACTTCTTGTTTTTAGGCTCGTATTTTTATTTTGATAGAGTGTAACCGGAAAAAAGAGAAAGGACAAAGCTACAGGAACTTAAGTGCATGGCGAACGGGTCTATCAAAAGTGCAAAAAGTTTAGAAAATGTAAACTAACCAGTTTGTTTAGCACCTGGCACAAGCTCTTACAGTGTGTTCACGGTGTGTTCAGAGTCTTCAAGGTGTCAAAAGATTTAATGGAGCAACGGTATCATCTATTTTGCTAAAAAAAAAAAAACACTTGTGAACCATCAGTTAAAGAGTTCGACCATCAATCAGCCGGGGCCGCTACAGTAAGAGCTTCACCTCAACAGTCCCACCACACTCATGTCCAAGGATGACTGTGGAGAGACTCGATGTGATGGTCTAAGGTTGTGGCACCCACTCACAAAATGGAAGCATCAGAAAACGCACCTCTAGACAATAGAGACTCAGACCAGCTAATGGATATCTGTAAAGACAGCGAAGAGGAGGAGCTTCGCTGCTCTTGTCACCAAAGAACCCCACCGAGAAGATGCTTGCATTTCAGAGAGAGGAGGCTCAAATAAAAGGAAAAAAGGCTCAATCACCTTTATGAACTATGGAAGACCAAAGACTAGACAGAAATTAGACATTCCTGAGAAAGAGATTGCGGTTCTTGTAGACACACTAGAGAAAGGAATGGAGGATGTTATTTGTATCTATGTGGAAATCAGAGGTCACCTAATCCATCCAGCGAGACAAGACTTCGTATTGATGCCCGTGAAGCAGTGACAAGCGACATTGTTAAGATTGCATATGAAAGGATAGCAGGCATAGATGGGGAATTTGACAGTGAAGCAGTAAAACAACGACTGTGTGAGCTGCGACCCAGTCTAGTTCATCAAGTGGAAAGCCTCATTCATAGACAAAAGGAATACTTCCTCAGATGACAAACTGCATTATCTGACAAAGTATGTGGGAGGTCCAGTCCGAAAGACACTTGATGGCATATTTTATAGAAGTGATAACGATGCCTATAAAGATGCATGGAACCTTTCAACGAAAAGGTGTGGTCAGCCCTTCATTATACAGAGAGCGTTTAGAGAAAAACTGGCAAAGTGGCCGAGGATCCAGCCAAAGGATGCTGAAGGGGTGAGAATATTTTCAATTTCTGATCAAGGATCAAATTTCATTGGGGCTAAAAATGAGCAAAATGAAGCTCTTAAGCAAGTGGATGCAAATCGTCTGAACACGTTTTTGGCTGAGAGGCAGTGTGATTTCAGAGCCACTAAAGCCCAATCACCTACTCACAATGAAAGCCATCACAGCCCTACCACCTCCTGGCAGATTCATCAGAGAGGACATGTATGCTCGCAAGAGGTGGCATCATGTTCAATATCTTGCAGAGCAATTCTGGAGTCATTGGAGAAGAGGGAATCTCTTTAATATTGCCACCAGACAGCGCGAGCATACTCGTAGAAGACATCTCAAAGTAGGTCATCGTCATGGAGAAGGTGGATGATCTGCCACGAAACGAGTGGAAGTTGGCTAAAGTAATAGAAACAGTGACTGATAAAGATGGATGAAAGTAAAGATTTGTGTTGGAGACCAGAAGATGGGAAAGGAGGATCAGCGTTCTAGCAATCCATCCATCATCAAACGTCCAGTGCAGGAGCTGATCCTGCTCCTAGAGACTGTTTAACCACCCTCTTTCCTCCACAGCTTTATCCTTTAGAATATGAAGAATTTATTCATGGACATTCTCATAGACTAAAGTCTTAAGAGTGAAAGGTCACACTGAGTTTAGAAATTATTCATGCTTTGCACTCCATATTGTTTTGAAAACCACTCATAATTTGGTGGGAGTGTAAATTACCTTCAATATAGCACAGCATACTCCCAAAATGTGTAGTTGCGATAGGTATTAATTTCATAAGAAATCTCTTGAAATTATAGCGCAGGCTCTGGCCAGGTCCCCAGGACCTGCGCTCTCGTCGTATGCCATCATGGGCTTAGCGGCCAAGGGCGGTACTGCAGCACTTGCCTGTTTAAGTAAGCCCTCCCACGTTCACGAAAAGCAAAAAAGGCGCCGTCCATAGGGAAGCCTGAACCACTGAGCAGCTTACCATAGGAATGAATGGGGCGCCATTTTGTACCCGCTGTCTGTCCTTTTTTTCTATGTGCATGGCTCCAACTCAGCTACAGCTCCCTTAAGGACGCCGCCATTTTTGCTTTTCGTTAACGCGGGAGGACCATGGACATAGAAAAAAAGAAGGCGAGGGTGGACTTACTGGATTTAGAAATGCCCGAGCGCCAAGCACAAGCGAGTCTGTCTCGAATAAGGCGAAGCAGTCTGCTAATGAGTGTTGTACTCTTATTCTTTAAGAAGAAAAAGAAAAAGATTTTAAACTGAATAAATAAACAGAATCCAGATACAACACCAAGATCTAATTGTTTGTGAAGGTTGAACTTTTTTGAAAATGTTTTGGTCTACAAAAATAATTAACCTCCAATGAAATGTTCTATTGCATGTAGTTATAATGACAAAACAGTCTTAAAATAACCTACAATGAAATTAAATGGTTTCAAATGTTTTATTGCACCGGCTTTCACAAATAGCCTTTGTATTATGGCAGTGCTCCTTCCTTCCTCATCTGCCTTCCCAGCCTCCTGCAGGACTTGTCCACTTTACTGAAAACAGACAAAATGATAAATACTGGAATAGAAGAAACATCAATGTACTCAGAAATTCCAACTTCTCTCCTCTTACCTTTGATGGACAACAGGCCCTGCCAGAAAGACCTGCTCTGCCTCTGCCTCTGCATTCACTGCTGATATGCCATATATGATGGCCTAAACAGAATTTTAAGCAATTAAATTTATTTAAAATCAGACTTAGACTTCTCTTTATTGATCCTTTTGGGATGACTCCCGCAAGGAAATTGAATTTCCAGCAGCTTTCAAGAACACAACGGAGGTATAAAAAGTACAGTATAGGATAACCAATACACTCTTAGCTAAATAAATACAGAACGTATATATATATATATATATATATATATATATATATACAATGCAAAAACACAAACTTCACAAATATTTGCTATTCATTCCTGCTTTTAAAATTCTGTAGCACACACAAGGTTATGCTCACCTCTGGAAAAGTTCCACCAATAAACTTGACTTCATCAGTGTATTTCACTGTTGCTTGAGTTCTGTCTGAGTGACTTAAGATGGGTGAAGAGGTTCCTCTTCACTGTCCAGGTAACCAGGGACCTGCTTCATCACTGCCCACTTGGATGGCTTGCCACCAGGGTTCTAAATTAACGCCCGTCAACCCGTCAAATGCGGGTAAAAATTAATTATGCGGGTGTTAATAATAACTTACAAGCCAGTTTGGCCGGTGGTGTAGAATATGAGGCATTGCATGCATGATACATGCCTGTGTTCTCGGTCATTTATCCCTATTGCGGTACTTCCTACATTTCCCATGAACGCGCTTCCGTAATGCTACGTAATGACGTTTCATACGCCCATTGGCTGTGCGCAGTTTGCAGTGAAACCAGCGTGAGAAACCATGGAAACGAACGGAGCAGAACACGAAACACAATGAAGAAGAAGAAGAACGGAGCCGAAACAGGGAAAAAGACTGAAAGTGGCGGTCCTGGCCACACGACACGAGAACGCGTTTTCCTATAAACGCACATTTAAAATACCGATTAGGCCGACCATTGTCGTCTGGATGGCGAAACCACATACTTTGTTAACGATGCCGTCATCTCCACACCTCGGACCTCTAACTCCCGCGGCGTCACATAAGAACAACATTGCTGCTGCATAAGAGAGGAGACACAGACCCACAGACTGAACTGGACTCTGAGCCACATGCATGGGAATGAATTAGGCCGACCATATATTCTCCCGACCATATATTCTCCCGAGTTAACTAATGTTAGTAAAGTCAAGATTAAACTAAATGACTAAAGAGGAGGGAGTTAACTAATGTTAGTAAAGTAAAATCAAAGTTAGATTAAAGTAAATGCCTAAAGAGGAGGGAGTTGGCTAATGTTAGTAAAGTAAAGTCAAAGTTAAGATTAAAGTAAATGACTAAAGAGGAGGGAGTTAGCTAATGTTAGTAAAGTAAAGTTTAAAGTAAATGACTAAAGAGGAGGGAGTTAGCTGATGTTAGTAAAGTAAAGATTAAACTAAATGCCTAAAGAGCAGGGAGTTAACTAATGTTAGTAAAGTAAAGTCAAAGTTAAGATTAAAGTAAATGCCTAAAGAGGAGGGAGTTAACTAATGTTAGTAAAGTAAAGTCAAAATTAAGATTAAACTAAATGCCTAAAGAGCAGGGAGTTAACTAATGTTAGTAAAGTCAAGATTAAAGTAAATGACTAAAGAGGAGGGAGTTAGCTAATGTTAGTAAAGTAAAATCAAAATTAAGATTAAACTAAATGCCTAAATGCAATGATGTGTTAGCACGTTCTGTGTATATTTTGTTGTATGTATTGTAGGTAGATAGATAATTGACAGGTGACATCCGGTTCCGGGTCGGTTCCGGGTCGCTGCTCGTGTGGTCGACCGGTCGGAGCACAGAGCAACTTTTAGCTTCTTTGTATAGTTGCACTGTCGTTATTTGCTGCTCTGTGTGCCCTGAATTGCCCCCCGGGGACAAATAAAGTTTTTTGAATTGAATTGAATTGAATAGATATAATTATAGATAGATTTATAGATGCTCTAACACACCTGATTCTAATGCTCTGCTTATTGTCAAGCAGCTGAAGCTTGTCAGGGGTTTAATAATCGACTCAGTTGTGTTAGAGCAGGGAGAAACCTAAAACATGCAGGACAGTGGCCCTCCAGGAGCATGGGTTCCCGGCCCCCAATATACTGTATATATATATATATATATATATATATATATATATATAGATGGATAGATAGATAGATCCAAGTTTGAAATGAAATGTTTGCACTTGCTGTGTATATTTTGTTGTATGTATTGTAATTGAGATGTGTTTTTCATGGCAACAATGTTAATAAAAGGATCAAATGCATTCAGGGGCACATAATTTCTTTTATTTTCACTGGGAAAAAAATTGGCTGGTGATCAAAAAAGTTAATTTAGAACCCTGCTTGCCATCAAGTTTACTCTAAGGTGTGGCGTATGAATGGCAATTGAATTAAATACATATTGGCATGCATCTATATTACATTGCAAATGCATGCATATCCTAAAGCTAAAAAGGAGCTAGTTAGTTCAGTGGTGAGCGATACTATTTCTGAGAATAATCCTAACAAAGGGGTTGTTGTGACATCGTAGCTGTTTTAATTTTAGCACTAATGAGAAAATGATCACTAGGCCAATACACACACAATTTGGTTTCATGTCACAGACAGTTTTTTTGTTGCTTTTTTATTCAATAATGCAAAATTCAGTACATTGCATGTTGTACAGTTAAACAAGCGAATCCATTCTTATTACATGGATACATGAGACAGAAGTAAGAATTACATAAAAGGTTAAGGAACACACAAAACAAACAAACAAAAAACAACTAAAAAAACAAAACAAAAGGGAAACCACAGATTTGTATTAAAAGTGTTTGTTTGTAACATTGCATTAAAATAGCACAGATAATTGTATAAACAGGGATTGTGTCACCGTTGTTTTTCTTCAGAAAAGGGGCTTAGTTCACGTTAGATAACCTATATTTGAGTATTATATATTTTTAAACTGTTGCTTGTAATTTTATCAAAAGGGATTTCGTATGAGTGTTAAATGCTCTCTTAAAAACTAGGAAGTGAGGGGATGTTTTTAAACATCTGTTGTTATGAATAAAATATAATCACCACATTCACCATGTAAGTTTCTTCTGAATTTCCCCTTGTGGTGCCAAGAGTAATTTCATCAGTCGTAAAGCTCGGTCCAGAAACCCAGAAACTCTGTGTAACTAAACAGGTACTTAAGATATGTGTTGTGGTTTAAATTACCTTTTTACAAAATATATATAGCTAACATTTCTACTGCCACGATAAATAGATAAGGGCTAAGTGGACAACCTTGTCTTACACCAACTTGGTAATGTCACGGACAGAGCCAACGTTGACCTACACATAGGCTACTTTTATTAGGCTAGTTTTATTTCTGTTTAATTTAATTTATTTATTAAAAGCATCAGTTTCATTAAAAACTAAATGTGCCTGCCAAGAGAGCTTCTAGCAGAAACATGCTAAACTTGGTTAGCCTAAATATGATGTTGCATTTGACGTACATAAGGCTAATTTTAAATTTATTATAAGTAAAATGTTCTTTATGCTGTCAGATACATTTTCGACAAAATTTTCATGACATGAAACAAATAGTGTGATAAACGTCCACTTTTTTCCCTACCTCCTGCACCAAAGAAAATGAAGCCGCAGCACTCCTTGGAACTGGACAGTGATGGTATTGTGCAGAAAATCTCAGTCATCTTCAACACTAGAATCGCCTCTCTGGAAAAGAATGTGGAGAGAATGATTTCCAATAATACACTGAAGATTAAGGGGCTAAAGAAGAAGGCTGACTTGGCCTGTGACCCGTGAAGTGAAAGGTAAAGTGACACACATTGATGACCGGGTCAATGTGGCGGAGAAAAGGCAGGCATACTGAAAACAACGAATAACTGAACTAGAAAACTATTTGCGACGGTGGAACCTGCGACTCTACGGTATGACTGAAAACAAAGACCAGCACAAGGCCAAACTCCCCAATGTTATTGACTCAGTGCACCATCCCCGCCAACCAAAGAAAGATGCCACCAAGCCTCGAGGGATAATTCTACAGTTTGGTGCCCGTATATACCACAACACTGACTGGAAAGCTGCAAATAAGTCCACCTTCCTTCAAATCAACAAGCTATGTTTTGCCAAAGACCTGTCCCCAGCAATCAGAGAGAGAAGGATGCATCTGTGGCCACTGGTGGCTAAAGCGCGTGAACAAGGGAAGGCTGCTTACTTCGTTGGAGGTCCAGCCTTTGCCAACGGGTCTGAACTTTTTCTAACTACCGGACAACGATACACCTGTTAATATGTGCCTTAAGCCCAGTTCCGATATAATAACCAAAGTGCTTCTCGTTCACTGTGTTTGTCTTTCTAAATGTTCTGAGAAACACTTTTTTGTTTAAGGGCTGATGAGCGCTTTAAAGCTAGTCAGCTGAATATATCTATAAGGCAACTTTTAGTTTTAGTTTTAGCACTTTTCGTTTATCAATTGCTAATAACTGGTCTATGTTAATGTGTCAACAGAAAGCCTAGGTACCTCCATAGTATATTGTTTTACTCGGTTTCACTATGCACTTTTTATTCAAGTTCAAATTGGTACAGCTCCTTACAGTAAGGTTAAAGTCTAGTTTCATCCAAACTTTACTTCTTACATGGTTCTTGTTGTTGTTATTAATACGTCTTTATCTATCATTACTCTCAATGCCAGGGGGATAAAAAATATTGTCAAGCACAAAGCATTCTTTTTGTTTGTCAAGCATCACAAATCTGATTTCTGTTTCATTCAAGAGTCACACACATTTCCAGATGATGGTAGATTATGGAGATCCCATAGGGAGATCCCAGCGGGCAATGGTCTGTGGCTGGCTCATGGGTCTGAACTTTCTGCTGGTGTTGCAACTCTAAAATATAATTTTCAAGGGACTATTCTATTATCTGTCACTGATACATCAGGTAATGTTATCTTTCAAATGTTAGGCATTGAAAACTTTACTGTGATAGTTATTAACAACTAACCATGAGAACGACATAGTTCTTGAAACGCTAGAGAAGCTTACACAAAGTAATCTTGATAACTTTCCAGATCCAGGTATAGTAATCAGGGGATATTTCAACATGATATTTGATCACAATAGTGACTGTTAGCCTCTACGTGATTCCACTGCAGTAAATGAATACTTAAAATTATTTATGTAAAATTTTAATTTGATTGATATATGGAGGTTTAACAATCATAACATAACTGCTTTTACTTGGAGTAATAGAAATGCCACCAGGCATTCACGATTGGACTATTGTTAGTTTCTGATAATTTGAATATTGATAAAATATCAGTTAATCTATATATTTATACCCTTGCACTCTGCCCCCTCTACAAAATGTAGAAATGCATACTGGAAACTAAACAGTTCTCTTTTACTACAGTATTTGGTGAAATCCGTCATGAAAAAAGTAATATTGAAATTTTGGCACAAAGCAAAGTCTGAGGTTGCTTTTGGTAGCAATTGGGAACCTACGCATGTAATGTTAATCTTGACCGTTAAATATTATATGTATGTATGACTATTTGTTTGTTGTTATTGTCTTGTATCAATAGAATTCAATAAAGAAAAAAAACCAACTCTCAACGCCCTCAATCCTCGTCATTTTGGCTACGAGGCGGAAGAGGCGGGACTTAATACAAACTGGAAAATGGCAGAACAACATCGCAACAGAGCACCAACAACTAGATTACATTTATAAATGTAAAAAGAGGATCACAATTATATCTGGCGGTGTGATGAGTTGATGGAAAAGTGTTTGGAAAAATAAACAGATGAAGCAATACAATCGTCATTTCCGGTAAGTGCGGGCGGCAGTGTGTGATTTCAGACAGCACTTACTAGGGAAATTGAGTGCACCGATCGTGTCAGTACATAGGGCACACAGTGCACGGATGTCAGTGCACTCACTGCAGTGCGTCATTTGAGACACAGCAGTCTCCGGGTCTGCAGACACATACTATTGTTGTGCAGGCGAGTGCTGCAGTACCACACTTGGCCGCTAAGCCCATGGTGGCGTACGATGTCCTGTGGAAGAGGGTTGTCTTCTTCGTTGGTTACGCTATGGTGAAAGCTGCATCGATAAATGGGGTAAACAGCACTGGGACCTCGAGGAATTGACAGAAATAACACAAGCCTAGTTGTTTTTGTTGTTGCAGAGATTGCTGTATACATATAAGTGGATCAGAGCAGGGCGTTTTTGCGTTGGGAACCCCTCTGTTATCCTCTGGATCCCGCTTCTAGTTTCTATTGTGGTAAGACATTAACATGTAGCCACTTAGCTACACAACGCTCGCTAGCTTCAAAGGGCTTACTCCGATACGTGATACGACAGTGTGCTATGTTTACCGACGACTATTGTGTATTAAATTTAACTCCCATGATGTCGATCCAATGTTTCGTTATTTTGCCAAAACTCACACTGTTGTTGCTCATCACGGAGTGACAACGACAACTAGCCCTAGCTTAGTTTAGTTTATTTCTAACATGTAAAAAACAAAAAGCATATAGCAAGCACAATATATAAGTTCTCATAAACAAAAATAATTTAAGTAATAAATAAATGAATTAATACAAAAAATAATAAGTATAAGTATACTAAACAAAGGAACCGAACAAAAAATATTGTTATTTGATCTCTTGTTTTTGTGATCATTTATTTGGGGTTGTAAAGCCTCATGATGATATTTGTGATGACATGAATGTTTTCTTCGTGTTGTATGTTTGTTGTAATGTGATCCAGTGTAATGTATGTATTGTTTATTGTGACTTTTGTTATGTTTCTGTTTTATTGTTGTGGGTTTTTCTGGTCTAGCAAAAAAAAATCTTATAAACAACATGAATAGATTTTCACTTATCTGGTCCTATCCCTTCTCCATAATTTAAACAATTAAAACATGTTCATCAAATATACTTAGGCCTAGCCATATAACTTAACCATACATTTCTTTCCAGGATCTTTCACTGTTCGGAGAAGTTAGCCTTCATGACTGCCAGAAATATTATCTTTAGGCAACAAGGGGTAAATTGAAAAGATCACGGTTTGGGTTAAAATAGACCTTTTCTGACAGAAGGCTAACTTCAAATCATTCATATCCATACTCGCCTGTACTTCTAAAGCTAATATTTAAATGTGGTTTATGTTTTTGTCTTGCAGATCTTTAAATAGGAAATCTTTGAATACTCCAAGGAAAAAGATATTCATAACTTCATTACCTGTGTATGTGAATGTTTGACAGGTCACGTCCACCTCCCCTTCCACACATGAGTGCTGTTTTCTCCTTGAGCTGGGCCAAGCGCCATGCCTGACCGGGACAGCTCCTACCTGTCAGGTGGCAGTGGGAGTGGTGGTAGTCTGGGTGAGGAAGGAGGGTCTGGTTTGGCAAGCGGTTCAGCGGAGGGCAGAGGGGGTGTAGGAGCAGGTCTTGGAAGCAACCTTTCTGCCTCTGGGAGCATGGGAGGAGGAGGGGCACTCGGAAATGGCAACAACTGTGGGAACAGTGGAGGTGGGGGCCAAAGTGCAGACCCGGCCTTGGGTGGTGTCTGCAGGGACTTCATACGCAATGTCTGCAAGAGAGGAAAGCGCTGCCGCTTTAGACACCCAGACTTTAATGAGGTGCCAGATTTGGGAGTGCAAAAGAATGAATTCATCTTCTGTCACGACCACCAGAACAAGGAGTGTATGCGCTCCAACTGCCGCTTTGTCCATGGATCTAAAGAGGATGAGGACTGTTACAAGAAAACAGGAGAGCTACCCCTCAGACTAAGAGGTAAAGTTGCAGCTCGACTGGGCCTGTCCCCCATGGATCTTCCCCATAGCCGTGGGGAAGTTCCTATCTGCAGAGACTTCCTGAAGGGTGAGTGCCAGAGAGGCAATAAGTGTAAATTTCGCCATGTCAAAAAAGACTATGAATATGAGCCTTCCAGGGTTGGAGTAGGAGGTGTTATAGGGCCAGGTGCTAGTGGAATGGTAAACGCTGTGGGAGGGATAGGTGGTGGAGGAGGAGTTGCCTGCGGAGGAATGCAAGGACTTGTAGGAGGTGGTGTAAATAATATGATGGGGATGGGTTGCCCCAGCCTTGGCGGTTGCAGAGATCAAGGTATCACAGGAGTTGGGGGTGTAGGTGGAGGCGGGATGAGCACTTGTCTGTCCATAAGTTCTACAGGGCAACGGCGTTATGACAGGAGTTCATGCTCAGTGTATGACCCTCTGATTGAAAGCGGGCTGTTTGATGCAAGCTCCCTGGAGTCTTCCATGGATCACACTGCTCTGCAGTTGAAGAGGCGGCGGTTGGAGGGGCTGCGTCTAGCAGATGTGAGTGGAGGTGCGCACTATGAGCTGGGAGTTCAAGCTACGTTGCCTCCACGTCCTCTGGAGTACAGGTTCCTGGAGGAAGAGAACTCCCTGCTGAGGAAGAGAGTAGAAGAGTTGAAGAAGCAGGTTAGAATGAGAGAAAAAACTCACATTGTTTGGAACTTAAAGGCACAATGAGAAGGATTTCCCTAAAAAAAATGTATAGACAGAAAATATTTCCTCTTAATCATTACTTATGACCCTCTGGAAGTGTGTGTGGCAGTGTCTGTATCTGCAGAGAGACCAGTGCCCTCTGCCTGTATTTTCTTAATTTGAGATGTTTCCGGGCATCATCCTATATAAAAAGTGCCAGATTGTAAGCACACATCCAGGAGGAAGCTACAAAAAAGGCAGACAGTTCTAAAAAAACCTGCAAATACAGCAAGGCACAATGCCAGGCATACAAGCTTCTTCCAAAAGGAGAGTGAATTTGGAGTTGGCGTTCACCTGTTGGCAAGCACCATAACCTTCATTGAGCTGGGTAGGAGGGTCCAACTTTTGACGTTGTTTAGAAATCCCACTCATTATGCCTTTAAACAAATATACATTTTAAGACTTCTGAGAAATGTTTCTATGAAGATATACAGGAAATCAAATAAAATTATATATTTTTATTTATCATGCAATAATATGATTTGTTTTTCTAACAAATACCTAAAATAAGGTTGTGCAACATAACAGCCACCTTTGACAGTATAATGCAGTGCAATACAACGTTTTAACGAAGTTGAATTCTTAACTGATAACTTTTAACAAAATATAATGTAAAGTCACAAGGAATTCAGTTGCTTTTTTATATCTCGCTGCCAAATCAAATGACAAATTAATGCTTATTTGAGGCCTGTACTGTGGAGATTTTGTATATATCACGCCAACATCTTCTATGGATGAAATATAAAAAAAAACAGCTGAACAAACTTTTTGGTTAACGATTACTGGTTTGAGTAATTAAGTAAGTAAAAATGATGGTCAGGCTCTCAAATGAGGTTTTGCTGCTTTCTCTGTCTTATATGATAGTAATCAAAAATATTGTTTACATCTGGACTGTAGATCAGACAAAAGCTATGTGAAGGCATGACCTTTGACAAAATAATTGAGGGAAAACTATGCAGAATAATTGATAACATTTTAGTTGTAACCCTGGTTAGAAGTACAGTTGTGTTCCAGCAATATGAACTGTTTAGGTAAATTCATGTATGTAGTTGAAGAGTTAAGAATTACTTACTGGACCAAATGGAAAGTGTATTGTATTTACAGATAAAACCCTGTTTAAAGTAGTAGTGAGAGGATTTACGATAGGAGGTGGCGGCATGAGAGAATAATATATTTGTACACATTTAAAAAAAAGTTAAAGACTGGATTCTGTAACATAATAAGACACAGACACGCTAGGAAGAGTAAAGGGCGCTTGTATTGTCGATTTCTGCAGAAGCTGTGATTACGGTACTTGGTACACATATTAAATGTTAAAAATGTATTGCTGTCCAAAAATGAAAGTAGCTATAATTGTTAGTATCAACAGTGTTTTTTTGTTTACTTTGTTTCTGCCAGGCACTTATCCAGAGTTTCTGGCAGTGGACTTGCATTGAGCACGTTCCTTTTCTAACCAATGTCTTGTGTGTTTCTCAGGTATCTAATCTTCTGGCCACAAATGAAGTTCTTCTGGAGCAGAATGCCCAGTTTCGAAGCCAAGCCAAGGTGATGACACTGTCCTCTACTCCTGCCCCCACTGAGCAGAGTCTGGTGCCCCCTGTAGGCGCAATAAGTTCCTACAATCACAGCATTGCCCAGACTCACACCACCCTGAGCAGCTCTGGACTGCAGCCACGGCCTGTCACCCAGCAAGACCTGGTAGCTCCTACAGGCGCCCCTTCAGCACCACAGACTAATAATGCCCCACCTTCAGCCCCTCCGCCTCACCTCAACCCCGAGATCACCCCCCTTTCAGCTGCCCTTGCACAGACCATTGCCCAAGGGATGGCGCCATCTGTTTCTATGGCGCCGGTGGCTGTATCTGTGGCACCGGTGGCGGTGTCCATGACGCAGCCTCTGCCCGGCATCACCATGAGTCACGCCACCACCCCGATGGTGTCGTACCCTATTGCGAGTCAGAGCATGAGGATCACGACTCTGCCTCACTAACTGATTATGTGCAGGGTCGTAGCTATCACAAATCTGACTGTTGCATCCTTAACTGTGACTTTTAAAGTAGATGGTCTTGTTTTATTTGTATGAGACTCAACTGATGAAAGAACAGTGAAGATAAGACACTTCTCCACCAGAGGGCAGGATAAAGGCTTCTTCACTATGTTCCGTGGCAACATTACAGAGACTTTTTTCCCTACAGACTGACTGACCTGTGAACAGTTTGTGTAAGGAAATCTTTTCAAAAACCTGTACCATTTTGTGTGAGCCTTTACTGCAACACTGCTGTGATGACATAAAAACTTTGGAAGAAGTTTTATTTTATATTTTTGTGAATTGCTCTGGTGTAATGTAATTTTGGTACTTTGAAAATTTGAAGAAAAAAAAAAAACAACACCAGCAACTCAATGAACCTTGTGTTATCTGTCACTTTGTTTGCAGTTCCCTTCCCTTCAGTTCACAAGTTGTATATGCTCAGTTTGGTTTACACAGGTAAGATAAAGGCAGTTTCTTGTGGCAAATGCTCATTTCATGTCATTGCTTGAGTTGTTTGGGTGGAGTCACGTTGTGTAAACTCGATTATAATACCCTCTGCCTCTTCATTAGCCTCATATCCGCGTGGCTCTTCAAACAAGTGGAATATATGGTGTTGGTGCATGCCAACAAAGGGAAAATCATGGCCCAGGCTCCTGCAGTCACACCGGATCTAGGGGGATTGAGAAGAATGTCCAGTCTGCTGTTTTAAAATAAACTAGAGCTGCAGAAAGAATTGAGCAGAGGTGCTGGTGGGTTAACAATTTGACAGCAAGCAGCAACTTTACTGTCCATTTCTGCTTCGTCTGACACCATTTAAATAAGATGGTGGAAGTTATAACTGTATTTGAACTATTCCGAGGAAAATCTCGCATTTTTTATAACGCTGCAGTAATAACGGTGATTACTATAAATGGGATGAATGTCATGACGCAGCAGCGAAAGAGTCAAAGATGCGTTTTTCTCCTGCTTCAGACAGTGGGCGTGTTTTCATCCACATAACGGGACTGGGTGAGGGGCAGAATTTCTCGTTGTTGACCACTTCTTCTTCTGGGCTCTTTGCTTAAGTCGGTAAAACTGCTCCAGTTCAGCACTAAAATATTTTGAAAATATCATTAAAGATGCGACACGGACCAACGCTGAACTAGCGAGGTTACAGGCACGTGCAGCGGCGCGTTTGTTAAATCAGTTAGCTGACGTCAGTAATGGGACGTTAGGGGAACTTAACCGTTGAGTCCTTCCTAAAACTTTTAAACTGAATATATTTAATCAAACAGTAACAATATAGTTTCTAGAGGGAAGCAATATGCAAAGCGACAAAACGGAGCCGAGCGAAGCCAAGGGCGCCGACTGTGTGAGCGCAGACGACACCGGGGAAAAGGCACTGACTCCCGTGGAGACAGAAGCAGGAGGTCCCAAACCCAAAGGCATCAGTGCGGTCGCGGTGCTCTGGACGTTTGGGAAATGTCTGGGCGCCCTACTCCCTGTCTACCTGGCCGGTTACTACCGGGTCAGCACAAGCCTGTTGGTGTGCGGGATGATGGTCTACACAGGATGGAAACACGCCCGAGAAGCCAAGGAGGCTCGCCTGCAGTCAGCGATGCAGCTGCTCAACAACGAGGATGAGTACGCATCTATAAAAGTGTCCAAAATCAAGCGAGATCTCCCTGCATGGGTAAGAAATGCTCTCTACAAGCGTGTCTTCTATCATCACATATCCTCCAGATCAACACTATCCATCATAACTGTCATTGACCAAAATAACCCTATAATAAGAATAACAATGCAAAACTGTAGACTGTAGAAAATCATAATTTCACTGGACTAACAGGGAGCTTCCAGTAAAGCACCCTAATTATAGCCGTGACACTATTTTTAGCTGTTATGACATCAACCAAGTATTTTTTCTTCTTCTAGGCTGTCCTGGTAAGTATACACACAGTATACAACAACTTGTACTTTTAGTAAAGACTTCTGGGAAATTTTTTTTTTCTTCTCGTAGGCAATAAGTTAAAGTTAAGACACTGCTTTTTTAAAAAACAGGTCCTAAATGAATGTGTGCAGAAATCCCTTTATGCCATATGCAGTATTGTGTTTCCTCATTATTTCTGACAGGACTGTTGCTAAAATGTTCTGTGTGTTTGTATTTGTGTTTGGACTAAACCTGTTTAAAAGCATAATGGATGCAACAACAAAACATAAATCCAATAAGCTTTGGTGCGATTTTAATTAAAGACGGCTGGGAAATATTCACAAAGTATCATCGTTATGCTTCCTCAGACTATATATACTAAATATGGAAATGCTGAAACCCACGTGGGCCTGTTTTGACTCATAACATCTAACCACACCCAAATAAGGTTCCTGTGGATACATGTTTCATGTGATTTCAATGATTGTTTGCATAACCAGGCAGCATGCATACTCCTCAATAAAATATACAAAAAACAGGCATATCCATATTGCTGTCCATTGTGCATAATAACAAATGATGTGTAAGGATTTTCTTTAAGAATTAAACAATAAATATGTAAATTGTGAAAGCATTGTTATGTGTGAAAGATAAACCACACAATTAGCAAAAGCCATATCACTCAAAGTGATCTTTGAATCGAGAGTCGCTGCACTTCTTTGCTTTCCCTTTTATCTGAAACCTGGCGCAAAAAGCCCTGGGATAATATCAACAGTGCAAATGATGACATTTCCAGACCAGCATCAGCTAATGGTCGAATCATTTCCCTATCCTGTTGTGAGTTTATTAGGCCCTATGCATAATTAAAGTATGTACACTTATTGTTTTCTTTCCTTCAGGTCAGCTTTCCAGATGTTGAGAAGGTTGAGTGGTTGAATAAGGTAAACATATCAGTGGTTTCCTATTACACTTCATCTTATCACCATTTACACAAAGACACTAGTGTTTCCTCTTTTATTAAGCCCACAGCAAACACAAGCCTGTCTGTTCAGCTGTTGTGCCGATTGACACTTTGTAGAGTATGCTAAGTAATTAGCTGGTGCTAGCGGATATATGGTAGAACTGCTGCTGCCATGTTCCAGAAAAGGCCACACCCCCATTAGTGCAGCCACTGTGTCTGTACTGTAGAGAGCAGGCCTAGTGCCAGGCAACCGTCTCAACATTTCCATTTCATTACAGGATAGCACACAGGAAGGGGGAGGAGCTGCCCACTCCCCCAAACTAAATAAAACTACAGCCATTGTTCCCCCTGCCCGCTTTGCTTTTCTAGCCCAGAGAAATTATAGCCACTAACATACTGTAATAAAAGTATTGATACCAACAGGACCACAAGATCTATGCGTCAGAGAGACAGACAAAGCAGAGATTTGAGACTGGTTACCAGAGGGGAGATCAGCAGATTCCCTTGCTGCTCAGGCTGCATCCCTCCGAGGAGCAGGCAGCTGATGACTCACTCTCCATTTATGCCAGACTGGAACCAACTTTTTTTTTTTTTAACAAGCACACAAGCACACAAACAAGCAGTGCATCTGATTTTTGTTCTTTCCCGAAAGGAAGACTTAACATGTCCATGTAGCGACAGTAACATTTTGTAAAAATTGAGCACATGTAGAACACAGGGTACATTGTTGTTTATGGAAGGACTAAAAGTAGATAGCCAACAGCTGAGGAGACTCAACTGGCTACAGCTGTCTCTGTCATTCTTTAGTTTTGTCTATGGAAGCCACGGCATTTGACAGCTCTTTTTGTTTGAAGAGCTTTGTTAAAGAAGTGTAGTGTCTAGTTGCAGGGATGTACATTGTATATTATGGTATGTGTCTTACCAATAAAAGCAGCTTATAACCATGTCGTCGTTGGCTTGCCTAGGTGCTGCAGCAGGTGTGGCCCTTTGTCGGCCAATACCTTGAGAAGCTGCTTGTGGAAACCATCGCTCCATCTATCCGAACCTCAAGCACCCACCTCCAAACCCTCAGCTTCACAAAAGTGGACATGGGAAACAAGGTGAGTCTATGACACTGCTGTAAAGATTCACACATATAATGCATGTTGTTTGTATTGTGGTGAAAATTTGCTTTCTGGTTGTTCCAGGCCATGAAGGTTGTAGGGATCAAGGCACACACCGAGAACGACAAAGGACAAGTCCTGCTAGATCTGTATATTAGGTGAATGTTTATCCATTGCTCTTTGGATTTGTAAGTCACCGTCATCTCTGTATTACAGCTTTTAGACGCCATTATTGTTCATTACATTTTTGTACTTGTGTCCTCAGCTATGTTGGCAATGTAGAAATCGACGTTGAGGTAAAGAGATACTTCTGCAAAGCTGGAGTCAAAGGAATACAGGTCTGTCTTCTTTTCAAGCTTGAAAGACTTATTTGACTGAATTATATCAAGAAAAACATGTTCCCTGTCAAAAAGGTTAACTGAAATATCCAGACAATCTGCCATTCTGGAAGCATGTATGGTTTCACACCTTTTTTCTTTGCTGTCCTCAGCTACATGGAATGATGCGGGTGATTCTGGAGCCTCTGATTGGAGATGTACCCATAGTGGGTGCGGTCACCATGTTCTTCATCCAGCGGCCTGTACGTCCATCTACATTCAACTCTTTGTCCTTTTTTCTTGTTGCCCCTCAACCCCCACTCCTGTGACCATCATGTATCTCAGTCGAGTCTCGCATGCTTTTCACGCTATTGATTTCACATCGACCGTTGTTGGTTTGCTACATACAGCACATTCCTCTGTCTTATCTCTTCACAGAAACTAGACATAAATTGGACTGGATTGACTAATTTGTTGGACATCCCTGGACTGAAGTGAGTCATGCTTAAATAAACTTTCATTTGTTTATGTATTAGTAATAGTCATGATCTTATACGGTAACGAACACAACCTGACAATATTTTTATAGGTCCGATTTTGTAAATAGTTAGATTTCCTTGTTTATCTTGATTATAAAGCAGGTTGAGGTACTCTATAAACACTGTCAAAAGTATCCAAATGTTCAGTCCACAGAGAAAAGCACACAGTCTATATACAGAAACTGTGTCAGGACCTTCATTCAGTTGTGATGTCACAACTATACTATACATAGGTATAAAATGCAGCTACAGTGCTGTTACGTCATTCCCCGGCTGCAATGACAGAGATGTAGAATACCCAGTAACTTTGACCAATCAGAGCAGATTGGGATTTGGGAGGGGCACTTAAAATGACTTAAACAGAGCGTTAAAGCATGTAAACATGTTCTATTAGAAACCCCAAATACAAGTATGAACCTGAAAATGAGCATAATATGGGAACTTTAATGTTTGGGTTTTATTAAGTAAATAGTAAGTTCTATAGGCAATGAAAATTGCCTATAGAACTTACTATTTTGTGAATATACTATTTGCGAAATTACTTTTAAATTACATTTCTTTGTCTCAGTGTCATGTCTGACAGCATGATTATGGATGCCATTGCCTCCTTCTTGGTGTTGCCCAACCGCCTGGTTGTCCCCCTGGTTCCAGGCCTGCATGTGGCTCAACTACGCTCTCCTTTGCCCAGGGTAAAGCCTGAATATGCACCTACAGATATTGGGAGCCTGTTTTATAACTCCACATCTCGGTCAACACAAGTATATTACATCTAGATCCCTCTTTTTCTGTGTTAGGGTGTGGTGCGCATCCACCTACTGGAGGCACAGAATCTAGCAGCAAAGGACAACTACATGAAAGGGGTTATGGCAGGCTTATCTGACCCCTATGCCATATTGAGGGTTGGCCCTCAGACCTTCACCTCCAAACATGTTGACAACACAGACTCTCCCAAGTGGGAAGAGATTTATGAGGTAAGGAGAATGGAGAGTTTTATGGAAAGCTTGATATTTGTGTCATCATCGCACAGGTGTTGGAAGACTCATTTATCATTTCACTTTGTTCTGTACATGAGGGATTAGACTGTAACAGCGCTGGGAATGTTCATTTTCATTCATGGTGGCATCCGGCTGCAGCCAACTTCCATAAAAATCCCTCTGTCAGTCTTCATGTCCTTGTGTGTGTGTCTGGTACATCAGGTTATAGTCCATGAAGTGCCTGGTCAAGAGTTGGAGGTGGAGGTATATGACAAAGACACAGACCAGGATGATTTTCTGGGCAGGTACATGTACATATTCATGTCTCTTGTGTGCCTACATTGAATCTCACATTGCCACCTTTCATCTTTCACCTTTCGTGGAAAGAGTTATCTAGCTTTTTTTTAATCATATATGTGTTTGTACTTGTAAGTTACAACATCTGCTTTCTATGCTATGATCCTTGTCATTTTTAGCAATATATTTTCTTCTTTTTATTGAATTCTGTCTTACAATTCTCCAATATAGGACAAAATTGGATTTGGGCATTGTGAAGAAATCCATTGTTGTTGATAATGTAAGTAAAAAGCTGTTCATCATCTCACTCCACTTTTTAAGTATTTGGATCGTAAATGCATGCCTGTGGCTTTCTTCCCAGTGGTTCACTTTGAAAGAAACTCCGACAGGACGGGTTCATTTCAGACTGGAGTGGTTGTCCTTGCTGCCTAGCACTGATCGACTAGAGCAGGTTTGAGTCACTTGTTTCCACTGGTGCATTTCTCTTAAGTGATTCTAGAGTATAATTTTATTTTATTTTCTGTTTGCAATTCTGCCCTTCAGGTCCTAAAGAGGAATGAAAGTGTCACCAGTAAGACTGCAGATCCAACCTCTTCAGCCATATTGGTTGTATATCTGGACAAGGCTGAGGCACTTCCCGTGAGTCAAATATCTCTACCCTCTCTGCCCACATTTGTGCTCAGCTCAGAGCTGCTTCCTGTGTATGATTAAACTGGGGCAGAGCTGTAACTGCCACCTGTCTTGACATTCCACAAAGTTGTTGCGTTAGCCTCTAACCCCGTGCCCTTCATTGAAATGTGGACAATGTGGCTAATTTTATCCGAGGCTGTTATGACATATTTTCCTACTGTGCCCAATTCTGCTGTCATAACATATACAAAAAGCAACAGTAGTGTCAGAATCTTTGGAATGAAACTCAGTCTTTGCGGTTTGCAGATTTATACTTCCTGATTATACCATGTGGTGTGGTGCTTCCTGACAGCTATTTGTGCTGTTGCTATGGTAGCCCTATACACACTATTATTCACATCAGCCATGTGTTGTCAGGATGGTAGATAAAGTCTATTTATTGCTCTGCTCCTGGTTACAGAATATTCACATGCCTTAGTCATGTTTATCTATATATTTTAGATGAAGAAGGGAAATAAAGAGCCCAATCCCATGGTGCAGTTGTCTGTGCAAGACATCACGAGAGAGAGCAAGGTACATCTCCCGGGGAACGCCCATTATAACTTTGTAGATTGTGATTCATTTATTTATATTTTATATGCATACTATTTATTCCCGCCTTAAGACTTGCTACACAACCATTAATCCAGAGTGGGAGGAAGCTTTTACCTTCTTCATCCAGGATCCTCGGAAGCAGGACATAGACATTCAGGTAACAGCTTGTACGATTAGCTTCCCTGCACTGAACTTTGTGTTCGATACTCTGATAACTTGCTGCAGTCTTATTTTTATATATATCTAAATGGCTTTCCTTCTTGTTAAAATAACCAGGTGAAGGACGCTGATCGTGTGCAGACATTGGGCAGTCTGACCATCCCTTTGTCCCGTCTGCTGTCCAATTCTAATCTTTCTCTGGACCAGTGGTTCCAGCTGGACAACTCTGGATCTGCTAGTCGCATCTATATCAACACAGTTCTCAGGGTAAATGGCAACAAGATCCATTCACTAATCCTGCACTGCATTAGACCAATGCATGACCAATTAATACATTGGAAATTTGAAAAAACAAAACAATGTTAACAAATCTTTTCACATGTCTCAACTGAGATTAAATAAAACCGTCGTCCGTAGTCACATTTTATTTAGCTTCTTTCTGACTCCTGTCTTTTCTGATGTATCATAGGTCCTGTGGTTAGATGAGGAACGTATTCCGTCTGATGTGTCATCTAATCTGGAGGCGGGCATGTCCAAACAGCTGCCTCAGCAGACCTCCCCTCATCCTAGCTTTGCCACAGAGGTAATAGAGGAGAGTACAATTAGGATTTTGATTTAGGATTGTGTTTTCTCAAACTGCACGTGCTTATTGTAATGTGTTTGTAATTTTTTCAGGGACTGCTTAGAATTCACCTGTTGGCAGGGCAGAACCTTGTTCCGAAAGATAACATGATGGGGGGCATGGTAAAAGGCAAGAGTGACCCCTATGTCAAGATCAACATCGGGGGCGAAACATTCACCAGTGAGGTTATCAAGAGTAATCTTAACCCCACATGGAATGAGATGTATGAGGTAAATAACACAATTGTTACAGTTATTTATTGAAAGAACACTATTTTGTTACAAAATTAATAGAAGAAGCTGAAATTTGCATGTGTTTGTAAATGTCTGCTGTCCTTTGAAATTGGCAACCCCTCAGGTGATTCTTACCCAGCTGCCTGGCCAGGACCTGCGTGTTGAGGTGTTTGATAAAGACATGGACATGAAGGATGATTTCATGGGAAGGTACAAGAGCTATAAATAATTCAATTATGACATAAAGTTAATAGATTTAAAGATACATTCTAATCTCGCATATCCTGACATACAGGCTCAAGATCAGTCTGAAGGACATCATTGATTCTCAGTACACTGATCAGGTGGGGCACACTGTTGCATGTTTAGCCTCAAAGAGTGTGGTCAGAAAAGGTGGACAGAAAGCGTGCCAGAATTTAGGTCTAACTCACGTGGGTCTCTAACTCCCTTTGATGAGACCGTGAACCCTTTGCATATACATCTGTGATATATAACTGTGTTAAAATAATTCCAATTCTTCGCTCAGTGGTACACTCTAAGTGATGTTAAGTCTGGTCGAGTTCACCTGATACTGGAATGGGTTCCAACAGCCTCAGAGTCTGGCAGATTAGACCAGGTCCGTATTCCCAGATAAATCATGGATTAATAGGATGCTGATGTTTTGCTTGATCCACACTCACTGGATTCTTCCTGTGTTTACAGGTTCTTCAGTACTATTCCAGACAGTCCTACCAAAACAAGGCGGTTCCCTCAGCGGGCCTACTATTTGTCTTAATGGAGCAAGCGGATGGCTTACCAGTGAGTCTTTTTCTACCGATATTAAGGATGGAGTTAGGATATGCAGTTGATGTTCAGAATGTGATTTTGTTGTTATTGCCCGGTTGTCTCACACAGGTTAAGAAGAGTGGCAAGGAGCCAAAAGTGGGAGCAGAGATTACTCTTGGAAAAATGTCCCGCAAAACTACCGTAAGACCTCAAACTTCATTTAGTTTAGAATTGATAGCACTATGTTTTAAGGTACTTTCTACAGCACTGATTGTCTGTTTGTTTGTCTAAACGATATCTGCCGGACTCTTGCATCCCTGAAGGTGTGTGATCGTACCACATCACCTCAGTGGAATGAGGCATTCTGCTTCCTCATTCGGGACCCTAGAGAAGAGATTCTTGTTGCGAAGGTACGCTGGCTTCAGTGCAGAATCAAAGTGGCACAGAAAGAATGTCGTCATACAGATGCAACCAGTGTGATCTCTGATATATACTGTACATACTACCTATGCTAACAAATTGCATTGTGTTTCTCCAGCTCTCCCACAGCTGGACCTTGCCCATTGGTTCCTTGGTCGTGCCTATCAGAGAGCTGCTCTCCGAACCAGAGCTGATCCTGGACCAGTGGTTCCATCTGGATGGAGCCTCACCTGAGAGCCAGGTTCTTCTTAGAGCTGAACTAAAGGTGATTCCCCTGTCATTTTCTTAACCTGTCTTGTTCTAATTCTCTAAATTTCCCTTTTCTCTATAGCTTTCATTATATGTCCTCTTTTCAACTACAGATGCTGATTCCCAGCAAATGTCCAGGCGCCCCTGAAAAGGCTAAGGTCACGTCAGCATCAGACTTTTCCCCTGCTCAGCAAAAACAAGAGTCGGACACAATGCTGAGGTGAGATAATTCATTCGAAAAGTCTTTATTTTCTTTCTACTTGTGCTATTGTCTCTTACAGTTTTCTTTGCTACTCTTTATGTGTTTAGGTCAAGTTCAGTGGATACTCCTCCTGTGGAGACTATCACCTCTTCGGTGACTTTACATGAAGATCTTGACGTTGGCACGGAAACAGCAGCTGTAGTGATTGAAGAGAAGGTGCAAGAATTACCAAGCCCTGCCATAGCACAACCTCCTCATACTTCCCCAGACCTCAGCTTTGCCAGTGAGGTAACATCACAAAATGTTGTATCTGCAGGGGCAGATACATGCAGCAAGGCATGGCACAATCACATTTAATAAAAAGAAAAGTATAAATATAATGTTATATGATCCCTTCTGGTAGGGGCTGCTGAGAATCATTCTACTGGAGGCCCAGAGTCTGGTCGCCAAAGATAACATGATGGGAGGTATAGTAAAAGGCAAGAGTGACCCATATGCCAAAATCAGTGTTGGAGGGTTTGCGTTTAAGAGTAATGTGATCAAGGAGAATCTGAACCCAGTCTGGAATGAGATGTATGAGGTGTGTATAAAAGGACTGGACAGTCTGATTTACTCTCAAGTATGATTTCAAATAAATATGACGAAGCTAATACTTATATGTTAAACACTTTTTTATTAATTAAACTGTTCTGTGGTCCCACAGGTGGTGCTGAGGCCTCAGTCAGGACAGGAGGTGCAGGTAGAGCTGTATGACAAAGACATGGACAAAGATGACTTCCTGGGCAGGTGAGGGCTAATACGGCTATTTGTATGACTGGAAGACATAGTGGGTCAATATGTTTACAGGCCTAAACTGTAGTTAAATCACCGTAAAGATAAAAAACAGGTGTATATATATATATATATAGTGTGTATTTGAAGTTCGATATATGGGTGGGCAAAATGGAGAAAATTAAATATATATCACAATATCTTTTTACTAAATTCCTCGATATCGATATTGCGACGATATTGCAGGGTTGACTATTGGTGCTTTCGCAAAATAAATTACACAATGACATTTTTGATCAATAATCATCGTGAATGTGGATATAATGAGTTTGTTTTTTGTTTTTTTCATTCATTCATTCATACTTACATTTCTCATGTAAACAAAATGTTTTACAGCTTTAGAAAATATGAATAATTTAGATTTAATTTCTTTGGGCATTTTAAGGGTCTGGCTTCATTTTTTACAGATCATGCATTTAACTGCTATTGTGTAAAATATGCAAAAATCTTTTCATTGAGAGCAGATGCAAAATCAGTGTGGCAGACATCATCCGGTCCCAGTTCACAGACCAGGTCAGTATCTCATGCCTTACTGTATCTTAGTTGTTGCTGAGTTTTGATAATAATCAGGCTCTCATTCAGTAAGTGTACATCTATGTTTCAGTGGTACACCTTAAATGAAGTGAAGTCTGGACGCGTTCGCCTGATACTGGAGTGGGTACCAACAGTGTCCCATAATGACACCCTGGACCAAGTTGGTGCACATTTTTTATTGTTTATGTTTCCTTTCTTATTCATGCATATATTTATAATTAATTGAATTGCCCATTCCTCCCACATTTGTACTATTTAAAATATGATAGCCTTCTCAGTTCACCCTGCACGTCAGTATTGAGTCATCGTAATGTATTTTTCATGTGATTCTCTACTGCAGGTGATGCAAGCGCAGTCTCTTCAGTCTTACAAGAACAAGGCTGTTCCCACTGCAGCCCTGCTCTTTGTTCTTGTTGACAGAGCACACTCATTGCCTGTGAGTCTCTTGTAATTTGGTACTGAAAAACATTATAATAGGTGTACTGCCTCTGAGTTATAGATAGACAACCGTTTTAAAGGCACGTGTTGATAAACAAACCATCTATTGGCATATAGTGGAAAACTTCTTCTATTCCTAAATATATTGTTTTTGTAAGTAATCACTAGATTAAAAAAAATGAAGACTTTGAGAAATAGTTGCTGCTTGCTATGCAACAATCACTCTGATGTATTATGTAAAGATGGGATCTGGGAATGTTTTTATTCTTTAAAAAACAGAGAAATTGGATCTCGGCCTGCCTTAATTACAGAGTGCATACTCACATAATGTTATGTGTTCTGTGTCTTTCTGTGTTCAGTTTAAGAAAAGTGGGAAGGAACCCAAGGCTGGGGCCGAGCTTGTGTTTGGTAACACAACTTACAAAACCAAGGTATGAGATTGATTATAAAGACATTAAACAAACACACATACTTTAACTATGCCAGCCTGGATTGCAACTAATGAATATTTGTTTCAAATATATGTCATACGTATCATATTGTTTAATCATGTGTCTATAAAATGTTCTTAGAAAGTCCCCAACACAATTTTCCAGAAACCAAACTAGTGTGTTGGTAAACAGTTATATTTTATGTGATAAATGACAAAAAGCTACTATGGTTAATGTTTTTCTATTTGAAGGTATGCGATCGCTCCAGATCACCTCAGTGGGATGAGGCCTTCTACTTCTTGGTTCGCGACCCCAGAGAGGAGATGCTGATAATGAAGGTAAGTGTATTGCACTGCAATATCTGAAGAACATCTCTGCCCCCGACTGGCATTATAAATGTGTCCTTATCTCGTAGTTGTCGAGCGCATGGGACCAGCCAATGGGATCTCTTGTAGTCCCTGTGAGAGAGCTGCTCTCTAAACCACAACTGGTCTTAGACCAGTGGATGGCTCTGGATGGAGCCTTACCTGAAAGTGAGATCCTACTGAGGGCTGAACTCAAGGTAAGAGTGGACACACAGGATTATTACCGCTGTGGTGCATAGATTGGAACCTAGAATTATTGTATTGTTGACAGGTCCTGAGCTCAAGGATGACTGAAGCTCCACAGCCTTCTGTGACGGATTCAAAGAAAGAAGAGATGGTTATTTCCACAACCAGTGAGAATAAAAAAAGCTCAAAGCTGACAAAAGATGAGTGAGTCAAAATACTAAAACTTGTACTATGGTCTTATTTGAAAAGCACCGAAACCATACCACTTAGTGTCATTTAAATAAATAAATTAATAAATACACTTTTGAGTTAGTGGGATGTACAAGCAAATGTGCCCTGTAAAATGTGATTTTAAAGTACAATTGTAGCTTTTTAATTTATTTTAAAGAAGCTAATATTGTCCATTAGTTCCATTCAGGAATCTGGCTCTGGTGTTTTGTAACAGCAGTGTGTATTTTCAGATTGGTTGCAGTATCCAGCCAGTTTAAACACTCTGAAGCAGCAGATGCTGTGAACTACACAGAAGATGAGACTCCCGCTGAGCCAGCTGCCATTCATACTGCACCTGATACGTTACCTGCTGCTGCTGTGAGTCATAGCACATCATAGTCAGCTGTTCTTTTGCTTAACCTGCCTGTTTTCACCTGCATAACCTTCTTTGTAATTCTTGCTCAGCTGGTGGAGGAACCGACAGAACCAGAAGAGTATACTACACAGTCAGACCCAACAGAAGACTTTGAACAAATGCAAACAGCGGGGTGAGCTCCACATCACAGCAAATAAGACCACATTTCTTTGCTTCATTGTTGCTACAAAGATCTATAAATGGGAAGAACCGAAAGAACCCGAACAAAAACCATGTTTAATTTCTGTATTTTGTGTGTGTGTGTATCTGTGTATGTGTGTGTGTGTGTGTGTGTGTGTGTGTGTGTGTGTGTGTGTGTGTGTGTGTGAATGTAGTACTGGTTTAGGCGACCTTGCTCACGCCACAGTGACTGGTCTTCCTGCCGACACCCTGGGTCCAGCAGAGGTTACGGAAATTCCTAAAGTTGAAGAAGTTCTTCCACAAAACACCATACCCAGTCAGGGCTTTGGTGAAGAGGTGGGTTAAGTAGTTGCCTTGATTAAGAGAATGAACGTTGAATAATTAGCTTCCATCAACTGTACAGTGGGATTTGTTCTCTGTAACTGCCCCTTTTTTAATTTGTTGTATATAAGCAGAGTATGGCAAGGTGCAGGACCCTCCTCTTTTCTTCCAAAGTGAACACGTCTTTGACATTATTGTTCTCATCATTATAGTGGAGAGCATCAATCAAGAAATACTGTTAATATCATAAATTCAATGTCTGGGGCAGAGCTCCATTTGTCTGATAACTGATGACACTGACAATAATATTTTGCTGGTCATTAATTTTGTCCAAAATCAATTGATGGTGTATAGTTCACTAAACTGATGCTGCTGGGTCTCAGCCTCATCATGTGGGTTTTCTGAATAACCCCAGCCATTTTCCAAATACTATGAATGTGCAGGATAAAGAATGTGTCTTAATCCTGTTAAGTTCTAATGTGGAGATTTGATGGATCTGGTGCATGATCTAATGAACTTCTGCATAGGTACCTGTGTCACACCAGCTACATTAAAAAAAGAGTAATTTCCAGACAGGAGGCACAAAATGAAACGTGCCAACCTTTGTATTGTTTATATAATGTAAAAAGTCTGGTGTGAGGGAGGGACCTTTACCATGGAAAAATAAACACTATTTAGTCAGACAACAGGAAAGATATCCTTTAGATATCTTATAAAAGTTAACTTTGATATCCTACTGTGGCATAATGTGCCTCTAAAGAAAATGAAAAGGCAGGTTTTAGAAGTACTCCTATGGCTGTGTTCAAAGAACCATTCAAAGGCTTAAATATATATTTAAAGAACTTGTTCTAAAATTATGACACAAGGGGGAAACGTCTTGAACTTCTATGTAGATGTTGTGTTTAAGGCACACAAGCCTGATGATTTTTGTGCTGAAATATACAGTATACCAGCTTCACACACTATGTTGTTTGTTCAGTGACTCCCTGTAT
The DNA here is from genome assembly GCF_963691815.1 of Echiichthys vipera. Classification (NCBI taxonomy): domain Eukaryota; kingdom Metazoa; phylum Chordata; class Actinopteri; order Perciformes; family Trachinidae; genus Echiichthys; species Echiichthys vipera. The sequence continues at coordinate 32,032,513 of NC_139825.1, read as the reverse complement.
ATTTCGGAACATTTACAGTTTTCATCCTGCAGGGGCTGCTAAGGATTCACCTGTTGGAGGCCCAGAATCTGATTGCCAAGGATAACCTGATGGGTGGCATGGTTAAGGGCAAGAGCGACCCCTATGTCAAGATCAACATCGGGGGAGTTACTTTCAAGAGTCATGTTATTAAGGAGAATCTGAACCCAATATGGAAGGAAATGTATGAGGTATGAAGTGTTCTGGGTTTAAGCATTGACACATGTTGTCTGGATCTCAACACATGTTCAGTATATTGTACAAATATGTTATTTGTTTGTTTTTTAAAGCTGATTTTGAGTGGGCCCAGCGTCCAGGAAATCAAGTTTGAAGCTTTCGATAAGGATTTAGACTCGGATGACTTCCTTGGCAGGTGTGTGTCTTAATGTTGGTCAATCAGTTACTTTTATTAGTACTCAAGATACAAAGTGTACACTGATCTGCATGCTAAGAATTCTAACAGACAAACACCTGTGACTTAACAAAATAATGGACTGAAATACTTCAATGCATACAAATAAATACTGTTGCATAGATTCGCCTTGAATTGAGTGGTGCTGATTATCACAGATCAAATAAAAAATTTGCAGCTACCTTTTTTTATTTTAATAATTAATTTACTATAAAGTTTCAGAGGTGTCCCAAAGCTCCCAGGCATCGACATTAACTGAATATTTCATGTGGTTGGATTTAAAAAATATTATTAGTATTTATGAATACCTGTAAATGATCTGCATTAAACTGTACAGTTGATTGTTTTTCAGCAGTTTTCATTAAATGTCAACGTATGAAATCTTTGTTTTGGGAAGTCAGAAATTAATATCTTTTTATTCGAACACTTTCATGTTCACAGATTCAGCATTAAGCTAAATGAGGTCATCAGATCCCAGTACACAGATCAGGTTAGTCAATGATTCATGATCTGAAGTCATGCCATTTGATTTCTAATCTTTCTTCCGCGTCATTCCTGAAGGGTGTTGCCTCGTTTCTTTAACTGACTTTGTCTCTGTTGCAGTGGTACACTCTGAACGATGTGAAGTCTGGGCGTGTCCACTTGATACTGGAATGGGTTCCTACAGTGTCTAATTCAGTCAGACTTGACCAGGTTGGTGCCTCAATTATGTTACAGCTTCCTCACCCAATGCTTATTCAAAAATAAACATGCACCACTGACGTGCCCATAACCAAGCAGCCTCCTGTATAATGCTGCTGAGTCACATTCCAATACGCAGAGCACATTATTGACATTGCAAAGCAATCATCAGGCCTAACTGGCTGTGCTCCATGTCCCAGGTGTTGCAGCTTCAATCCCTCCAGTCTTATAAGAACAAGGCTGTACCCTCTGCTGCTCTGCTCTTTGTCTATATGGAGAGAGCACATTCATTACCTGTAAGTCACCTGCAGCACATTTACATACTGTGATGAGATTCCTTATTATAATAAAACATGAATGCCTCTCTTTTCCTTGATAGTTAAAGAAGAGTGGAAAGGAGCCCAAAGCTGGAGCTGAGCTTATTTTGGGTGAAACAACCTACAAAACCAACGTGAGACTCTTGATGCACGGCGTTCTATTGTCAGTCTGATGGATCAATTATTATTATGTTAACTCTTATCATACATTTTGTCTTTAGCTGTGTGAGCGCACTACCAGTCCCCAGTGGAATGAGTCTTTCTATTTCCTGGTCCATGATCCTAAACAGATGCTTGTAGTAAAGGCAGGACATTTATTTACACATATTCTGCATCTCACATTTAACAACAGTGATGTTGGATTGGATTTTTTACACTCTCTCTCTCTTTCTCTCTCTTGCATTGCAGTTATCCAGTGGCTGGGACCAGCCAATGGGATCTCTGGTGGTTCCTGTGAGGGAGCTGCTTGAAGAACCACAGCTGGTCCTGGACCAGTGGTTCCATCTGGATGGAGCTGCACCAGATAGTCAGGTCCTGCTGAGGGCTGAACTCAAGGTGAAAAAACACACACACACACACACACACACACACACACACACACACACACACACACACACACACACACACACACACACACACACACACACACACACACACATGTTGTTTTATATTAAATAACAACATGTGAAAAAATGACACATGTTTTTTTGAATAGGTCCTAGAGTCCAAAATGGTGGATATGATCAGCGCAGGGACTCTACCCTGTGCTGCTTCTGGTTGTGGATCTGGAAACGGGCAGGTGAAGTTGTCTCTTGCATATGCCTCGCAGGAGAGACAGCTCATCGTTATCGTCCATGCCTGCAGGTGAGCTTCCTCGAATACTGTATTTCAGTCGAATTGTGTTCTCACAAATGATATTCTGTTGGTATAATAGGTTTGGTTTAAGGAAAGGCTTAATGTTTTTTTTAATTCAGACTCTATTAAAAGTTTGTTTCCCAGATATCATGGCACCACTTCAATTATATAAATAAATTAAAAACCTAGGTCTCATTTTCCGGGAATAGGATACAGTATAGTTAGTCATCTCTATGTTCTATTGAAAAGTCAGATTTTATTGTCTTTACTAGAACACTATTAAAACACTATGGCCTGACTCTTCATTTGTAAAATACTGCTTGTTTATAGTAACAATGAAACGGGCTCTGCTTTAAAAACCTATGAACCTACCCTTTGAGAAAAACCTACAATTTAACATGAGGTCATTGTTGATGACAGCTCTAACTTACAATGAGGCATTATACTGTTCTAATACACTGGGACTTAATATAAATAATTTAATATTCTTATGCTTTAACGTTTATACTTATTTAAGATATGGTTTCTTTTTCTGTGTACAGAGGTCTGCTTTCTCAAAGTAAGGATGGTGTAGACAGCTATGTCTCCCTCATGCTGCTGCCAGACAAAAGCAAAGGCACCAAGAGGAAGACCGCAGTGAAGAAAAGAGACCTCAACCCAGAATACAATGAGAGGTAATTATCTAATTGTCTTAATATTCCTATGCAACTTTTTTTTTCTTTCAGGATCTATGTTTGTGTTCACATTTAATCTTTGTCATATTTTTTAAGGTTTTTATTTAATTATTTATTTAATTATTTTTAATATACTTTATTGCGGCAGTTAACACAAATTTACATTTGATTACATATGATGTTGTTCATGTTTATAGCTTTCCTACAATGTCTATATATTTTATAGGGAAAAAATAAAATGAATAAAGTACTAGTAAAGAATATTAAGTAGGCTAGTATGATCCATTGTTGCACATATATACAGTATACACATGCAACATATACATATATATACTGTACATACAAATATGTACAAACCTACACATGCAAAAAAATGACTCTTCAATACTCTTTGATTCTTTAAGGTTCGAGTATGATGTGTCTGCGGATGAGACGAGATTTAGACGCCTCAGTGTGTCAGTGAAGAACAACTCAGCCTCGTTCAGGAGCCGCGACGTCATTGGACAGGTCAGTCTGAGACCTCCAAGTGCAACTTTCTCATATCACTTAAACTTTTCTGCGTCACACACAAACAGCGGCCGAAGGCTAATAAGTAACCATCAGGGTATGCAAAGAATGTCACATGTGATTACTCTACAACACACATTAGTATAACTTAGGTTAATCCACACTTGTAGAGATGTGGCCCAGCTGTACACTAATGTCTGGTAACTTTTTAACTGTTTTGGAGTCCCTAACTTTGCACTGAATATATCCATAAATACTGCTTATACACAAGATGTATGTACAGCTTATACAGATGTTAACATGCCATTTATGTTCTTTAGGTGCAGATCGAGTTGGCCCAGGTTGACCTGGTTTCTGGTGTCACAGAATGGTGAGCGGAGCAGACTGTTTTAAATTTGTTAAGTGATACTCAAATTGAAAGGTGGCTGCAATAACCTCAGTTTCCTCACTGACAGAAAACTGAGAGTGTAGTTAGCTTGGATTAATGAGATTTTCATAACATAAAAAAAACATACATAGAAACTTCTCAAACCTCTCCGAAAAGCATAAACAATTATTCGCTATCAACCCATATCTTCAGTTAAACAGTGATTTACCAAAGTATGGCTAAGTACTAACACAGTAACACAATAAGTAATCAGTACATATGGACAGCAGAGAAGCTGGTTATCATGCAGGAGTCATTTGAGAAGTTTCTGTGGAGTACAGCTTAACTATGCATCTGGTTTTCTATGAAATGATTGCTGGTGATTTAATTCACTGTCAATTTTCATTTAATCCTTGTCCCTCTATTTGTTCCAGGTTCACCCTGAAAGACGAAGCTGAATAATCTACTTGCATCACTCAAACTGGCATTGTGCCACTGCTGCAGCTCACACTGATGCCTTCTCCTCTCCACATCTGCATACAGTACCACCATGCCAGCCTTACCTGCATCCACGCAGCTCTCTGTGTTATAAACATATAGTATAGAATTGGTATATTCACCCAGATCAATACTCTCACCAAAGTTAAGTAGGCTGAGTTGACGAGGGAAAGCTGAAGGTTACTTTACTATATGTAGAGATAATAGTTTTAAAAAAGGAGTGTAGCAAGTGAAAGATGAACGGGTCCTGGAAGAATGAAGTCATATTTAGTTTATTTGTTTGCTTTTTTGCTACAAAAATGATTAAAATCTGAGATTATCTTGTTTGAAGTGCAGTAACATTTTTAGACTATAGATTTGTTTATGTAATACTCATGAATGCTAATGCCATTTCAGTATTTTGGATCTGCTATATGACAGGATTTCATTGAAGTTATTTTATGTCACAGCACCTTGCTATGTTTGTCTTGTCATTGCTTCTGAAAACATTTTTTATAAGAATTTTTTTCTACATTTATTTGTTACACCTGCGTCACAATTAGATCATGGTATGTTTGATTTTGTGTATATTTGCAAAGATTATGGATCAGATCCAATGTTGTTTGTGGAAGGTACATATAACAAAATAAACAGACTTTGCACAGCTCACTTTTTTGATTTGTGGAACTGTTTTTGACGGGGGAGGGGGTGTTTATGGTTTCATTGGATTAGCAGTTAAACTGGGTATCACTTATTTCTTAATTGTTTGATAGAACAAAATTCTCTTTCGGCTAAGGGGTCATTAGCTTAAAATGTTGAAGGCCCCTGATCTATTATAATATATCAGTTTATTTGTTGATTATAGAGTTTAGTATCTAAAGCTGCAGCGGAGTCAACGTATAGAGAATCCCCCATCAAATGCAGTGAAGGAGTAGTGCCTTCAAATTGAGTTATTACTAAAGCAAAAATATTTCAAAGTTGTCCGTCGCAAAGCCAAAAGCTGCTCACTCACTGCGTTTATTATTATGTTGTGACAAGTCGAGAGAGCCTTTATTCTGACGTCACTTGTCTCGCGGAGCTACAACACTTTCACTTTCCTTTATCAGGAAGAAGCAGCGTTTCTAGTCTAGAGCCAGGTGAAGGTAAGTCGGCGTATGTGTCATGAATTGATGTTTTACGTGTTGTATGTATGTTCAAAAAGTAGACTTAGAGTTCAGTTGCGTAACGTCTTATTACAAATAAAGGAAATAAAAAAATAGAAGGTAAAGTCAAAGCCTGTAAAAGTTAGCTTAGCTTATCGTAACCGAAAGTGAAGTCGAGCGATAGCATTGCTTGTTATGAACATAACGTTAGACACGTTTATGTCGACATTTGAAGGTTTTAATATAAATGCACGTAAGCCATAGCCCCGGGTGCCATCTTATAAATGAATAAATACTTAAAGAAAACATAATGATGATGAAAATAGCCCAGTACAGTAGACTTGTATGTGGCTGCATTACCAGCAGCCACAGATGCAACATTGTAGCAGTAACGGCAAAATTCTGACGTGTCCACACCTTTATACAGTGTATAGGCCACACTGACAAGAGATTCCTTAAAAATTAAACCTAAAGCAGACTGACATGATAACTTCAGAATCAAACTTAAAGCAGACTGACATGATAACTTCAGAATCAAACTTAAAGCAGACTGACATGATAACTTCAGAATCAAACTTAAAGCAGACTGACATGATAACTTCAGAATCAAACTTAAAGCAGACTGACATGATAACTTCAGAATCAAACTTAAAGCAGACTGACATGATAACTTCAGAATCAAACTTAAAGCAGACTGACATGATAACTTCAGAATCAAACTTAAAGCAGACTGACATGATAACTTCAGAATCAAACTTAAAGCAGACTGACTTTGATAACTTCAGAACCAAACTTAAAGCAGACTGACATGATAACTTCAGAACCAAACTTAAAGCAGACTGACATGATAACTTCAGAACCAAACTTAAAGCAGACTGACATGATAACTTCAGAACCAAACTTAAAGCAGACTGACATGATAACTTCAAATCAAACTTAAAGCAGACTGACATGATAACTTCAGAATCAAACTTAAAGCAGACTGACATGATAACTTCAGAATCAAACTTAAAGCAGACTGACTTGATAACTTCAGAACCAAACTTAAAGCAGACTGACATGATAACTTCAGAACCAAACTTAAAGCAGACTGACATGATAACTTCAGAACCTAACTTAAAGCAGACTGACTTGATAACTTCAGAACCAAACTTAAAGCAGACTGACTTGATAACTTCAGAACCAAACTTAAAGCAGACTGACTTGATAACTTCAGAACCAAACTTAAAGCAGACTGACTTGATAACTTCAGAACCAAACTTAAAGCAGACTGACTTGATAACTTCAGAACCAAACTTAAAGCAGACTGACTTGATAACTTCAGAATCAAACTTAAAGCAGACTGACTTGATAACTTCAGAACCAAACTTAAAGCAGACTGACTTGATAACTTCAGAACCTAACTTAAAGCAGACTGACTTGATAACTTCAGAACCAAACTTAAAGCAGACTGACTTGATAACTTCAGAATCAAACTTAAAGCAGACTGACTTGATAACTTCAGGATCAAACTTAAAGCAGACTGACTTGATAACTTCAGAACCTAACTTAAAGCAGACTGACTTGATAACTTCAGAACCTAACTTAAAGCAGACTGACTTGATAACTTCAGAACCAAACTTAAAGCAGACTGACTTGATAACTTCAGAACCAAACTTAAAGCAGACTGACCTGATAACTTCAGAATCAAACTTAAAGCAGACTGACTTGATAACTTCAGGATCAAACTTAAAGCAGACTGACTTGATAACTTCAGAATCAAACTTAAAGCAGACTGACTTGATAACTTCATAATCAAACTTAAAGCAGACTGACTTGATAACTTCAGAACCAAACTTAAAGCAGACTGACTTGATAACTTCAGAACCAAACTTAAAGCAGACTGACTTGATAACTTCAGAACCAAACTTAAAGCAGACTGACTTGATAACTTCAGAACCTAACTTAAAGCAGACTGACCTGATAACTTCAGTATCAAACTTAAAGGAGACTGACTTGATAACTTCAGAACCTAACTTAAAGCAGACTGACTTGATAACTTCAGTATCAAACTTAAAGCAGACTGACTTGATAACTTCAGAACCTAACTTAAAGCAGACTGACTTGATAACTTCAGGATCAAACTTAAAGCAGACTGACTTGATAACTTCAGGATCAAACTTAAAGCAGACTGACTTGATAACTTCAGAACCTAACTTAAAGCAGACTGGCTTGATAACTTCAGAATCAAACTTGAAGCAGACTGACTTGATAACTTCAGAACCTAACTTAAAGCAGACTGACTTGATAACTTCAGGATCAAACTTAAAGCAGACTGACTTGACAACTTCAGAACCTAACTTAAAGCAGACTGACTTGATAACTTCAGAACCTAACTTAAAGCAGACTGACTTGATAACTTCAGAACCAAACTTAAAGCAGACTGACTTGATAACTTCAGAACCAAACTTAAAGCAGACTGACTTGATAACTTCAGAATCAAACTTAAAGCAGACTGACTTGATAACTTCAGGATCAAACTTAAAGCAGACTGACTTGATAACTTCAGAATCAAACTTAAAGCAGACTGACTTGATAACTTCATAATCAAACTTAAAGCAGACTGACTTGATAACTTCAGAACCAAACTTAAAGCAGACTGACTTGATAACTTCAGAACCAAACTTAAAGCAGACTGACTTGATAACTTCAGAACCAAACTTAAAGCTGACTGACTTGATAACTTCAGAACCTAACTTAAAGCAGACTGACCTGATAACTTCAGTATCAAACTTAAAGGAGACTGACTTGATAACTTCAGAACCTAACTTAAAGCAGACTGACTTGATAACTTCAGTATCAAACTTAAAGCAGACTGACTTGATAACTTCAGAACCTAACTTAAAGCAGACTGACTTGATAACTTCAGGATCAAACTTAAAGCAGACTGACTTGATAACTTCAGGATCAAACTTAAAGCAGACTGACTTGATAACTTCAGAACCTAACTTAAAGCAGACTGGCTTGATAACTTCAGAATCAAACTTGAAGCAGACTGACTTGATAACTTCAGAACCTAACTTAAAGCAGATTGACTTGATAACTTCAGGATCAAACTTAAAGCAGACTGACTTGATAACTTCAGAATCAAACTTAAAGCAGACTGATTTGATAACTTCAGAATCAAACTTAAAGCAGACTGATTTGATAACTTCAGAACCTAACTTAAAGCAGACTGACTTGATAACTTCAGAATCAAACTTAAAGCAGACTGACTTGATAATTTCAGAATCAAACTTAAAGCAGACTGACTTGATAACTTCAGAATCAAACTTAAAGCAGACTGACTTGATAACTTCAGAATCAAACTTAAAGCAGACTGACTTGATAACTTCAGGATCAAACTTAAAGCAGACTGACTTGATAACTTCAGAATCAAACTTAAAGCAGACTGACTTGATAACTTCAGAATCAAACTTAAAGCAGACTGACTTGATAACTTCAGAATCAAACTTAAAGCAGACTGACTTGATAACTTCAGAATCAAACTTAAAGCAGACTGACTTGATAACTTCAGAACCAAACTTAAAGCAGACTGACTTGATAACTTCAGAACCAAACTTAAAGCAGACTGACTTGATAACTTCAGAATAAAACTTAAAGCAGACTGACTTGATAACTTCAGAATCACACTTAAAGCAGACTGATTTGATAACTTCAGGATCAAACTTAAAGCAGACTGACTTGATAACTTCAGAACCTAACTTAAAGCAGACTGACTTGATAACTTCAGGATCAAACTTAAAGCAGACTGACTTGATAACTTCAGAATCACACTTAAAGCAGACTGATTTGATAACTTCAGGATCAAACTTAAAGCAGACTGACTTGATAACTTCAGAACCTAACTTAAAGCAGACTGGCTTGATAACTTCAGAATCAAACTTAAAGCAGACTGACTTGATAACTTCAGAACCTAACTTAAAGCAGATTGACTTGATAACTTCAGGATCAAACTTAAAGCAGACTGACTTGATAACTTCAGAATCAAACTTAAAGCAGACTGATTTGATAACTTCAGAACCTAACTTAAAGCAGACTGACTTGATAACTTCAGAATCAAACTTAAAGCAGACTGACTTGATGATTTCAGAATAAAACTTAAAGCAGACTGACTTGATAACTTCAGAACAAAACTTAAAGCAGACTGACTTGATAACTTCAGAATCAAACTTAAAGCAGACTGACTTGATAACTTCAGGATAAAACTTAAAGCAGACTGACTTGATAACTTCAGAATCAAACTTAAAGCAGACTGACTTGATAACTTCAGAATAAAACTTAAAGCAGACTGACTTGATAACTTCAGAATCAAACTTAAAGCAGACTGACTTGATAACTTCAGAATCAAACTTAAAGCAGACTGACTTGATAACTTCAGAATAAAACTTAAAGCAGACTGACTTGATAACTTCAGAATCAAGCTTAAAGCAGACTGACTTGATAACTTCAGAATCAAACTTAAAGCAGACTGACTTGATAACTTCAGGATCAAACTTAAAGCAGACTGACTTGATAACTTCAAATCAAACTTAAAGCAGACTGACTTGATAACTTCAGGATCAAACTTAAAGCAGACTGACTTGATAACTTCAGAATAAAACTTAAAGCAGACTGACTTGATAACTTCAGAACCAAACTTAAAGCAGACTGACTTGATAACTTCAGAACCAAACTTAAAGCAGACTGACTTGATAACTTCAGAATCATACTTAAAGCAGACTGACTTGATAACTTCAGAACCAAACTTAAAGCAGACTGACTTGATAACTTCAGAACCTAACTTAAAGCAGACTGACTTGATAACTTCAGAACCAAACTTAAAGCAGACTGACTTGATAACTTCAGAATCACACTTAAAGCAGACTGATTTGATAACTTCAGGATCAAACTTAAAGCAGACTGACTTGATAACTTCAGGATCAAACTTAAAGCAGACTGACTTGATAACTTCAGAATCAAACTTAAAGCAGACTGACTTGATAACTTCAGAACCAAACTTAAAGCAGACTGACTTGATAACTTCAGAACCAAACTTAAAGCAGACTGACTTGATAACTTCAGAACCAAACTTAAAGCAGACTGACTTGATAACTTCAGAATCAAACTTAAAGCAGTCAGACTTGATAACTTCAGAATCAAACTTAAAGCAGACTGACTTGATAACTTCAGAATCAAACTTAAAGCAGACTGACTTGATAACTTCAGGATCAAACTTAAAGCAGTCTGACTTGATAACTTCAGAATCAAACTTAATGCAGACTGACTTGATAACTTCAGAATCATACTTAAAGCAGACTGACTTGATAACTTCAGAATCAAACTTAAAGCAGTCTGACTTGATAACTTCAGAATCATACTTAAAGCAGACTGACTTGATAACTTCAGAACCAAACTTAAAGCAGACTGACTTGATAACTTCAGAACCTAACTTAAAGCAGACTGACTTGATAACTTCAGGATCAAACTTAAAGCAGACTGACTTGATAACTTCAGAACCAAACTTAAAGCAGACTGACTTGATAACTTCAGTACCAAACTTAATGCAGACTGACTTGATAACTTCAGAATAAAACTTAAAGCAGACTGACTTGATAACTTCAGAATCAAACTTAAAGCAGACTGACTTGATAACTTCAGAATCAAACTTAAAGCAGACTGACTTGATAACTTCAGAATCAAACTTAAAGCAGACTGACTTGATAACTTCAGAACCAAACTTAAAGCAGACTGACTTGATAACTTCAGAACCAAACTTAAAGCAGACTGACTTGATAAATTCAGAATCAAACTTAAAGCAGTCTGACTTGATAACTTCAGAATCAAACTTAAAGCAGACTGACTTGATAACTTCAGAACCAAACTTAAAGCAGACTGACTTGATTACTTCAGAATCAAACATAAAGCAGACTGACTTGATAACTTCAGAATAAAACTTAAAGCAGACTGACTTGATAACTTCAGGATCAAACTTAAAGCAGACTGACTTGATAACTTCAGAATCACACTTAAAGCAGACTGACTTGATAACTTCAGAACCAAACTTAAAGCAGACTGACTTGATAACTTCAGGATCAAACTTAAAGCAGACTGACTTGATAACTTCAGAATACAATCAAACTTAAAGCAGACTGACTTGATATATTCAGAATACAATCAAACTTAAAGCAGACTGACTTGATAACTTCAAATCAAACTTAAAGCAGACTGACTTGATAACTTCAGGATCAAACTTAAAGCAGACTGACTTGATAACTTCAGAATCAAACTTAAAGCAGACTGATTTGATAACTTCAGAACCAAACTTAAAGCAGACTGACTTGATAACTTCAGAACCAAACTTAAACCAGACTGACTTGATAACTTCAGAACCAAACTTAAATCAGACTGACTTGATAACTTCAGAATCAAACTTAAAGCAGTCTGACTTGATAGCTTCAGAATCAAACTTAAAGCAGACTGACTTGATAACTTCAGAATCAAACTTAAAGCAGACTGACTTGATAACTTCAGGATCTAACTTAAAGCAGACTGACTTGATAACTTCAGAATCAAACTTAATGCAGACTGACTTGATAACTTCAGAATCATACTTAAAGCAGACTGACTTGATAACTTCAGAATCAAACTTAAAGCAGACTGACTTGATAACTTCAGAATCAAACTTAAAGCAGTCTGACTTGATAACTTCAGAATCATACTTAAAGAAGACTGACTTGATAACTTCAGAACCAAACTTAAAGCAGACTGACTTGATAACTTCAGAACCTAACTTAAAGCAGACTGACTTGATAACTTCAGGATCAAACTTAAAGCAGACTGACTTGATAACTTCAGAACCAAACTTAAAGCAGACTGACTTGATAACTTCCGAACCAAACTTAAAGCAGACTGACTTGATAACTTCAGAATCAAACTTAAAGCAGACTGACCTGATAACTTCAGAATCAAACTTAAAGCAGACTGACTTGATAACTTCAGAATCAAACTTAAAGCAGACTGACTTGATAACTTCAGAATCAAACTTAAAGCAGACTGACTTGATAACTTCAGAACCAAACTTAAAGCAGACTGACTTGATAACTTCAGAACCAAACTTAAAGCAGACTGACTTGATAACTTCAGAATCAAACTTAAAGCAGACTGACTTGATAACTACAGAATCAAAATTAAAGCAGACTGACTTGATAACTTCAGAATCAAACTTAAAGTAGACTGACTTGATAACTTCAGAACCAAACTTAAAGCAGACTGACTTGATAACTTCAGAATAAAACTTAAAGCAGTCTGACTTGATAACTTCAGAATCAAACTTAAAGTAGACTGACTTGATAACTTCAGAACCAAACTTAAAGCAGACTGACTTGATAACTTCAGAATCAAACTTAAAGCAGTCTGACTTGATAACTTCAGAATCAAACTTAAAGCAGACTGACTTGATAACTTCAGGATCTAACTTAAAGCAGACTGACTTGATTACTTCAGAATCAAACATAAAGCAGACTGACTTGATAACTTCAGAATAAAACTTAAAGCAGACTGACTTGATAACTTCAGAACCAAACTTAAAGCAGACTGACTTGATAACTTCAGAATCAAACTTAAAGCAGACTGACTTGATAACTTCAGAATCAAACTTAAAGCAGACTGACTTGATAACTTCAGAACCAAACTTAAAGCAGACTGACTTGATAACTTCAGAATCAAACTTAAAGCAGACTGACTTGATAACTTCAGAATAAAACTTAAAGCAGACTGACTTGATAACTTCAGAATCATACTTAAAGCAGACTGACTTGATAACTTCAAATCAAACTTAAAGCAGACTGACTTGATAACTTCAGGATCAAACTTAAAGCAGACTGACTTGATAACTTCAGAACCAAACTTAAAGCAGACTGACTTGATAACTTCAGAATACAATCAAACTTAAAGCAGACTGACTTGATAACTTCAAATCAAACTTAAAGCAGACTGACTTGATAACTTCAGAATAAAACTTAAAGCAGACTGACTTGATAACTTCAGAATAAAAATGAAAGCAGACTGACTTGATTACTTCAAATCAAACTTAAAGCAGACTGACTTGATAACTTCAGAATCAAACTTAAAGCAGACTGACTTGATAACTTCAGAATAAAACTTAAAGCAGACTGACTTGATAACTTCAGGATCAAACTAAATGCAGACTGACTTGATAACTTCAGAATCAGACTTAAAGCAGACTGACTTGATAACTTCAGAACCAAACTTAAAGCAGACTGACTTGATAACTTCAGGATCAAACTTAAAGCAGACTGACTTGATAACTTCAGAATACAATCAAACTTAAAGCAGACTGACTTGATAACTTCAAATCAAACTTAAAGCAGACTGACTTGATAACTTCAGGATCAAACTTAAAGCAGACTGACTTGATAACTTCAGAATACAATCAAACTTAAAGCAGACTGACTTGATAACTTCAGAATCAAACTTAAAGCAGACTGACTTGATAACTTCAGAATACAATCAAACTTAAAGCAGACTGACTTGATAACTTCAAATCAAACTTAAAGCAGACTGACTTGATAACTTCAGGATCAAACTTAAAGCAGACTGACTTGATAACTTCAAATCAAACTTAAAGCAGACTGACTTGATAACTTCAGGATCAAACTTAAAGCAGACTGACTTGATAACTTCAGAATCAAACTTAAAGCAGACTGACTTGATAACTTCAGAACCAAACTTAAAGCAGACTGACTTGATAACTTCAGAATAAAAATTAAAGCAGACTGACTTGATAACTTCAGGATCAAACTTAAAGCAGACTGACTTGATAACTTCAGAATAAAAATTAAAGCAGACTGACTTGATAACTTCAGGATCAAACTCAATGCAGACTGACTTGCAGGTGTTTTGGTTTAAAGAGTGACCCTGTTAACTGGAGACTTTCAGTTGAGTGCCTCTGCAGTTGCAGATGATGAAGACAGGATTATGTTTTTAAGAGATACTCATATCCTGTATACAAAGGAGATGCTATGAGACATGTTTTACTAACATTACACCAGGGGGGCAGGTACGTGGCTGGTGGCGCACCGAGTTAATCTCTTATAACTTTCATTTATTTTCCCACAACAGCATGACTAGGAAGGAGTAAAAAAAGTTTTGTTTTTTAAGTGGTGAATAAAATTCTACGCACACGTGTTTACACAGGCAGGTTTCAAAGACAAATAGATTTATTTAGAAAATTAATTAGAGATTTAAAGAAAGTAACAACAAGCAATGTACAAAACAGGACTGACACATTTACTCAAATAAAACTATAAAGACTGATCAGGTAAGTGACGTTATGTTTAACACTGTAAAGAAAAACTAATCATAGAGACATTCACGAGGACTGCTATACATTCCCTTCTGTTATTAACATCTACCGTTACTATGGCAACCGTGGGCGCTTTCAGCTGAAAGTGGCCTGTTAACGGGTCACTCGTTAAACCCAAACACCGGGTCAGGGGAGAAAACGTCCATTGGAGCAGTGATGTCTTCTAGATTACACAGTTTCAGGAGACCTGCAGTGGATTCAACCCGGTCCACTTGACATCGGGTCGCTGCATGTCAGTGTTTCTGAGGCTGTAGGCTGTTCTCATGTCTCATTCTGGCTACTGGTGTCTGTGCTGACCTTTCTTGAACATTAACCTACTCACTAGACCTGCCTTGACGAGAATCACACATGACCATTGGTCTTCCCTTTCCTTTTCAAACTAAGTCACAATTGCATGTTCATCAGCCCAATTTCAAAGATTTCTCGGGGGAGAATTCCCGGAACCCCCGTCGGAAAAGGACTGACTGCAGCCCTTACTGTTTTCATGAGCTAGCGATGCGCCTGAGCATGACAATAACATACACTGCTCTGTGTTAAAGGAAGAAGACTGTCGAAATGTCAGACAACACAATGGATGAGCCCATGGACGTGAGTAACGTTAGCTCAGTCAAGTCTGTAATGTTGAACACAACAGTATGAAAGACAACTGTTAAATGAGCTGTGTGGAATTAATGTTGATATGCAAATATATTTGCAGTGACTGTCCTCCGTTTGAAATTATTTGCGGAAAAAAGTATTAATCACCGATTTGTCTTTTTATTTAAATATCCTGTAGTGTACTGAGCAAACATCTCAAAAGTCTGAAGAGGTATGTATGTATGTTAATTACATTAATCTTACCTTTAATACCTTATGCTAACGGTAGGCTATGAAGTCCATTGTCATATACCTAACATGCGTTTTGAAGTATTAACTACCACAATTGTCTTTTTTTAATTTAAATTTCTTGTAGCATACTGGCGATGTTGTTATGCAGCAGGCTACAACATCTCATGATGAGTCTGCTGAGGTAGGTATTTATGTGATTGACAAATCACGACGTACCTGCATGATCCGATGTGTGTGTATGTGTGTGTGTGTGTGTGTGTGTGTGTCTGCATGTGTTCAACATAATTGAAGATATTAGTTTATTGAAAACCACATTACCTCTAATACCATATGCTTACAGTATGTGACCTTCAGTATTATATACATATTATGAAACAAACTATGGTCCATCTGTCTGTCCCATTCTTGTGAATGAAATATCTCAAGTCAGGAGGAACCCCTAGACAAATTGTCGTCAAGTTTGGCACAAATGTCCACTTGGACTCAAGGATGAACTGAATAGATTTTGAAGGTCAAAGGTCAACATCACTGTGACCTCACAAAATGCACTCTTGGCCACAATCTGAGAATTCAAAACATTTCACACAAATGTTTGATAGGGTGACATCCTGAAGTGATGACGTATATCCAAAAGGTTAACTAACTTAAATGTCAACTTAACTGTGACATTATAATGCAAAAACACTTTTCTGGTCATCAATCAACACCATAACCTAGGAACAGAAGGGGAGACATTTGGTTGGACACCGAATTGGTGACAAACTGTGCTGATTATATAGATTGTGTGTGAAGTTTTTTTTGTT
Source organism: Echiichthys vipera (assembly GCF_963691815.1). Lineage (NCBI taxonomy): Eukaryota > Metazoa > Chordata > Actinopteri > Perciformes > Trachinidae > Echiichthys > Echiichthys vipera. The sequence continues at coordinate 32,016,026 of NC_139825.1, read as the reverse complement.
GTTAACTGCAACTTGACTGGTTGGCAGAGGCAAACAACAGAAAGGCGGTAATTCTAGTTTCTGTTCTGAAACTGTGCCAGTTGTTTCACTAATTTTGTATTTTTAAAATTCTCTAGAATTACTTATTTTGAAATCAGATTTTTTAAACTAAATGGCATGGCATGTTGTGTATCTTACTACAACATTGAGATTAACTGCAACATGTTTTCTGGCTCTGATGACTTTCTTACAGAACAAAGATGAAGTTCATGTCACTTTCTCAGTCAAGTGGCCAAAGGGGGTTCAACCGCAGAAATGTAAACTAGAACTGCAGAAAGTTCTTCAGACTTGGGCGAACAACAAAAACAAAAAATTTCATGGAGACTGCACAGTTTTAAATGTCTGGGAAGATGGGAGGGCTTTGATAAGTCTTAAACCGGCTCCAGGTATAGTATGTGGCATTTTCTGTTGGTTTTAATGCAATGTTATTTTATTTCTCTATGAGGCTAATACATTTTGTTTGTCTTCTTTTTAAGCTGTGAGTGAGCTTCAGAAACTAAGTGGACAAACGCTGAAGGGGAGAGATGGGAAAACAGTCCAAATAATGTCTGTTAGTTTGACACCACCAGAGCTGAAAATACAAAAACCAGAGGATGCGTCAGTGAACCTTCCTACTTCCTCTGTGTCAGAGCCACAAGACGTATGTACTTTGTTAATCAGCAGAAATAAATTAAATTGAAAATAAAAGCTTTTTACTAAATTAATAAACAGTTTTTTATTCAGGAGCAAGAGCTTCTGGGGAAGCAGAGATGTGCAGTTTCAACAGCAGGAGAGAACACTTGTTCTGTCTCAGTGGGCCATTTCTGGTATGTGAACCACATCTACAAGGAGGAAATTAAACGTATACAGAAAGAGAATGGAGTTAAAATCATGTCAGATGTAAATGTGACATTTCAAGCTGACCAGAATGATGGAGGCCCTCAAAAAGCTCTGTCTGAGTTTACAAGCCTTGTGCAGAAGTGCTTAAATGAATCAAACGGCTCAAGTTTTCCTCTTAACTACGTAGATCAAGAAGGGTGGAAAGACATGCTGAAAATCAGCCAGACAAAAGAGAACAAGCTTTTGCTGACTGTATCCTCTAAAGAAATGACCATATGTGGCCCAATACAAAGTCAAGATGTCATCAAAAAGTCCCTAAATATAACAAAAACTACAATCACTTCTTTTGGAGAGACTACATGGGCGTCTCATGAAGAAAAAACACCGAACATTGGCATGAGCATCAACGACCCTCTTGTCAATGCTGGACTAAACATGGAGGAGAGCTCCTGGAAGCTGTTGACTACTTCCTTCGATAAAGAAGTGGCTAAGATCACAACTAAGTTTGTTGTGGACTTTAAAGAATCAGCCATCAGTCAAGGCAAAGTCAGAGTCAATGCTTGCTACAGAAGATCTGAAGGAAATGCGTCAATGGAGAGCCATGCTGTCAGAGCTCTTCTTCGTCTGTACCAGAAGATTGCAACATCACCCATGAGCTTCACCCAACACTTTGGTGCCACTGGGTTTACTGGCTCGCCATCAGAGGAAGCCTCCGGTGAATCAATGTTTAATGGGCAATCAAGATACAACACTGAAGCACCCACAGAAAGAGGAGCAATAGCAGGAGATGATGAAGACAAAAACTGTCCTATATGCATGGAGGGATTTATCAATAAAAAACAGCTCAGGTGTAAACATGAGTTTTGTGAGAAATGCCTGGCACAGTCAAAGGAAAGCATGGGACCCATATGTCCTGTATGCAGAGATGTTTTTGGTATGATGGAGGGAAACCAGCCAGATGGAAAAATGAGTTGGCGTATAAGTTCCTCATCCCTCCCTGGATTCCAAGGCTACCGCACTATATCCATCTGCTATGACATTTTTGATGGAAAACAGACGGTAAATGCCTTAATTTAAATATATTGAGATATTGTGTCAGCTTTGTAAATTGAAAATTTTCTTCTAACATGGTTGTTGTAATAAATGTTTCACTCTTGTTTTGCAGGAAAAACATCCAAATCCTGGAAAACACTATTATGGTATTAAAAGAACAGCATATCTGCCAGACAACAAAGAAGGCAGAGAAGTGTTGCGCCTGTTGGAGAAAGCATTTAACCAGAAGCTTATTTTCACTGTTGGGATGTCAACAACGACCGGGATCGACAACCAGGTTACCTGGAACGACATTCACCACAAGACCAATACTGAAGGAGGACCACAGTGGTACAGTAGTCAAATATATATTCTTCATTGATGTCAAGTCTACTTAAATTTTATACATTAACTCTTGTACAACTCTGCTGATTCCACAGTTTTGGGTATCCTGACCCAGGCTACCTGAGCAGAGTCAGGGAGGAACTGAAGGCTAAAGGCATCGAGTGAAGACCTGGATGCAAAATGGCTGAGCGAAGTTGATTTCACACAAAAAAAAAATTAAGATGATTGTTCAAAACCAGCCATTACTGTAATGCACATACTGTTGTATTGTACGCTGTTTCTCTTCTTCTCGTAATGTTTTATATTGTCAGTTGCTTAGTGTACTGGACAACATTTACAGCTTAAGAGTTTATGGTTTAGGAACATGTTTTATCTTTACCCATTAAGCGTAACTTTCTTTGCTTAAATATTTCCCCAATATTTTGTTGATTGATAAGGTTTCTCAATTTATAATAGTGGCATTAATTAATAGAGCTTAAATTTCACATGTACCCAAAAGCTGATGTATTGTTTGCCTAATAATTGATTTAACTATCTGATACTGACTCACAGTATTCTTTACTTTATCGGCACATGAACAAAAATAAAACACAAAACACATTGACTTGTTTTCTGTACAATTTTTTAAAATTTTATTTATAACAATATCTGTTATTTAGTTTGTAAAGTACTCCAGCAAAAATTAAACATTATTCTCTTTCCAGAAGAAAGTCTGAGCCTCCATGCATCGTGTACTATAAAAGCTATGTGTCATTTTTCATTAAAAAAACAAACAAGGACTAATCAAAAAGAAAAATCTGAAAATGCATGTATGATTTTGCAAAAATGTCCTTTAGGTAAAATGATTGTACTTCTCTCTCAATTAAAGACAAAACATATACAACAGCATAAAATAACACTCGCTGACAGGTAAGCAAAATAAAAACTTGTTATTGTAGTTACATTAAAGATTGGTGTTACTTGTCACATGCATTAAGATATGGCTGACAGTTCTGACAGAAAGCAGCATTTTGGGACAGAGGCTGAGCATAAGGATGTGTCAGAGCAACCAGAATGGTAGCATTAGCAGCAGCAGGCCACAGAGGAGAGTGAGAGATTAGAAAGAGCTCCCGAAGAGCCCAGAAATGCTAAAGACCAAATGAACTTAATGCACTTAAGACTGAGTCATAAACTGTGAACATACAGAGTTTTATCCTCTAAAGGTAGAAAGATAAATCTGCTCACAAAGCCAGATGAATGTTATCTGGTCTTTCAAAAAAAATGGACAGGAGAAAAAATAAGACATAACAAAAAGAACCATCTCTATAATTTTTTTCCTTCGATTTTACCATTAATGCAGCCTCCCATTCCTTTTGAATGAAGACCCTTCTAACAGACAACTAAATAGTGCAGACATGACACTATCCATCAGACTCTTATATCTGCTATGGCTCTCCTGTTAATAGCCAGCTGTAGTCTGGGCACGCACAGCCAACTGCTCACCCATGAAGGCATTCACCCTTACCATCTTTACACCTGTATTCTCCACCCACTCCTCTGGAATGTTTAACCCATGGCCAACGTCCTCACTCCAACTCCAAAACCACACACCAAAAAAAAAGCCCCTCATCCTTTCACTTAAACAACACATGAGCTCCAACTGTCATACAATGTGATAAAAACAAACATACCTGTTTTACATCTTGCGTTATAAAACCTACAGTATACACTATACCGTAAAATATGAATTCTGTGCAAGGAAGACAACACAATCATTTCATGAACATTGTTCTCTGAGAAGAAATTATGTGGAAATACTGTAGTTGCCATCTGGTATTGACATTGTACATGTGCTATACACAAACGGTGCTATCATGGATCTGTCTCACACAATCTTGCCAAGAAAACTCCAGCAAGACAACATATGTACCGATTTAGAAAACTTCGAGTTTTGCCTTTCCCGCTCAAAGTCAACACAAACAACAAACAGTTGGCACTGGTGAAATGGAACAATGTTTTTGTCTTTTCTATACAATTCATACAAAAATAAAAAATTAAAATTGCTCCAATGATAGCATCTTTTCTTCTGATTTTCTTGTTTCCATTTCATTTTGCACAGAGGTAGTGGCTATTTGGGTAAAGGGAAAGGGACAAAGTGTAAATTAAAAATCTCTCATAGAAAATGTTATTCATTTTTGACCAGAGGAATCTCAAAAGAACAAAATATAATACTGCAATCACATACAAAAGTAGTCCTTCATTTTTGTACATTTTATACAGTGTTCACACTTTTTATCAATTTTTCTCTCACACTTTTTATCGATTTTTTTTGTTTGTTTCAATTTTCTTTAAAAGGCAAGAAGAAGGTGTGTGTTTGGAATAGCGTGATCCAGGCCAATGGACAGTCTATGTCAGGGGGTCCACAAGGGGCTCCTCATCTCCGCGTGATAGCAACTCCTTCTTCTCATCTGTGCTGGCCAGAGAGTTGCGGCTGTTGTGTGCTCCCATGTACAGAGTGGCATATACAGGGTTTGTGAAGTTGGTGGGCTGGAACAAAAAACATCCATTGGATATTATATACTATACATAGAGGCTAAAACACTTGTGTATATTAAAGATGTTCTGATACCATATTTTCCTTCCCAATTCCAATCCAATACCAGAAATAATAAATCGTTTTTTAACAGCTGTATACTACTAACCCTATGGATGTGATACGATTGCTATCATTGTTGTATGGCTCAGGTTAAACCCTTTATAAAAACATCATCAAGTACATACAGATAATTAATGCTATTAATATTATCTGGATTGACGGTCAGTAAATAAATATATCTTGGAATAAATATTAATTCCTTTAAAAACTGTGGTTTCACTTAAAGTGTACATTTAAAATATTATGATAGTACAGGGACAGTATAAAACAGTAGAGCAACAGCAACTTAAAAACTTGATTAATCTAAGAATAACACTAGTTCCACTCCTCTAAACTGAAGCCTTGCATACTGTACATGTCGCCGTTTTACTGGCAGAATTTTCCAGTGTGAAATATTCCTAAATCGCTGACATTTTTCAAGGTTACACTCCTTGCTAGCAACGCACATGCGGCCGTTTGCCTGTGGAGTGAAAATTAGCTCCTGTTTCCTCACGTGATAAATTACCTGTAATCCATTCTTTTTCGCCAAACTGTTTTAGAGTGGAGAAGAAGAATTGATTTCTGGGAAAGGGTCTGTTTAATCAAGGGTGAAGATACTTTAAAGTCTGTGCCAAATTACGTGCCGTCGGATCTAGACTTGCGTACTCGCGGATACCAGAACCAGCACTTTAGGCTGTGACAAAGGCATTCCCAAAACTGGTATCGGAAAACTCTAGTATATTTATGCGTGCATGGTATTTTTGTCTACCTTGTCTGGGTCAAGCGTGAAATCTGCGTCTAGCAGCTCCCCGGCGTCGTCATCAGGCTCCCCCTCGTAGATCTTGTAGGCAGGGTTTCCAATCTCTACATTCATGGCCCCGTTGGTCATCCTTTGGTGTTGGAAGCCCTTTGCCCTACATAAAAATATTAAAGGCATAGTCATACCTTTGTGTCTTATTATAGTCATAAGAGCAAGAGCTTAAACAGTGCAAGCAGGGACACAGCCACATTATTTAGGGAGGGAAGAGGCATCACATGACTCTCACCACCATCGAGGCTGAGGGAAGTAAGCAACAGCACAGGCACCAACACAAACCCAGCATTCATGTAGCCCATGACAGATCCAGACAAGGTGGACCTGGATACAGGACTGTTAATGTACAGACTATCTTTTATGACCACATTAAATCCACAACAGATCCTGACATGAATGTCAGCATTGTCTATGGCAGTGGTTCTCAAACTTTGTACATGACGTACCACCGCAGAAAAGATCAGGCCCTCTCAAGAACCACCACTAAGACCAATGTTAAAATACACTATTCAGCTACAGACAGTCAGGTTTATTCCTAATCAGAAGATTATTTATTGTTTACTGTCTTCAGCCACAGCCACGCTGTAGGAAGGGTTAGCATCAGAACACATGTCAGTGTTTTCAAACTAATCATTTTACCTCTGCTTACTATCATGCCATCACAGCTGACTACCTAGTAGGCTGATATTGAAACAAAAATATTACAGGGAATGCTAAACTTTAGTAACTAACGTTTCCTTTTTTTATTTTGGAAATTCCTTTGTGTACCACCCCGCCCTCACCACAGCGACTTCCTGGTTGATCCAATATGGAAGGGCCAAAAACTGCAGTTCTCCGAGTGTCCACAAGGAGTAGTTTGCACAATAGAGCCATTTTTTAATCACCCCCATGTTAAACAGGCTGTTTTCACAGCATTATTAAACCCATTTAAAGCCTGGAACAAAAAAACAGTCTAGTCTGTATGTTTAGTTCATATCTCCATGACAACACTGAGGGGGTTGAATTGTTTTGTACCAGGCTAGTTTTTATTTTCTTGGAGGTTCAATTTTATGAATAATTAGGGGTCTTGAGTGACAGCTGGGTGCTGACCCTCACTTCTCGTAGATATACTTCAGCCAGATGGACGTATCTCCCTCACCCCAACGTCACATTCATGCCCTTTTTTGGCTAGAGGAAATGCGGCGGAGTCAAAGTCTGACAAGATGGCGACTCCCGTAGGAGAACAGACCTCGACGGGTATGCTACGTACATTTTTTATACAGTCCATGGTACCACCACAGAGAGCTTGAGTATCCCTAGTGGTACCAGTACCACAGTTTGAGAACCAGTGCACTATACTATGATTTTTATTGACTATTTTCATCAAATTATGCCAAGACTGTTCTGCCTTGCTTCAATCATCCATCTGGGATTGCTCGACTGGGAAGCGATTTCATAGCGCTGGGCCTTATCAAAAATCCTTGCATATGATTGGATAAACCACTTGTCCGTCATCTTTATTGACGTGCTACTTCAACCACTCACATTGAAACCAACCTGTGACGCTGATGAGAACGATGGGTGAAAACATGGTTTACACCAGAAAAAGCCTTCATAGCCGTTCTGGTGTTCTTTTTAGGAAGAAATATTCGGTAGATTGGTAAACACGGATGAAATGGCATCAATGTTGACGCCTGCTTCCTCTGTGCAAGCCGCCATTGTTGTCTGAATCTCAAACAGTCGTTCTTCACTACGCCACATCTTTAAAAACCCGCAAGGCGGTCCTGATTGGCCTGACCATTTTTTGAACCTGAAATCCCTCTGAAATGGAGCGATCCCAGATGGTTGAGTGGAGCTAGGCGGAGTCAAGACGGAAGCAAGGCGGAACGAAAGTCATCTGGCGATAGTCAGGTTATGAGTTTTCTTGACTTTTTTCAAAAAAATATGCCATGACTACTTTAGACACGCTGTCCTATGACTGTTATTAGCTTTCTTGTGGACATATTATATTAGGACTTTTTTTTACTTTTTCGGGGCACATCGGAGTTTGGAAGAATGCTGTCACACTGTCCTTCTTTCACTATGACAGACACTACCACAATATGAACCACAGCACAGTACAGTAAGTACAATATGGCACAATATGATGGAAAACAGTATGACAGATGTATTCAATGCATCTTTTCAATAGATCTGCCCTGGAGCCACTCTGAAGAGGGCAATTAAACAGCAGAGATACTGTAGGAGCTGGATGAAGCTGCAGCTCCCATGAACATCTGAGAGAATGGTGCAACATTCACCACAGGACCAAACACTGCACAGCAAACCAATACTTATGGGTAAGGGAGAGACAGAGAAAGAGAGAGCATCAGAAAATGCCGAACTGAATGAGGGTATGGAAGGAAAGTGTAACCCTGGCAACTGTTACCGCAAGCGTCTGGAGCCGGTTTTGCCGAGCCGGCTAGACCTGAGGAGCAGAAGAGATGCCATTACAGAGAGGAGAAGAAAAGTGCAGACATAGGAAAGGAAAGAAGAAAGACAAAGAGAGAAGGAAAGGGGGAGCACAAAGCCAAAAAAGAGGTCTTAACTGTCTCCACTTTTAGATGTAAGTGTTACTCACCCTCTCATTCTTCTTCTATACCAGAACAATGCTCCTGCAGCCAGCAGAACCAGCAGCAACAGCAGCAGCACAGGAATCACTATGGAGGCTGTGCCTACATACACAAACAATCACATGCATATGACTGGGGTATGGAGAATTTTATCTCGTTAAATTAATTAACTGATGTTATTGGAGAAGTATCAACTTACGTCCACCTGAACCTGAGGCGCTGTCACTGTTGGCTATGGTCTCACAGCGATGCCCCGCCCAGCCAGATGAACATCTACACACACACACACACACAAACACACAAGAAACGAGGAAATAGAGATTTGCATGTCTGCACTCAATCTTAATCTGAACAGCATTAAATGAAAACACCTCACCTGCACTCTGGAAGGCGGGTGATGGAGTTTATAGAGCACTGGCCATTTGCACAGTACTCATTTGTATCACATGTGTAGCAGCTCGGCTGGACTCTTCCATTTGTGCAACTATAGAAGACAGAAAATATTTGAGTAGCATTGACAGAGACTAGTCGGCTTTGCATGTGTAAGTCTGTTTGTGTTGTGTAGATGATGTGTTTTACCGGCAGGTGAAGTCCCCTGTAGACGTGAACCCGTTGCTGGGGATACACTCGCCATCCCGACAGTAGTGACACTTGTCAATCTCACATGTGCTGCCAATGTACTGAGGCAGACAGCGACAGAGTTTGGAGCCATTTTCACTCTGCAGACATGTACCTTTGTTCAGGCAGTGGCCTTCACACCTTCCTGCTCACAAACACACACACACACACACACACACACACACACACACACACACACACACACACACACACACACACACACACACACACACACACACACACACACACACACACACACACACACACACACACACACACACACACACACACACACACACACACACACACACACACACACACACACACACACACGTAAGTGCACTGCTTACCAACCACATCATAATACACTACAGAAACTCCAATTGCGACATAAGTATTTGAACATTTTTGAAGGTCCCATATTTTAACTCCCATGTATTTCTTTTATTACAAAGCAGGTCAAGGTGCTATATAATGTAAAAGTATCAAAACACACAGAGACACAGAGTGCAGATTTGGAAGAGCCGGAAACACTGACCAATCAGAGTAGACTGGGTTTTTTTTAAGAGGGGGAGCTTAAAGAGACAGGCGCTATTACAGGCCTTTTCAGACAGAGATTGAATACAGGTATATTCAGAGAGACAGTATGAGAAAATAATGTGTTTTTTAAAATTAAAGCATGTGGACACGTTCTAGTAGAAATCCAAAACACAAGTATGAACCTGGAAATAAGCATGATATGGGACCTTTAAACTTGTATGCCGGCTAGATAGTGGGAGCACTCACTGTACTGGCACTGGTCGCCAAGGAAGTCAGCAGGGCATCGGCAGGTTGGCTGGTTTCCGGTGCTGACTGAACAGTTCCCTTCGTTTCTGCAGTAATTGTTGCAGGTGTGCAGGTTACAGTTTGGACCCGTAAAGCCTGTCAGGCATCGACATGTAGGAGAACCTTTGGAAAGAGGGACATATGAAGGGATAAGCAGGGATGATGAGACAGAAACAGAAACATAATTTAAAGTGGCTTGCAAAGCTATATTTAAGTCTATATATTGCTATTTAAACTTTGTATTTAGCTGCTATTATACTGTACTAGCAAAATAAAGAGAACACAAAATACCCAAACAAGCTTGCAATGATCATATCTTACCTGTAGGAGAAGGTGTGCATGTGCCTCCATTCTTGCAGTAGTCCCTACACTGGTCAATCTCACATCGATCTCCTCCATAATTGGGCTGACAGCGACACTTGGGCTGCTTGTGGGCATTCAGGAAACAGCTGCCACCATTCAAACACTGGACCAAACAGGGACCACTGGGAGGAGCTACAGACGACGAAGTGTTTCAGTCACACAGAATGAGTTCATTTGCCGATGTAAGTGTTTGTTTGTGTTCTGTAATGTGTGTTTACTCACAGATAGGAGACAGTGTGGGAGTGGGCAGCTCCACACATGTGCCGTTGTCCAGGGTTCGTCCATTGGGACAGATGCAGACTGGTCCACTGGGGCTCAGCAGACACAGCCATTCACATTTCTTCCTGTCGCAGGGATTAGTCACTGACAACGACAGAGAAAAAAAACAGTATTTTAAAAAAGGGGGAACAAGTAATTACATGCTTTTTCACTGTCTTTGCTTCAGTGAGCATCTTCGCCTGTTTTTGATTTACTCTCAGGTTGCTTGTAGCGGTGGTGCAGAGCAATATCTGTGGCGTGGTTCATTCCGGTTGTCAGGTTTTCAATGGTGCCTTTGCCAAACTTATTCACTCGGAAGACGTAGTTGTTGATGTAGGTGACGCCGTAGATGTAGTCCTCAAAGATGTCGATGCTGAAGGGCTGGTGGAGCTCTGCATGGAAACAGTAGATACACGTTATGGAAGCTTCACAGACGGTAGGCATGCTGAAATTCATATTTTTGCATTGTCCACCCACATGGAAATTGCAACTGACTACCAAAGACTGATTGTATGGATTACAACATGTATGGATCACAGTATCTGCCACTCAACTGTTCTTAATGCCGTTTACAGCCACAACCACATCGCTGCCGTTCAGCCTCACACTGCAGATTAAGGAGAGTTTAGCATCAGCCCAGAACAGACGCTCGTTGAAGTAGTCCACAGCTAGACCTACATGGTGAGAAAGAGAGAGAGAGAGAGAGAGAGAGAGAGAGAGAGAGAGAGAGAGAGAGAGAGAGAGAGAGAGAGAGAGAGAGAGAGAGAGAGAGAGAGTATTAGAAATGCTAGAAAGACTAACACTTTGTTTTGGGTGTAGAACAGATGATTAAGGAGAAGTATTTATGTGTGTGTGTGCATATTTTACCAGTTGGCCACTGGATGTTTTCCTCCACCAGCGTCTCTCTCATGGTTCCATCCATAGCAGCTGTTTCAATCTTGGGATGGTTTCCCCAGTCTGCCCAGTACATTTTCCTAATGGAGGAAATGCAAAAGCTCCATTTATCACTGCGGTTATGACAATTAAATCCTTTTTTGCATTCTTGTGTTTGTGTCACCGCCCCCCGGTCTCCAAAGACCTGCTCACCCTCTCTGGGGGTCAACCACAATGGCATAAGGCTCATCGATCATGCCGGAGATGAGGGTTTTGCGGTGGCGACCTCCATTTATCTGGGCCACCTCGATGACGTCTCTGCCAGAGTCAGTCCAGTACAAGTTCCCTGCCACCCAGTCCACAGCAATGCCCCGGGGCATCTTCAGATCAGGGATCTGAACACAGAGACACAGAAACAGCACTAAGTCCCTGCAAAATTGGATGAACACTTGTTTGTGTTTATATCATAAGCATGCATTAAGTATGTTGTGTTCACACTTCACCTCCACAGTTGTGACCCTCGAGTCACTTTGGCGTCGGTTGCGGTTGCTATTGGGGGAGGAAGAGGAAGAAGGCAGATCATAGGAAGAAATCCGCCCTGTGTGCCAGTTTGTCCAGTAAATACGGTTCGCCTTGACATGTAGGTCCATGGCATCAATGCGCACGTTGGCATCGCCCTGGAAGACCTGCTCGTAGCGCCAGTTTGGCATGGAAGGGTCCAGGCTCCGGATCTCACTGTCATCTGCAATGTAGAGCACTTGTCTCGGAGCTGGGGGTGCACAGGAAATTACGCCCCGTCAAGAAAAAGACAAACAGATCATTGTAGTAGAACAGAGAGAACATGAAGGCATGAAAGTACACCAAGTGTAGGTTATGGTGGAAGTACCCACCATCAGCCTTGCAGGTGTCATTGATTCTGGTGAAGTACTTGTGGCAGCTGCACTTGTGGGAACCCTTAGTGTTGTTGCAGATGTGGGAACACACTCCAAACTGCTGACACTCGTTCTTATCTGTGTAACACCGCCGGGGAACATGATACACATTACACACAGTTTTCAGTCTTCAAGAGCAGATTGTAACCACAACACAAAACAACGTGCAAAACGGAGCAAGGGCCAAGAAAAAACTGCACCTTCACATCTGTTACGTCCATTGGACAGGAAGCCGGGTTTGCAGGAGCAGAAAGAGTCAGTGCCGTTCACCACACAATGAGCTTCATCTCCATCTCCACACACTGTCCTGTTACTGTGGCAGTCATTCAGCACGATGTCTGCGCATAGAGGAACATGTTGCACATATTCACACATGGAATTTCCGCATTAAGACATCATTATCATTAAGACACCTGTACTGTAACGCACCTTTCTTATTGCAGTTGATTTCATCAGAACCGTAGTCCGCACAGTCATTGAAGTAGTTGCAGCGCAGGACAGAACTGATGCAACGGCCATTAGAGCACTGGAACTCATCTTTTTGACATACTGGCGTGGGAGGCGGCGACGCTGGAAGAGTACAGAGATCACAGAGAGGTCATCACCCTAATCATTACACACAAGTCATCCCAACCCACGATTTAGAGTCTTATCCTGTTGCAGTTTAAACAAAAATGTGTTTGAATTGTTAATGCAACGTTACAGTGAGTTCTCTTTGAAACTGTTAAATTGATTAATAAGGACAGAAGAGTAAACAAACTCACGGCAGTTGTCTTCATCGCTGTTATCCCCACAGTTGTTGACAGCATCACAGCGTTTTGATAAAGGCAGACACACGCGATCATTACGACAGCGAAACTGCCTTCTGGGTGGGCACTGGAATTTAACTAAGGAACAGAAGGACAGAGATGTCAAGAAAGAAAAAGACTATATTGAAGCAAGGCATCAAGCGATCTACAGCGGATACTGTCGACTGTCAAAACGCAGCGCTTCTCACCGCACTCTTCTGGATTCTCATCCGAGTTGTCTCCGCAGTCGTCCTCGCCATCACACTTCCAGCCCAGGGGTTTACAAAGAGTGTTGTTGCACTGGAACTCTTCCAGGGGGCAGTGTCTACCCGCTGAAACATGGTGTTGAGAGAAAAAGAAAAAGGAATGAATGACATGTAACATCCCATGCTGATGCGCAACAGCATCCAGGACAAAACAAGTGTGTGTTCCTTACCACCACTGTCACATTTCTCCTCGTCACTGCCATCCAAACAGTCCACATCAGCATCGCAGCGCCAGCGGATGGCAATGCAGTGGCCGTTTTTGCACTGGAACTGATCACTGTCACACTGCACATCGCAGCCATTCTGGACCAAAACAAAGAATTACTTTTGTTAAGTGTCAAATTTCAAAGCAGAATGTCAGTCAGGAAGATGAGAGATGGTTGAGGGATACCTCGTCTGAACCGTCGGCACAGTCATGGTCCCCATCGCACTTCCAGCGCCCGGCAATGCAGCGGCCGTTCGTGCAGGAAAACTCGCTCTCCGAACACTGCCGCGGCACTGAGGACGGAGAGAAGACAGCTTAGAGGGGGCAAGAGAGGTCGATCGAGCAGGAACAGAGAGTAGAGGAGAGGAGCAAGGAGAGGCATAAGGGAAGGTAAAAAAGAGAACAGACTGCTACGACTGTTGAGAGCCAGACGTACATGGAATGAAAATAAGGTTGATCGTTCACTTCACAGGATTGACTCATGGGAATACAGAAGCGGGGATGGTGCAACATTCTGGACTGCATGTTGTGGAGGAGGAAATGAGCTAGTGAGATTGAAAAAAAAGGAAGGGAGAGGCTCACAGAACAAAAGACAAGCGCAGGGAGAGGGGGGGGACAAGGGCGGCTCACGAAGGACTAGGTAGCTGAGGTTGTGAATTGTTGAGCGGAAACTGTGAAAACACCTACCTCTGGCTCACATCAACAGGCCAGTGTGAAATGCAAAATAGACATGAGATGATGTGAGATGTGCAAATGGTCACAGAACTAATTAATGCAAAAAAGAAAAAGAAATCAAAGTCTCCAAATGTGTAGTTGAGTAAATATAATGAACAAAAACACAGTGAAAGGTGAGACATTGCTTACCAATAGAACCAGTCTGCTTACAGCTGAGCTCACATAATATAAATCATCGCTTTCATACTGAAAATAAGCTGTGGTTGTGGTTGTTGTGTGCGTGTGAGAGGGGAACCTACCACACTTGTCTTCATCAGAGTTGTCCCCACAGTCGTTGTCGTAGTCACATTGCCAGCGGCCAGGCACACAGCGGTTGTTCTTACAGCGGAACTGGTACGGCTCACACGTCCGCTCATCTGAGCACCAAACAGACATGATAAGTACAAGCGTGGCGCCGTCAGCAACTTCCTTTCCTTTCCTTCTCCATGCACCACTCTGTCCTTACCACACTCTTCCTTGGGTTCATCTGAAGCGTCTCCGCAGTCATCCTCTCCGTCACACTTCCAGCGTGCTGGGATGCAGCGCCCCGAGTCCTTACAGCGGAACTCATCCACACCACATGTCATTTGAGCTGCAATAGAGAGGATTTAATGGATTAGACGCACAAGACACTACACATGAGAAGGCTTATTCACTCTCTTTCTGTAACAGAATTAACAGTTAACAAATAGATAACAGTGTTATTATTAAGCTTCAATTAATCCTTGTGCGAGTTAAAAGTTTTAACAAACATCAGTCCTGGTCATGACAACCAGATACAAATTTTCAGAACTTTAGGTTTTAAAATGCCAGTTTGTTTACATAATAATGCTGTCATTTTTAATGTTTTTTTTATTATTATTTTATTATAGTTATAAATTAGATTATTATATAATTTTTGTTCACAGTCTGAGATATGTCAGTGATTAGCAGCAACATTGATTTTGATGAATTGCATCAAACACTGTGGTGCTCCATGATATAACAGCGACGCTCCTAGTGGGAACCAGGAAAACATCTGTTTTCCCCAAATAATACATGATTTTATGCTGCAATGGTATTGGGATCAAAAATCATGATTTTAATGGTTTCAATAAGGGCATTTTTTCCCTTAAGGGTCAGTATTTTTGGAAACACAGTTTATCATTCAGTAGACTCAATACAGGAGCTGAGGCTGAAAAAAACCCTACCCATGCCAAAAGGGATGCCATATGCATTAGCAGCCAAAAACAATTTCGAACATTTTGCCAAACATGTCCCTAGTGATGCCAAGGGTTAAGTGGAAATCAACACTCTCCTACAGTCACTTCTGTTGTGGCCGTATAAATTTAAGTTTCTTTTTTAAACTCCAAACACCATTGCAATATTCTCTTTATTTATTTTGTTATCTATTACTGACATCAGGAGCCTCTCTCAATATGATCAGTCAAGCCATATTAGTGAAACATGTCCATGCTGTACAGGAGGTTTATTTCTTAAGCAGTGTAGCACAGTAATAATAAGCTGCGTCTTACTGCAGTTGGCAGGCTCATCAGATCCGTCCACACAGTCATTGTCCCTGTCACACACCCACACCCGTGGGATACAGCGCTTGGTGATGGCGCACTGGAACTGGTTGGGGGCACATGTCACTTCAGCTGCACAAGAGACAGACATATACTCCACTGAATACAGAAGAATCACTACCTAATAACAAATTTCCCTCATTAAAATGACAACAATGCTCAAGTCATCCTAGTGGCCCCTAGAGACGGTGATATCCTTTACATAATAAGATGATGATTTTGCTATTCTTCTTACAGCCTTGCCTTTAAAGGTGCTAACATGTAAATTTTGACCTGAGAATGGCATGGCAGAAGAGTTCATTTGATATCCCTCTGTGGAGGATGAATGCGCTCAACAAATGTCATGGCAATTACATTATGCAACATAATTTGGCCTAAGGGGACCGCTAAAGAAAAGGTTGAAATGGACAGAGATCCTCTCGGGGGGCTTGACAGTTTTTCAGCAACTTCCTGTCTGCTCATTAGATTTGAGATACAGTCTAAGTCGAAACTGTTGCTCACAGAGGCAATACAGGAAAGGTCAAAGGGGTCACTATACACACTAGGGATCCTCCAGTGACAACAAAATGCATTTGTGTGTTTTCAGATAAATGAACAGACGGACACACTATACCAAGCAGGGCATCCTTAGGCACTGCCACTAGCAGGGTAAAAACTGACAAATAACAGAGGGCCTAAGGGAACCAGAAGGACAACAAAACTCACGACAGTCTTTCTCATCCTCTCCCTCTCCACAGTTGTCCTGTCCGTTGCAACGGAAGATGCCAGGGATACAGCGACTGGGGTGTGTACACTTAAACTGACTTGGCAGGCACACATGAATGTCTGGAAACAGAAAGACAACAAACGAAAAACGTAGGGATTGTTATGGGATGCCTACTGTAAGAAAAAATACGAAAGCATGAGTAGGTGTGTGTACCGCAATTGGCCTCATCGGAGTTATCTTGGCAGTCATTGTCACCATCGCAGATGTATGCTGGGTTGGTGCAGATGCCTGTACCACACTGGAACTGGCCTGGTCTGCACTTAAACTCAGCTACAGTGACGAAACAGAGCACATTTATTAACCAGAACACACAAAAGCACACACTGCAACAATGATATATTATGATCATTTTAGCCTGGCTACGATGGTCACTCACGGCAGTCTGCAGGCTCATCTGAGCGGTCCCCGCAGTCATCCTCAGTGTCACACTTCCACCAAAATGGGATGCACTTGTCATTTTTGCAAACAAACTAAAGGGACGAAAACAGAAAAGGTGTTTATTTTTTCAAATGAATAGTGTGTTAATACGGGCAAACGTCTAAAACAATAGCCACAAGCTAGCTCACCTGACTCGCAGTGCAGTTGGACAAGCACTGTTTACCATCAGCTGCTAGGTAAAAGTTAGTAGGGCAGGCACACTTGTAGCCTCCTCCAGGTGAAAGCAGACACAGGTTACTGCAGCCTCCATTGTTGACTTGGCACGGGTGGTCAGCCACTGAAAAACAAGGAAATTAAGAATTATCAGACAGGGATCAGGACATGGATGAAGATGTGTTTTGTAAATAACGGATGACTTGGTTATTACCTTCAGGCTGTCGGTAAGGGTGGTAAATGTGGACGTCCATTGGTCTGTGTAAGGTGCTGATCAGAACTGTCTTGTTGATTCCGAGTGTTTTATGAGCTCTGTTGATGGACTTTGTCTCCCAGTCAGTCCAGTAGATGTACTCCTCAAACAGAGTCATAGCAAAGATGTGGGGGATATCCTGAACAAGAACTACCGGGGGCAGAAAGACAAGTGAGATAGTAACAACAACTGGAAAAAGTGTACAAATGGGAGCCGTCGCCCCCAGTTGAGTTCATGTGTGTGTTACCTGTGTGTCTGTTGGTTCCGTCCAGGCTGGCAAACGCAATGTAGTCCTCTCGAGCATCAGCCCAGTAGATACGGTCGTTTATAAAGTCCAGCGTGAGGCCATTGGGCCAGGTGATCTTATCCTCCACAATGGCACTCCTGTTGGAGCCATCCATCCCGATCCTCCCTATGTGGGGGGTGTCACCCCAGTCTGACCAGTATAAGAACCTGTCAGGGATGTGATGAATTAATTTTAGGTTTATTGGTCAAACAGATCAGGAAAAAATAAATCGTTTACACTGATTAGATCCTACAAAAAACAAACCCATTAAAATCTGCAGTCCTCAGCAGAACTGGGAGCCATTAGTGACTCAGCTGAGACCAACTGTCACGTGACAACAATTCAACAAAACTTGAACTGCAGACGGTATACACAGTGCTGAGAGTAGAGGTTGCACTTAAGTAAAGGTTTTCAACATGTAAATAGTTCAATATGTATAGCATGTGAAGCCACCATTATTTCTTTTTACAATATTGCTAACTCTTGAGGGCACTAGATTTCATTTTAATCCCTATTTTTGTAAAATAAATTATCAAAGAAGATAATTCATAGCAGTAAATTTGTGTTGTTGTCATAGAGCTGCAGGACTTATATATTGCAGAAAAAAAACGAGGCTACAGTGATTAAAATGGGGCAAAGCAAAAAAAGACACCTCAAAGAGGCTTGGGATTTCTGAGGGTTAAAAGTCAGTCTATTATGCATTTACTGTATTTAACCCAGCAGTAAATTAATTGATGGTAATTAGTTAATTGATAAAATTTACCAACAGTATATGCCATTCAAAAAGAATGAAAAAAACTTTCTCTGTTCACGAAAAACTTTGCTACAACTTTTTTAATCCAGAACTTCAAAGTTGTGTAGTGTCACTCTCACCCGTAGCGCACGTCCACAGCCACAGCACGCGGCTCCCTCAGGCCGCTGTTGACCAGAACGGTCCGGTACGCTCCGTTCAGCTTTGACACCTCGATAGTGTCCCGTCCCTTATCGCACCAGTACAGGTTTCCTCCAACCCAGTCGACTGCCAGACCGTCTGGGTTGCTGAGCGATGTGCGATGAAGGACCTAACAAATGAGCAAGCAGTATTTACTTGAATGAACACGCTGAATCTGTGTCTCACAATGAGGATTTTAGTTCATTTCCCAGGGTTTTTACTGCACATACATGCATACAAATGAGGATTAATTAATCATTTTAAATGCAGGTTTTATGTTAAGACCAAGAAGGTATTATATATTATTATCAGCCACTGTCCGCTATCCACACTGACCTGAACATCGCTGCCATTGATGTGCATGCGCCGAATCATGCTGCCCTGGGTGGTCACATCTGTCCAGTAAATCATCTGCTGGCGATAGTCAAAATCCAGAGCCACAGCGTTGTTCAAGCCCTGTCAAAGCACAGGAGCTGCGTCAGTCTGGACCGGCGATAACCCCCCCTTTGTATGATTTCTAAGCTCTTCAAAAGGACATGCGGTATCTGCAAGTCTCACCTGTTTGAGCAGTGTGTAGTTTGAGCCATCTAAGTTGAGCTTCCTTAGATAGTAGCGGTTGGCAAAGATCAGGAAGGGTTCTTCATCTGGAGGGAGGGAAACATCACACGTGAGTGAATTAACCTGAAACACTTCCTGAATTTTATTTAATCTCGTCACGTTTATTACCAGAGGTTGATTTGCATATGGTGGGGTTGTCGGGGCTAAGCTGGAAACCCTCCACGCACAGACAGTGGAAGCTGCCATGTGTGTTGATGCAACGCTGCGTGCAGGGGTAGGTGGTCGTGCACTCGTCTATGTCGACACACGTCTTCCCGTCGTCTTTCAGACGGAAGCCAGGGTGGCATCTACACTGTAAGGGGGGGTAAAGTACAGAGCAGGTAAAGTGACAGAGCTGCTATTACTGGAAAGCTCAAATCAACATTTCACGGTGTTCACTTACCTTAAAGCCTATCTTAAGGTCTTCACAGAGCTGGGAGCAGCCACTCAGTTTGCTGTTCAGGCATTCGTTAATAAAACAGTTCATCTCATCAGAGCCGTCGCCACAGTCATCCTTATGGTCACAGAGCAATGTCTCATTGATGCAGATTCCATTATTGCAAGCATACGCGCTGTCGTTGCATTTCTTCTCTGTGAAAATAAAGAAAGGAATGATGCCTTAACATGTGTCCTTATATACTGGATGTGCCTTCTTCATATTCACCTTCTGTACTGGTGGTCTGCAAGAATGCTGTTTGCAACGATGCACTGATTGAATTAGATGAGTAAATTAAATAAAAAGTAAAGTGCTTCTGGAGTGGCTGTGTGGATCAAACCTGAGCCTGTGCAGCGTGGGTTTTTGGGGGCTTCGTCTGATTGGTCATGGCAGTCAAAGTCTCCGTCACACTCCCATGAACTCTGGATGAGGCAGCGTCCGTTGGCACAGCGGAACTCGTTTGTTCCACATGTTGGGTATTCTGCAGAAACGTCACAAGGAGAGTTGAACTCATTGTTAAGAACAAGGATGAGGAGGAGGAGGAGGAGGAAGCTTTTAACATTCCCTTCAGGAATAAAAGGTCATGGTTCCACTCACCACACTCCAGGGACTCATCTGAGCCGTCGCTACAGTCGTTGTCATGGTCACACACAAAGTGCTTAGGGATACACTGTCGGTTCTGGCACATGAACTCACTGCCGCGGCACGTGTTGTTGAACACTGAAATAAAAAAAATATTTGGGGGAGAACATATGTATGTCTTTCTTTGTCTCTCCAAGTTATTAAATCTTTGTCTCTCTGAGCTATTAAAATGTGAAAACCCCAGCCTGAACTCACCACAGCCAGCTTTGACACTCTCGTCAGCCCCGTCAGGACAGTCTTTGTCCCCGTCACACTTCCAACGCTGAGGGATGCACATATGCGATCCAGGACACTGGAACGCCTCGGGACTGCAGGTTTTGGTCTCTGTGATTGAAAGAGATTATTGATGATGCCTTTTGTTGCCCTAAGTATTTGTGAATATACTGCCGACGCTGGAAACAATCACAAAAATATATATTTTTTAGAGGGATAATATGAACTGTTTAGTTGCTCTTAACAATATAATATTGATGAAGCCATTACAAAACCTAAATTCTTTGCATAAATGCCCAAGTCCATAGTCCATATTGCACTTGAGTATTGTGCAGTAGCCACCAGATGAGTTAAAGCTCTAGTCAAAATAGTATCACAACATCCACAAATGAGATGCATGTTCATATTTTTCTGCAGAATCGCCTGCTGCCAAAATATCTGATTTGTGCTCAGATTTGTAAGCGCTAATTGTTCTTGTTATTGTTTGTGTGTACTGAAGCTAAGCTAAAGCCCAACACTCACTGCACTTGCTGTCCTCATCACTGCTGTCGCCACAGTCGTCTGCTCCGTCACACACCCAGCGGTTGGGAATGCAGCGGTGGTTTCCACACTCAAATTGAGAGGCTGAGCAGAATTTATCTAGTGGTCCAGAAAAGAATGTATAAAGTGAAAAAAAAACAAGCAGCAAAACAAAGTAACGGCCTGTTGCGCTTCAGCTTGTTTGGCCCTTTGGTATCTAAACTTACCGCAGTGAGCCTCATCCGCGCCGTTCTCACAGTCATTCTCCTTATCACAAGTCCAGCTCATAGGGATACAGCGCCCACTCGGACAGGCGAAGAAGGGAGTTGGACACTTTGTTTTCCCGCTCCCTGGCAGAGTGACAGAAAAGTGGCAGTGACTTGTATTTTGGGTTTGTATTTTAACATGTTCACCTGCTTTAATGTTCAAAAAACACATTATTTTTCTGAATATGTCTGAATATACCTGCATTCACTCTCTGTCTGAAATGCTCTGTTTTAGTGCCTGTCTCTTTAAGCGCTTCTCCTGAAAAACCCCACTCAGCACGGATTGATAAACGTTTTCAGGTCTTAACAGCACTCGTCTCTGCATCTTCTTTGCAGCCGGGGAATGACTGTAACGGCACTGTAGCTGCACTTTCTACCTATATACGTATAGTAGAGTTGACATCACAACTGTTCAGAAGTCATGATGGCTCGTTTTAACCCTTTAGAGCCCAGAACATTTCCTGATCCCATCCACACATTCCACTGAATTCACATCTATCTGATTTGCCATCATGCTTGTTAATTATCATACGAAAAAGGACAGTAGGACACCATGCATCATAGCACAATGGTTGAGGGGAATGACCTCTTATGTTGCTTTCGAGAAGATAAGCTTAACAATAAAAAACATGCTTGGCAAGTTTTGGAAGATATGGTACATTTTCTATAATTTTCTTGAGAATAACAATATGGATGTAGATGGTTCGATAGATGACAAATAGGACTTAGTACCCCCCACCCCCTCTTTTTTAATTATATTTGTAGTTTTCATTTTGGTTTATTTAGTAAAGATGATATTAGCAATACATATTATGTTTTATTGCAAGTCCCCCCTTCTTCTATTATTATTATTATTTCATTTATTGTTTGTTAAACAAACAAAAAATGTAATAAATAAAAAAAGCACAGTAGAACCCATTGACCATGTAAATGTGTACACTTTTATGCTATAAAGTGATTACAGGGTTTTAAAGGGTGTGTGAATTTCCTTGTGATACTTCCACAATATTTATATAGCACCTTGAATTGCTTTATAATCAAGAAAGACGTGGAAATCTAATTTTTCAGAATATGGGACGTTTAAAGATTTACTCAAGCACGAGGAGGGACATAGGAAACTGAATTTACACTGCAATGTCAAGAAGAATTTCCTCACAAACCACAATTTAATGCATGAAAACATCTGCTGTTTTAGCTGTGAGAAAATATGTGTAGAAAATACCTGGGCAATTTCTTTCGTCTGAGAAGTCTCCACAGTCATTAGCTCCATCACACAGCCATGAAGGGGCGTAGCAGAGTGTAGTGAACTCGCACTTCTGAAATGTCACCCCTTTCACTCCCAGATGGAAGTAACTGGAACAGTCTGTGGCAGCTTTAAAAAAAAAGAGCAGTGCTTCTTTATACTGTAGCCTGGAAGAAAGTGTTGGCATTTTTCATGACATTTAGTTATTTTAGAATCAATCTGATCATATGAACTTACTGCAGTTCATCTCATCACTGGCATCCTCACAGTCCACCTTCTGGTTACACTTGCTGGAGTTGGAGATGCAGCCTCCGTCTCTGCACTGGAACTGATCGGCGGTGCACAGCGTGGCTGACAGACACAAAAATGAGAGATGGTGATTATGTGGAATATAATGTGAAAATGTCATATGGCTTCGGGGGTGGGGTGGTTTGGATGGGGGCTTGTTCAATCAGAAAACTCGACTCACTGTTGCAGAAGGCTTCATCAGAATTGTCGCCACAGTCGTCCTGCCCGTTGCACCAGGAGCTGTGCCCCACACAGCGGCCATTCACACAGCGTCTGTAGCCCTTCTTGCACACACGGTTGGCTGAGAACCCCAACAGGAAATGATGCAGACTCAAATTACAAATGTCAACAGCGAGAGTATGTTTGAAAGTGTTTTGACTGAGAGAAAGGTTCCACTCACCACAGTAGGACTGTTTCTCATCAGACTTGTCCTTGCAGTGGGCCATGCCGTCACAAGTCAGGGTGTAGTTAACGCAATCTCCATTTCCACACTCAAACTCATCAATGTTGTTACATGTCGTGTTGAGGGCTATGAGACAAAGACAGAAAAATGCACTTAGGAAGAATTGCTTACTCCTGAGGCATGGAGCAGTAAAATCTTCAGTGCTCATGCAAATCCTTCCAAAGACTGATCTCAATCTTTGAATAAAAAATATGTTTTTTAAATATTTCAAAGGTTGCATATTGTTCTCATTTTCAGGTTCATACTTTTTGGGGGGTATTTTGGGTTTCTACTAGAACATGGTTACATGCTTTAATTTTCAAAAAACACTATTTTCCTCGTACTGTCTGTCTGAATATACCTGTATTTCTACCTATGTATAGTGTAGTTATCACAACCATTGAGCGTTTTGATACTTTCACAATATTTATATAGCACCTTGACCTGCTTTATAATAAAAAAAACATGAGTACCTCACAATATGGAACCTTTAAAATCTTTTAATAAAACAGTCCACAAAAGATAACTTTAAAATAAATCTTTATATGGTATCACTTCTCTTGCATCTAAAGTTTTTTAAGCCAAACATTTTTAATGATTCCCTGTCTTGTATTACCAATGCAGGTGTTATCTTCCAAAAGCTTCCTGTCACCACGGCAACTGCAATTGACCCTTCCCTCAGAGGTCAGCAAACACAGATCCTGACATCCTCCGTTGTTCACACGGCACAGAGAGAACTCACCTATGCAGAGATGAGAAAAGTTAGAAGAGGTGAGCCACACAAAACTATACATCTCAGACCACACACACACACACACACACACACACACACACACACACACACACACACACACACACACACACACACACACACACACACACACACACACACACACACACACACACACACACACACACACACACACACACACACACACACACACACACACACACACACACACACACACACACACACAAACACAAACACACACACACACCTATATCAGCAGGCGGACATAACTACATAACTGCATAAATGTGGCAATGGCTCTGCCTCCAACGAATGCATAATTCAATGTGACTCAATCTAAATGGGATTTGCAGTCATTACCACAGGCCCTCGTCTTGTATGATCGCTGTGGGTACTGGAGCGAGAACGGGGCAACTTGACGAAAAAGATGGCTGACGATACAGTAGAGAGAAAAAAAATGCCGTGCTTCACTGATTTAAAAGAATATAGATAATTTGGAGATGTAGAACAAGATGAAGTGGAGTATGGACTAAAGTGAAGCAATTTAGCAGACACTTGTTTGTGAGTCTGCTGTGATGTAGAGCTTATATTGGGGTTGTGAATATCAGGCGGGTAAAATGTCAGATTCATCTGCTGCAGTGTCACTCTTTACTTGTGTCACCTCACTAACTGCTCTGTTGGGGTAGAGAACCATCCTTGCGCCTGTGTTTGTGTGCGTCGAAATACAACACGCACACAGACACACAAAAAAAACACATTCAAACTCTTCAGTTAATTAGTTTAATTTGTGATGGCCCAACTGCCCTGGGGTCGCCAGGGAACGATACTCTGTACTGTAATGAAATTTCAAGACGGTCCGCCAAATATTGCTTAATATTGTGTTTCTGCAAAAAAAAAACTAAAAACAGAATTGTAAAAAAATCGGAAAAGGGACAGGAAGGGAAGGAAGGAAACTTAAACTCTTCTCCCTTTGAAAAATTCTGGATCTGACCTCGAGCACCGCCCATCACTGCTGCCATAGTTTCTCTTTTGCATCCCCAGCGAGCTGTCTGGATCCAGAATTGAGAGATTGACACTGGTATGCTGAAGTTTCAACGAAGAAATACTCGGCCATGGTGATGTCTGCTCATTTTGCTTTTGATATTTAAAATAACACCATATAGACATGTTAACAAGATTTTCTTATGAGGGGCTCTTTAATTCTATTAGTATTTTCGCAACAATGTGAAGTATCTTGACTTGGCGGGTATTTAATTAGCTGGATTAGCCAAAAATAAGCATGTTTGTAAAGGATTTTCTCCACATCACGCGGTCCTACACATTATATACATCAAAAACACTGTCACGATACAGTTCAGAGCAATAATAACACACACATATACAGATGCATACACAGATGAATCCCTCACTGTGTAAAAACTCACAGCTGTTGGTGTCGTTGGCCACAGCGACAATCCCCATTGGCTGTTGCGGTATGTCGGCACGCAGCACCTTCATGTCTCCTCCTGTGTATTTGTCTGCCCGCAACACAGCTCTCCTCACCCAGTCCGTCCAGAAGATGTAGTCACCATACACGGCCAGGCCAAATGGATGGACCGGCTCATTCTTCAACACCACCTGCAGGGGGAAGCACAAACACAGTCTTGACCTGACACATGCAGTAAATTCAAGCCTTTGAACAAACTTGAAACTTGAAAGGATACACAAACTGTTACTAGGTTACCCCATACTAAAGCCATACTGTTGTACAAATGTTATCATTACGCAGCATGGTGTACACTGTATGTGTCTGTGTGAGTGTGTGTGTTACTTACGTAGCGGCGAGTGCCGTCATACTCGCAGCGCTCTATCTTGTCAAGTGTGGCGTCAGAGAAATAAAGCTTTTCAGCACGGTGGTCTATGGCCAGGCCGTTAGGGGTTCGGATGTCACTGCCAATGATCACAAGGACGTTGGAGCCGGCCAGTGTGGCACGCATGATACTGGGAGACTGCTCATTCCAATTGGTCCAAAACATGAGGCTGCAGGAGAGAATAAAAATCAGTAATGTGCACGACAATTTTATTAGTTTAGCTTTTTTAGTGTGATATGAATTAACATATTGACCTCTGACACTCGTCAAGGACAAAAGCTCTGGGGTGGTCATCCCCCGACATGCTGACCACAGTGTGCCTGTCAACGGCACCCCAGCGGCTCTGATCCACAGTGTGCCGGGTGATGGTCGAGGTAGTGTAGCTGGTCCAGTACAGCATATCCCAACCCCTGTGGTACGCCAATCCTTCTACCGAGCCAACGTCTGAAAAAGAATGAAGGAACAGAGAGAAGAGGGGGAGATAAATACAGAGAACAGTTGAAATGGCAAAAGAACCACAAAGGGGGAGAAGACAGAAGAGAAAAGAGAGTAAGGAAAAGAAGCACGTCAATCCCAGTTCTGTGTTAAAAGGCCAAATGTGGACTGTCTGGCAGCAGCTCAGTGTTGGCAGTCTGCTGTGGGGCAGCACAGAGCCAGGCCTTTGGACATGACAGCTTGGTATTAATGACCAAGAACACAGTGTGATTCAAGGCTTTTATCCAACAAATAGCTCACTAAAAAGGTCAAAATAACAGTTGCCGCCTAGCCATATTACTTTCCATCGCACTACCTCATCAGATGAGAAGTAAAAAAAGTAATTCTTTCTGCTCCAAAGCCTTGAAATGAGTAAAAGGTTACGAGCTCCTCGACTGCACAAAGGCCAGAGAACAGGCAAGAGTCAGCCAAGATGGAGGAACACACAGTCCAGCAGCGGCAGATAGAGAACGGCTGCTCTGCTGGTGAGTACACACACACACACACACACACACACAAAATGTACTTCAGGAAGGGACATTTTGAAAACACCCACACATCAGATCACTCCAGTGCCAAATAATTGGTAATAGCTGACTTCTTGTTACTGTTACTGCAATGGAACAGTGAGGGTCTAATGATTACAGCTGCCTTTTCCAGGGCTGGGTATTATGATCTCACTGTATCAGCTTGGGCAGGAGGATGAGCAAGGTTCACCACCAGGTGGGACACTTAACACTACACCTCAAAATCTCCAGTGCAACGCGGCGGACATGAATCAACATTTGTCTGGCTCGTGCTAGGGGACTGTGAACGAAGCAAAGCAACTGGAGAGGTGAGCGAAGGCATGCAACACAAAAAACAACTCCCCTCTGCCTCTCATACTCATAAATCAATGCCCTAAAAAAATCAATGAGGAGCAACATGTAATCCATTCGCCCCCATTTCCTCTTTCCTTGGTGCTGTTAATGAATTGTAAATCTCAAGCCTGCAGCTCTCTCTACTCAAATTCTGCCTTTCAGTTCTGTTTATCTTCCCATTGTCAACTTACCCCTATCTCTGGGTTCTTGTGCATTTACGCTTGTTGCGTACACTGATACAGATGATTTGAATTTACAGCTCTTGAGCTCAGCTGGTTACACTGACAATGATAGTTCTTTATTGCAGTTATCTGCAGTAGGTGCGATAGCAGTTCAGTGTTTGCTAATAAACCGGCGGTCAATAATTACCCTGATTTCTGAAAGCAAATACTATTTCTGGCTGCCTCTGTGTATAGACCATATCTGTGTGTGCTCTGTATACAACTATGCAAGGACAACGGTTATAGAAAATGTAGAGATACTTTCAGAAAATGGACAGAAACAATGGATCCTGGGAAAAAAAAAAAAAATGTCTGGCCCCACCAGGCCCTCCCACAAAGTGCAGGCCAGCCCATCTCTGCCTGCTCCATGATAATCAGTCCAGAGTTCACCTGTCGTTTATTCTTCTCTCGCTGTCGCACTACTCACTTCTTGTTTCCTTTTTTGGCAGAACTGTACTTCTCAGAGGATCTGTTCCATGGAGGCTGGATTGAGGCTGATTGTGGTTTGCAGAGTAACAGGCCCCGATTGAGATGTCCTGTGGATTAGTCGCCTGCTCTGAGGTGACAGGAAATCACACAACCTATGGCATTTAGCTCTTAAAAGAGCTTGGAGCACTCGGAAGAGATGGAGATGAAAACCCCAGAAATCAATGGAGGCGGTCTGAGGTGATTTCACTCACTCGACCCCCATCTCCCCCAGCCAATCAGAGCTGGAGCCGATTGTAAGGACTGGAGTGGCTTGATTCACATACAGCACATTGGAGAAAGCTTGAACTCTACAATGAAAATGGTAATTTGCTGATGAATGTGGTTTAAAGGGAGTTTCATTTTCACAATGTAAGAAGGGACATGAATGTATGCAATCTGTGTCTTTGCGTTTTATTAATGTATTTAACATCCATATTCAATTATTGTTAAATTTTAACATCAACTTTTAAAGCAGTCATTGGAAATCAGTATGTTATTACTGACCCGCAGCATGAGTAATCATTCCCCTATGTAGTGGGTAGTTTTATGATCAACTGAGTATATTTGACCCAACCAAAAGCCAACAGTGGCAGCATGACTGGAAGACACCTCCATTATTAAAGAAGACAGGATGCTTCTGTGGAACTCTACAGGTTCAGAGGATCTGCTGGGGAACAGCAGTGACACTGGGCTGGGCAACGTGGAGCAGGTCCTGGTCCCGATATTAGATGTTCTGATTCTGGTCCTGGGAGTTATCGGACACACCATGGTGATGGTGATCCTGTGTGGGAGGCGGAGACTTGGGGCGGGACGTATACAACAGTCCCCTCAAAGCTCCATGACGGGCACAGGAACTGATGTCCTCCTGTTGGCTCTGAGCGCTGCAGACCTGCTTTTGCTGTCCATGCTTCCCTTCCACACCGTTGCCATAGCCATGCAGCATTGGCCTTTTGGAGACTTCATGTGTCGCTTGGTCGGCTTCTTGGGATCAGCCTGCTCCTCGGCCAGTGCCTTCACATTGGCCGCGCTGGCTGTGTCTCGCTATCTGACTGTGGTACGGCCTGCCAGAGCCTTCGGTCTCCTCTCCCCTCGCCGGGTGTCTATAGCCACTGCGCTCATCTGGGTTCCCGCCTGCTGCCTGGCTACTCCCCAGCTGTTTTTTCGCTTTGTGGGAACCCCGCGCCGAACCCCTGATGGCCTTGCTTGCTTTGCTTTCCTGTCCGTCAGAGACCAGCTGATCTATGGATTGCTCCACTTCCTCGTGTCCTTCTTGCTTCCACTTGTCACCATTGCGGTGGCGTATGGCAGCATCTACATGTTCCTGTGGGGGAGGCAACAGACCAGCAGGGCCCCCCAAGTAGAGCGCTACCAGAGCAAAGTGACACAGACGTCGGCTATGCTGGTGCTGGCTTTTACCCTGTGCTGGCTGCCTTCCTATGGCCTGACGCTGGCCTTATTGGCGGGTAAAAGCTCAGGGGCCACTGGAGTCTCACCACGTTACGGACCCTTCAGCGTTTTCGCACGCCTCATGGCGACCTCCTCTACGGTGATGAACCCCATCCTCTATGTACTGATGTCCCAAAAGTTCAGGCAGGACCTGCTGAGTTTGTTCAAGAGGGGAGGGCAAAGAGCCAGTGATGCTGAGGCTGCCTGACAGTATTACTACCAACATCTTGCCTGACACAAAAACCTGACACAAAAACACTTGGAAAAACCTGACTACTGAGAATTAATGTCAAACAATTACCAGCTGCTCTGCTGAAAGACTCACGTGACAGAAAAATGGACATGATCATTACCCTCACCAGGAAAGTCCACTCAACAAGGCAAAAAACAGCCCTCACGGCAGCAGGAAACATTCAACATGCCTCTTAACAACATTCTCTGGCAATCTGGATATTGTACAAGAAGATCAAACCGGTAGCCCTAGGAGGTGCTGGGGGACAAACAATCCTGACTCATGTTTTCCTTGTAAAACAGTATAAAGTGAAGTTGGTAAAACATTTACAGTGCACCTGTGTTTTGTTGTGGGGAGATAAGGTGATTGAAGGTCTATCTGTTTATGCTCGTATACATTCTGTTCCTTTCCTTTTGTTTCTAGCTTCCTGGCTGTGTTCAGATCACTGGGAGTGGTTTTCTCCTCCAAATATTTCTCACTGGGGGTCCGATGTTTATAACTAAGGTTCTTTGTTATTCAGCAAAAAAGTGGAGTGAAGTAACCATAAAGGATTCTAACAAATAACCCAATATCAACTTTGGGAGGATAATACACTGTACATAGACTGGGGCATAAGCTTGGTAGCGGTTCATTGTTGAAAGACAAGTTTACACAAGCTTAAGATGTAGGAATACTCACTCTCTACCACAGTCTTGCGGTCAGACCCGTCATCGCTGATCTGCTGGATGTTGCCGAAGTGGATGTCACTGAAGAAGATGCGGTTAGCTCCCTTTCCTCCACCTCCTCTGTAATCAAACGTGAGTGCAATGACGTTCTTCATGTGCTCTGGGTCCTCGAACGGTTTAATGGGTGCATTTAGGTTGTTTTCATCTGACAGGTGGACACTCTTTAGTATGGTTCGCTCTGAGTAAAGCAGGTAGCCATCGTAGTCACGGCAACTGCAGCCATCTTCAGCCAGCATGCCATGGGCACAGGCACATGTCCGCTGTCCGTTGCCACGGAAAAGACAAAGTTGCTGGCACCTGCCGTTTTTGTCTTTGCATACGTTTGTTCCTGCACACAGACATGAAATTGTGAAAAGTCATCAGCTACAATAAATTTCTGAAAATTAAACATGAAATTGCTCACAAAAAAAACATTGTAACAGGATAAAAAAAAATGCTATACGACATTTAATCAACTATTAATTGAATTCAAAAATACAAATTGTCTTGAACAAATGCTCATCCTTTGAATGTAAAGCAGTCATTTTACGCTTTAAAAGGAGACACATGCTCATTTTCGAATACATGTTAACATGCTTTAATGTTAAAAAAACATATTTATCTGTGACATCACAACTGTACAGAAGTCCTGGCACCATTTCTGAATACAGGATGTCTGTATTTCTCTGAGGACAGGGCATTTTGATACTGTCACAGCTTTTACAGTATATAGTATCTCTTTTTACAAAATGGGATATTTAAAATTTAAAAAACACCCCGGTGCTTACCTTGCTGCCTGGCCCTGTTGAAAACCTTGATGTCTTTGAGCTGTACCCCAATACCAGTCCTCAGAGACACAGAGTCTGTGGCGTTGTCCTTGCTGCCTCTCTTTATGGAGCCATTAGCATGGGTCCTGGTCCAAATAAATCAAAACATTTAACAAAAATAGACTTGTAGATGAGTAAAATATTAAGACTGAAGACAAATATCACTCACAAATAAGTAACTAAAGAGGAAGGGAGGTTATATCTGACCTGTCACTCCAGTAGATGTAGCTCTCAAACACAGACACAGAGAACATGTCCATATTGTTGTTGGCCAGCACCACTTCCCTGTTCTCTCCAGTCTCCAGGTTGATGCGCTCAATCTTATCCGTCCTGGCATCACACCAGTACAGCAGACTCTCCTACATGCACACAGACATAAATGGTTGAGATAATGCTGAGATGCAGTGTTCACTATTTGGGCTGTAACAGTGATATAAATGCAAGAATGGCCCATTATACTGCACCTCATAGTCAATGGAGATACCATTGGGCCAGCTAATACTGGCATTGACCAGGACAGCCCTCTGAGAGCCATCCAGGCGAGACCGTTCAATACGGGGGTACTGGCCCCACTCTGTCCAGAACAGGTAGCTACACACACACACACACACACACACACACACACACACACACACACACACACACACACACACACACACACACACACACACACACACACACACACACACACACACACACACACACACACACACACACACACACACACACACACACACACACACACACACACACACACACACACACACACACACACACACCTCAGTAATCAATAATGACAAATTACTGGAGCAGAAGCTACAGACAGCTACAGTAGTAATTGGAGTGTTGTTTCCTCTCACCCTTTTGCAGGGTGGACAGTGATGGCACGGGGCTTGTCCAGTCCCTGGGAGATCACCACATAGCGGAAAGAGCCGTTCAGTCTGGCCACCTCGATGACATCAAAGCCTTGGTCCGTCCAGTAGATGTTTCCTGTAGAGAATGGAGAAGCAACAACCTGTCTGACCTCCTTTTTTTTTAACTTAAAATTACTTTCATGGGCCTAAGAAATCTCTTCTGTGTCTGTTTATTTTTGTGTATCGCTTTCCTATTTTCTCACTTAGCAAAATGGGTTCTCCAGTTAAATTCTCCCTTCCTACTGTTTGGTAACAGACAAGCAAGGATGGTTAGATATACTGACAGCAAAAGTCCAAAAGAGTATATTAATATGTGTAATTTATGCTGTTTGAACTCCACAATTTTGGTCATGAGCACTATGTTTTTTACACGTCTGTGGAATCTATCACCTGCTATCCAGTCCACAGCGATGCCCTCCACCCTGCCAATGCCGTTAGTGACCACGTCCTCTCTCCAGGTCTGATCCCTCTTGGCCCTGCTAATGGTGCTCAGGCCCATGTCCACCCAGTAGATAGTGTCATTGTCTGGGAAAAGAAGTGAAACACGTAAGAATTGGACTGAACAGAACCACAACCCTTATAAAGAAACATACTAAATGCAGCTGTTTATTTTAGTTACGACACAAAATACCTTCCTGCTTAGGTAATTCTTCCTTAACTAGTATTTGATGGGAAAAAAACTGTTATGTTCAGACTTACCAGCATGGAAATCTATGCCCACAGCCAGGGATGTGCCTGACACCGGTACCAGGGCATCAGACTTGTCTGATGGGTCCAGAGGAATACCACGTATGCCTTCATGCACAGAGTACAGCAGGAAAGAGCCAACACCTGCAGCAAACAAATGCAATTCCCTGTTTTTATCATTTTCATCGATCCTTGAACTCATATTTGGCAAAATCAAATTATATGCATGAATGTGTCTTACCCTCACAAGACTGTTGTCCTGTGCGCAGGCTGTATCCTGCAGTGCACATGCAGGCCCTGGTGGTCGGGGAGGTGGGGAGGCATAGCTGGGAACAGTCTCCATTGTTATTACTGCAAAGATTGGTGCCTGGGAACACAAAAGCAGCGAGGACAAATACACAAAACAAATCAAAGAGGGGTTACGGAGACATAAACAGATGTGCTTTGGCATAGAGGAACAAGCGACATGGAGCAAGGAAAACAGACCTTCATGGAGACATGGATATATTTCACTCCCTCCCTCCCTTTCTTTTTTACCAAACAAATGTTGCACAGGCTTAGAAAAAGTTTGCTGTGTGGCAGCCAACCATTGCACCTTTCTGCACGGTTTCATTGTAGATTTTCATGTGCATCATGGGAGATGTGCTGTTCCTCAGGACTTTCCAGTTGCCACCGTCCTTCTTGTCACAGGTTCCTATCTGGTCAGTTCCTTGGTCCGCCCACCACAACTTCTCTCCTAAAGGATGAAACACATGAGAGGATGCTCAACACTCTCAGACCTAACACTGGAAGAACCCTCAACTTTAAAATCTAAAAAAGGCGCATACACTTGCAACACAGTCACGGTATCATGTCATTGCTGAGCTCTCTCTTCATACATCTACTTACATCACTGGCTAAAATTAACATTTTTTTGGAGAAGTACCCATGATCGCCAGAGCAGTAGCCTTGGTCAGCTTGCCCTTCGTTCCCTCAATCACTTCCAGTCCAGAGCCGTCCAGTTTACAGCGGTTGATGGTGCTGTTTCCTGAGCTGATCCAGTACAGCTGCTCAGCATCAAAGTCAATGGAGAGACCTGGGGAAAAAAACAAAGCAAGAGCTGATGTGCATTGTCCTGCCCTGTCACCAGGGTGTGCTGTCTCTCATGCAGTCAAACAAAGAGATACAGTCTTATGTCACTCACCCACAGGGCCTTTCTGGTTGGTGAAGAGGACGCTGCGGTTGCCGCCGTCTGTGTTGGCTATGCTGATGTTGTCCCCATCTGTCCAGTAGAGTTTGCTGAAAGAGGCAAGCAAGAGAGAGAACTTTGATTTATTTTCAGCACATCATAATTCACCCTTGTTGACTAAACGTAATCATTAGGCCACCTAATAACACGCACAAGCCGAAACCATACTGCTCAGTGTACTGCAGGGGCATTCTTATCTGCAAAAACGTTTATTAAACCATTTGAAGGGAATCAATTTGCCATCCTGAAACTTTCTGTCACACTAAAGCCAATTCATCTCTTCTCTCATTTTAATCTCAAATAAATCCACAGCACAAATTCACGCCGATCTTTGCAGGACTGGATTTGGGCAGTGTGCACCTTTTAAATGGAATAGAATTATTTCATTCATTAATCGTTGAAGTTTGTTATGACTATTGTTATAGTTTTTAATCAAAGTTATTGCTTGATTGCTGGATGGCTGCCTTTCGATTTTTTTTACCTGAGGCCATTGGTTTATATGTTGTTTTTTGTGGTTGCGTGTTAGACCTTAAATGCTCTCTCTCTTGAAAAAAGTGATCTATTACTCAGCACGACTGCAGTGTCAAATAAATTGCCAACAACAAAATCCTGTAGAATCTGTGGAGCATCTGACCTGTAAATCACACCAAACTGTGTGTGACTTTATCAATGTAAAAAAAAAAAGAAGAAGAAAAAAGAAAAAACAAAATAAATATGTCGGTCAAGTTCAATAGAGGTTCATGAAATATAAGTTATGGAGACTTCGATTAATCAGCAGAAAAATGACCTCTTGCTTGTCGCTGCCTTCAACTTTTTTTGCTCATCAAGCTGTTCAAAGTCCTCACTGAACACACATGCATGGGAAGTAGGACAATACAGTTGTCTGTCACTGTGTTTAGACTGTGTGTAATATATGTTTAATGGTTATCTATCCTCTGCTCTCGTTATCCACTTCCTGTCAGATCCCACAACATCCACCACACCCTTCACTTGTTTGCCTTCAAATGAAGTTTTTGAAGCAGTTAAACGTCCCACATTCCCATGTTTTGCGAGTTTGAGTTTGTCCCTCCCTGACTCTCTTTGCCCCCACCCACTCCTGGAAGTATTCTGGGCAGTGTGTGTGTTTGTGTGCCAGAAAGAGGAGACAGCCCCAGCATATGGATCCAGCATCTGCTTCTCATTTTCCTCCATGCCAACAATGGTCAGATCGGAAACATTCCTCCACTTAAGTAGGCTGAGCCTTTGAAAGAGAGGAAGGAGTACACAATAAACACAAAGAGGCAGAGACATTTCGTAAGGAAAATATCCTGTTTTCCTCCACCTTAAATACTCGAAAAGTACAAATATTCCTGCAGGACAAAGCTAAATATATAAATACAGATGGTCTGTCTCTGCTCTGCTGGAAAGAGGAGGGACTGAAGCCAGATTCCGTTTGGGGAGTTGGGGGGGGGTTTCAAGCGGGAGGACCGGAGGGAAAAATGGACATTTGCTAAACAAGGCAGGGGGGGACAGGATGTGATATAAACACTGGAACAGAAATAGCGACAGAAAGTGACAGAGACACTGGCAGTAAATAATTCATAGGTAGTCTGGGCGCAGGAGCCATCTTTCAAAAATAGAAATGGAACAAGACGGTGAAAGACCGCAACAGAGGAGAAAGATGACACGCGGGGGAAAAAAATTGGAACCACTTCCTGAGTGAAAAAACAGTCAGAGGTCAACGACCATCTATACCAAACTACTCTGCCTGTCATCGCTGACTGCAAACAGAGGGGAGCCTGACAGCCAGACACCGCCTGAGTGTGTATGACTGTGTGTGGAAACCTCTGTGTGTATGTATTGCAGGTTAAAGGTGAAATCAGGAGGGTGTCTGAGAACAATTTCAGAAAGTATGACAGCTTTAGTGTTTGTTTGTTTGTTTGTGTGTGTGTGTGTGTGTGTGTGCTGACCAACCCCAGTATTGGATGCAGCACTAGACAGTGTGGTTTGTCCAGGCCCTGGATGACAGCATTTTTGAAGGAGCCGTCCAGTCTTGCAACATTAATCTGTTTCTTATTGGCATCATAACTGGTCCAGAACAGGTTCCTGGACACCCAGTCCACTGCCAGGCCGTGAGCGTTGGGCAGATCTGAAGAAACATAAACAACATACATAACAGATTTATCAACTTTCTCAGTCAAGGCCGGTTTGTCATTTCTAACCTACAGCCATCAGCTGAATAGATTATGGTCGCTAACCGTTTTGTCATCTCGCTCAATAACGTCAACTGTGAGTTGATTATAATCTTTTTAATGTTTCCAGGAGATTTGTTTGAAACATAACCAACATTAAAGGGTCTTAAATATACACTTAATGGTTACACACAGTGTGATGATATCTTGCTAGAAGGCAGCTACTAAAGCTGGATGTCAGGTAAAAAGACATTAGCCTGCAAAGTCTTTTGGTGTAGAGTATCGTCCTTACTAATGCTACATGCACTGCTTTGGCATGGGCTTTATTACAGTTACTCAGCTATAATTGGATAATTAGTGTAAACGGTAAATTACAGTGTCTGTGTCTTTGCAAAATAAGATACAAGAGCACAGCAGAAACACAAGAAATTTTGTATCGCAATACAGTGTATTTAGATAATTCTTAAAGCACTTTTCAAATCATCATGGCTTAATTTGCATGCATTTCAATTAAAAAAAGATCAATAAAATGCTAAACTTAGGAGAAAATCCAATATGAAAATGAAAAATCTAAAAATGGAGAAATGACAAATATCCCTTTATTTATTTATCCAGGAATGTGAGGGATAATCATGAAATCAGTTGCATTCATTCTTGTTTTTTTCCCTGCTTTTCTATAATATACTGCAGTCACTACAAGAGGACGTTGTTTATTGCAAATGGCAATGATTAGTCTTCTTGAAGCAAAGCATATGTCATAATATCCAAGTGAAATACACGAAATCTAACTAAAAAGCGTAAAAACAATGAGCCTTGAGTATGTTGTGTATTCTATCGTGTTGCCTCCTCCATACCGGCAGACACCACAGTCTCAACTCCGGTGCCGTTGATGAAAGCTCTCTTGATGGTCTGGGTGCGGACGTCTGACCAGTAGATACGGTGCTCCAGAGCGTCGTAGTCGACCACAGTCACATTGTCAATGTCGGGCACAGTGAAG